>NC_073380.1:32169037-32507251 GCF_028641065.1 Leucoraja erinaceus | reverse complement strand
CATGGCAGGGATTAACACAAATGTTTTTAAATCCCATTCAACCAGGGCAGCGTCCACCTCAGCGGCGGATAGGATGCAGGTTCCCCTAGACCACATCCTCAGAGCAGCGGGATGGTCAAGGGAATCGACATTCCAACGATTTTACAAGAAACCGCTGATGGAACAGGACGTCTTTGCGGATACCATTTTAAAAACCGCAAAGTTATGATTTAAAGCCCATGGGAGCTATTTTTTGTTATAGTTAATAAACATTTCTTTTATAACTAAACAAACTTGTTGGTCTCTAGCTACCACTTCCTCCCTCGATGATCTTTCGGCAGTGAGTGATATAACTGTTACACGGTTTGAAATCACAGACCTTTGAAGTCTTCACGTAGTCACTCACGTGACTCCGAAGTAAAATAGTAAGATTAAACGAGTACTTACCAGTACGAAGTTTGATCTGTATTTTATGAGGAGTTACGATGAGGGATTACGTGCCCTCCGCTCCCACCCTCATTATATAGATCAAATTCGGACTAATGTCTCGTTGGTCTTTACTATCTTTACTTCAACTAGTGTCTATCTGTGATTCCACACCGCTGCTTGGAAGTATGCCGCGCCTGCGCGCTGGGTGGGTTCTTCACGTAATCCCTCATCGTAACTCCTCATAAAATACAGATCAATCTTCGTACTGGTAAGTACTCGTTTAATCTTACTATTAAATTGACTCTTGACTCTTGACTCTTGAAGAGGAAGGTAAACGGCTGCCACAGCAACGGTATGTCCTTTAGAGAGCGTGGAGGGGGGAGGGGGGATAGAAGGAGAGAGAAGGAGAGAGAATGGGAGAGAAGGGAAGAGAATGGGAGAGAAGGGGAGAGAAGGGGGGAGAAGTGGGGAGAAGGAGGGAGAAGGGAAGAGAATGAGTGGCGACACTTTTAAGAAGTTTTTTTTTGAAATCTTTTTATTTGAATATCACATCAATTTGCATACATACAATGATAACAGACAGTGCCACTCAAGGCATAATTGTGCAACAGTATGTAAGCGACCCTCAAAGCCCTTACCCTTACCCACCTTCATTCCACCCGAATCAGGTCGGAACCAAACGGGGCCAAACAACACTCACATACGTACACATCCACACAAATATGTAGAGATAAACAAAACAAAATGTACTGGGGGAAAAAAAAAAAAAGAAGAAAACAAAAAGACAAAAAGTCACTAATAACAGTAAATAAGTAGGTAATTAAATAAATAAGTGTGGGGGGGGGGGGGGGGGTAAGGGGGGGAGCAGCTGCAGTAAAGCAGGACAGTGATGGAAAGCACTCAGTCCTCTTACGAATCTGGGGACAAGTTAAGAGAGTTAACAAGTTCCAGGAAAGGGTTCCATGTATCTAGGAATGTCTTGGTAGAGCCTTTGAGAGAGAACCTAAGTTTTTCAAGCTTTAAATTGTAGAGCACCTCTGTGATCCAGCGGGCGTGTGTCGGGGAACAGGTGAGCCTCCAGTTAAGCAAGATCAGTCTCCGGGCTAACAAGGTTGTAAAAGCCAGGACCCGCTTCAACGCAACAGAGAGGTTGGTGTTGGGAGGAGTACCAAAAATGGCTGACAGTGGGTTTGGAGGAATAGTCTGGCCATAGGCTCTGCTTATCACGTCGAAAGCACTCCTCCAAAAGGCTGCTAGCTTAGGGCAAGACCAGAACATATGGCTATGGTTGGCAGGGGATTGATTACATCTGTTGCAGGTATCCCTAACAGCGGGGTAAATTCTAGATAATCTTGCATTTGTGTAGTGGACTTTGTGAAGGACCTTGCATTGGATTAGGCCATGACGGGCACATATGGAGGAAGAATGGATCAAATCCAAGGCAGAGTCCCATTGCTCTATCTTAAGGGCCTGTTCCACTTGGGCGACCTAATCCGCGAGTCCAGAAAAGTGTTTTCGACCTTCAAGCTCGAGGGCATTCTCCTGGAAAGCCTCGAGCTGGATCGACTGACAGTGTTGAAACCGCGAGCTGGATCGACCGAACCACGAGCTGCATCTACCAAACGCACACACACACACACACACACACACACACACACACACACACACACACACACACACACACACACACACACACACACACACACACACACACACACACACACACACACACACACACACACACACACACACACACACACACACACACACACACACACACACACACACACACACACACACACACACACACACACACACACACACACACACACACACACACACACACACACACACACACACACACACACACATACACACACACACACACACACACACACACACACACACACACACACACACACACACACACAAGCACATCGCGAAGGTGGGGGCCAGGGAAAGCGGAGGAGCGTTGTCTGCACGATGAAGATGAAGGTAAACGGCTGCCACAGCAACGGTATGTCCTTTAGAGAGCGTGGAGGAGGCGGGGATAGAAGGGGAGAGAAGGGGGGAGAAGGGGACAGAAGGGAAGAGAATGAGTGGAGACACTTTTATGAAGTTTAATAAAGTTTAGCGGGAATTTTACCTACCGGTAGGTCTTCCTAGGTCCTGAAAACTCCAATGAGCCAATCAAAATGCCCGGTCAGCAAAGGAGATTGCCTATGGCTGCCCTCAACTGCCTGTAACCAAATAGCGACCCCACTCCACTGCATTACGAGTGAAAAAGACCCATGCCGACCAAATTTTACTCACGGAAAAATTTTCAATGTCCTGAAAAGTTTTCCGCAACCTAGCTGAAGCCGCGAGTAGGCGGGAACTTCCCTCGAGTATGCAGGAGAGTTCCAGCAAGCTCATAGGACCTCCTAGGACATCATGTCGACCATGCTGCGAGTTTGAGTCCAGGGCAAACTCTTCTAAACTCGCATATTAGGTCGCCCAAGTGGGACAGGCCCTTATCTCTCTCTTGAAAGCATCCAGAGAATTGGCCTCCACTGCCTTCTGAGGCAGCAAATTCCACAGATTCACAACTCTCTGCGTGAAAATGTTTTTCCTCATCTCCATTCTAAATGGCCGACCACTTATTCTTAAACTGTGGCCCCTGGTTCTGGACTTCCCCAACATCAGGAACATGTTTCCTGTCTCTAGCATGTCCAATCTCATAATAATCTTATATGTTTCAATAAGATGCCCTCTCATCCTTCTAAATTCCAGAGTATACAAGCCCAGCCATTCCATTCTATCCACATATGACAGTCCTGCCATCCCGGGAATTAACCTCGAGAACCTACGCTGCACTCCCTCAATAGCAAGAATGTCATTCCTCAAATTTGGAGACCAAAACTGCACACAATACTCCAGGTGTGGTCTCACTAGGGCCCTGTACAACTGCAGAAGGACCTCTTTGTTCCCGCACTCAACTCCTCTTGTTATGAAGCCCAGTATCCCATTAGCTTTCTTCACTGCCTGCTGTACCTGCATGCTTACTTCCAGTGAGTGATGAACAAGGACCCCAGGAACTCTTTGTACTTCCCCTTTTCCAATTCAAGTAATAATCTGCCTTCCTGGTTCTGCCACCAAAGTGGATAACCTCACATTTATCCACATTAAACTGCATCTGCCAAGCATCCACCCACTCACCAAACCTGTCTAAGTCACTCTGCATACTCATAGCGGCCCCACTAGTCACTGCCTACCATTATGAAAGGGACCTGTTAATCCCTATTCTTTGTTTCCTGTCTGCCAACCAATTTTCTATGCATGTCAATACACTACCCACAATAAATAGCATGTGCTCTAATTTCCCACACTAATCTCCTATGTGGGTCATCAAATGCTTTGTGAAAGTCCAGGCACACTACATCCACAGACTCTCCCTTGTCTATTTTCCTGGTTACATCCTCAAAAAATCCAGGTAATTTTCCCTTTGTCGTCCCCATGTTGTCCCCATGATTTCCCCTTTATCGTCCCCTTACTAGTTAACTCTTCAGAGCTTTTGTGAGAACTGGAAAACATTGTAAATAAATCAAATTTAACCAGAGAAAGCCTCCTTTATTCCCATTCTTTGCCTTCTGCCATTCAGCCAATCTTCTATACATGCCAGTATCTTCCCCCTAATATCATGGGCTCTTTCTTTAGCAGCCTCATGTGCAGCACCTTATCAAAGGTCTTCTGAAAATCCAGGTAAACAACATCCACTGATTTTCCATTGTCATTCCTGCTATTTACTTGCAAAAGATTTGTCAGGCAAGATCTTCCCTTCACTAAACCATGCTGACATCAGCATATTTTATCATATGCTTCTAAGTACTCAGAAACCTCATCCTTAATAATGGACTCTGATATCTTACCAGCTGCTGAAGGATAACCGCCTATAGTTTACCATCTTTTACGCATTCATTTCTTGAACAGTGGAGAAACATTTGCAATTTCCAGTCCTTTGGGACCACTCCACACTCTAGTGATTCTTGAAAGATCATTACTAATGCCTCCACAATCTCAACAGCTACTTCTTTCAGAACCCTTTAGTGTAGTCCATGTGGTCCAGGTGACTTATCCATCTTCAGACCTTTACGCTTCACAAGCACCTCTGTTTAGTAATAACAACTCCTCTAATTTCTGCCGCCTGTTTCACTTGAATCTCAGGCATATTTCTGGTGTCTTCTGCTGTGAAGATGACGCAAAAAATGTATGCAATTTGTCCACCATTTCTTTATTCCCCATTACTACTCTCCAGCATTTTCCAGCAGTCCAATGTCCACTTTTGTCTCTCTTTTACTCTTTACATATGCGAAGAAACATTTGGTATTCTCTTTTATGTTATTGGTTATCTTACCTTCATATTTCACCTTTCTCCCCTTATTGCCTTTTTAGTTGCCTTCTGTTGGTTTTTAAAGAAGCTTCCCAATCCTCTATGTTACTGCTAATCTGTGCAATATTATATGCCTTCTCTTTTACGTTTATGGTGTCTTTGGCTTCCTTGTCAGCCACGATCGCCTTATTCTCTCCTAAGGATCCTCCTACTTCCTATTTGGGATGAAAAGATCCTGTGTCTTCTGAATTACTCCCAGAAACTCCTGCCATTGCTGCTCCACCTTCATTCCTGCTAGGATCCTTTTCCAATCAACTTTAGGCAGCTCTCCCCTCATGCCTCTGTAGTTACCTTTACTCAACAGTAATACCGGCACATCTGATTTCAAATTTTCCCCCTCCAACTGCAGTTTGAATTTTATCATATTATGGTCACTGCCCCCCAGGAATTCATTTACCTTAAGCTCGCTAATCGAAGCCGGTTCATTACGTAACACCAAATCCAAAATTGCCTTTTCCATAGAAGGCTCGATAGGTGAATGAAGTAAGTTGCTTGCTTTCTGGAGGATATGAAGCAGTGGTCATAACTATTTCATTTTCCATTTTTTCCATCATTCAAGGGAAGTGGGCTTTGAAATGACACAGTATTTAATTCCCTAACAGAGGTTCAGTTGCCTTCTTGGACCCTGAATCCCTGAGAAAGAGCAGATGGATTTCTTGGGCCTTCCAGAGCTTGACTTTTATTGACAATTTAGATTTGGTTGCATGGTGCATTTCATTGCAATGTAAATCACTTGTTAGCCATCTTTCCAAAATGAATGCACTGAAATTCCACTAAGCCTCTCTGGAACACTTGGAAATTAATGAACCATTGCATAAACTGCGGAGCATTGCCATTTAGAACTATATATGTATGTAAACTGATAGAAAGATATAGGATCATTTCATCTATTGGAATTTATTCTTCATGATCCAGGTAGAACGTTCAAAATCATTCAGGGTCCCACCAAAGAAAATTAAAGATCGTTCTCGTTAGGTTTTGTTGTCGAGCACAAATACAGTGAGCACCGGTTCAATGAAAACACATGCCTGCAGCAGCATCAGAGGCATATAAGTTCACTCAAACACACAAAAACTAATGTGTAGGAGGGAACTGCAGATGCTGATTTAAATCGAAGATAGACACAAAATGCTGGAGTAACAAGTGGGACAGGCAGCATCTCTGGAGAGTCTGAAGAAAGGTCTCGACCCAAAACGTTACCCATTCCTTCTCTCCAGAGATGCTGCCTGTACCGCTGTGTTACTCCAGCATTTTGTGTCTATACACAAAAACAAAATTAAACATCAAATTTCCAAAATAAAAAAGGCTGTGCACAAAAACAAGACATTAGTGCAAAAACATAAGAAGTACAAGAGCCGTTATGTTCCATTGTTGAGGTATGATTAGGGTTGTGCAGACGGGCTCGAGAATCCGAGGGACGTAGGAAATTATCTGTTTCTAAACCTGGTAGTGTAGTACCTCATCTCCTGCCCAATGGTGGATGTGAGAAGAGGTATGGTCTGGAAAGTGATGACACTTGATAAAAAATGTTGTTAACTTGAGGCAGAACCTCATGTAAATGTTATCGATGAAGGTGCGGACTGTGCTGTGATGGATTGGGCTGAGTTCACCATTCACTGCAGCCTCTTGGAGTTGCCGTACCAGACTATGACGCAACCAGTCATGATACCTACTACAATAAATCTGTGGAAATCTGTGGAGTATTTGGGGATATAATAAACCTCTTCTAAGAATGTAGAAGGCACTGGCCTTCTACTGAATCTTCTTCATGAATACATCTATGTGCTGGGCCTAGGACAGGTCATCTGAGACATTAACGCCTCTATCATAATTCTCTCCACCACCGACTCACCAGTAAAAACTGTGTCGTGTTCACTTGGCTTGTCCTTTCTTAAGTCAACAAATAGTGGACTTCAGAAATGCAAGTTTTATTATGCTGTTTATTTAGTGTTTAGCTTAGTTTATTATCAATTGTATCGAGGTATAGTGTTATCCAGACAATGGAAAGACTATACATGATTACAATCAAGCTGGCTCGAAGGGCCGTGGCCTACTCCTGCACCTATTGTCTATTGTCTATTGGGACATGCCGAATTTCCTTAGCCTTCTAGAGGCATTGGTGGTGGCCTTCTTGGCCTTGTGCTTTCTTCGATGTGGCTGGTTCAGGACAAGTTGCTGGTGATCTTTACTCCTAGGAACTTGAACCTTTCAACCATTTCTGCTATGGTGCCACCAATGTACTGCCATATCGCCGGGGTATGTGCTCTACTTTTCTTCCTGAAGTCGGCATTGTCTTTGTCTAGCTGACATTGAGGGAAAGGTTATTGTCAGCAAGACAAAGGAGATTGTGAGCACCTTCAGGGTGCGAAGCGGTACACATACCCCGATGAATCTGAATCTTATCAAAACAGCAATATATGTGTTCAGTATAGGTATTAAATATATGTTCATTTTTAGACCACATCAATAAATCAATGAAGACACATTTGGTGGGTGTTGAAATATGGTTATGGTGGAAACATAAATAGTCAAATGGCAAAATGGCTACTCCCATTTATACCTCCTTCAATATTTTTCAAATGCTGCGCTCTTACCAAAGTCAAATTTACCTCTCATCCCATTAAATAATTTAATCAAGCTTCTCATGAAAATGCCTGGAAGGATGTAAGAGGCCTATTAATGTTCAATGTTTTATTCTTAAACAGAGCATTTACTACATATTGAATGTTAGAAAATTGATGCGAAGATGAAAATTGAATTAATATGTGGTGAGGGCAAACACACTGATTTACTTTAATTAGTTCTACCTTTATTCCGTCTCACCCATTCCAAATATTCAAGTCCAACCAATCAATATAATGACCACACAAGCACTCATGCACCTTGACAGCTGAATTTCCATGTGGCCTAACTGATATTTGCCTTAGGCATTCAGCCACCCAGGCAGAGGTGGGTTTTATGTTCTAGTATATCTTTGCAATTTTATATATTGGCCTTTAAGACAAACGCTAATCCCTTTTCAGTCCTCTTGGGTTGTAGCATAAACCATAACCTTTAAAGACACAACATGCAAAGTTTTAGGGCAATTCATGAACTGGAGAGCTGGAATGCATCTGTGTATTGTCACTTTTAGTAATTTGTCAGTTTAATGCTGCATCTGTAATGGAAGAGCATATAAATACTACTGAAGAATAGTCTTTAAAAAATTACAACAGCACAGATCCCATGGCGTACTTTAACTCTTAATGACTATTAGTTGGTTTCACCTTCAAATGCTTTCTTGGCCTCATATTTGTTGACCTATCCCAAAAACAGATAAACAACTTGCCAGTAGTACACACTTCCTGTTCACAAAACCTTACTTCTGGTTTACACAAATTTTGGTCACGTTCAGGTTAAAATTTGCTATGCGATTGTTCATAGAGAATTCTCAGTATCACAAAAGAGCTAATTCAATTTTAAGCTTAAAAATCTTATGTATGGTTTCCACAATGAATTTCATGGTCTGATATTATCTAAATTGTTTCTAACTTATTTTGAGTTTTGTGACAACACTGAGTTTCAAGATCCACTCCTTTAGGCCCATGACATTGATTTATTTGTATATCTCTTGTAGCGAATTTCATGCAAATACAAATCCTCTCATTCATTGATTCAGCTTAGTTTCACATTTCGAGATAAAATTCGAAGTTGCAAATAAAATATTGTACGTACATTTCTGGTTCATTTGTAAGGTCTCTTCTATAATTCTTGTGCATTCTTATGTTTCATGTTGAAGCACGTATTGTTTCTACAAGGTAATTTTAAAATGTGTTGAGCTGTGACAAATAGGGACAGCCAGCCTAATTGAATCATTTGAGCCAAGGCTGCTCAACTAGGTTATCCTCACTGCAGATCACGTTGATATTACTGTGAGAACCATTAAGCCATGAAATCATGTCTTTTTTGGACTTCAGTGTTCTTGACATGGCAGTTAAAACAGCGAGTGCTTTTCTTTGTAATACCAGAGCCCATTTAACTGCTGTAAGTTTCCGACAACCATTACCAGAAAATGTCCTGTTTTGGACAATATTGTTCTGAATGTTCCTTGACAACTGTCAACATATTCCCACTCTTCCAATTCTTCCTCTAGCTCAATCCTCTCCCTGCATCCTGCCTGTAATTACTTTGACCCGAATTGAGCACTGATACCAAACATGTCCATACAAGTGACTGACTCTAGTCCTGACCAAACAAGTGACCTGAATGGAGCACTTGCACCGAACAGTTCTACAATGGCGATCACATCCAAGCTGCCAATTCTTTATTTGCCCGGACAGTCAATCTTGGCAGGTGATTTAATCTTTTGGGACATTATAGTCAAACCTAATCCTGTCCTCACCTGATATTTGTACACATCTCTGCAGCAGGAGTCTCCGGATACGAATTAGAAATTGACAGATTTTCCTCTTCCAACCACATGAACATTAAGAGACATCTGTTACAGTTCAGGGTAGTTATGCCCTGCTCCATTTTGGCCTAACCTGGCTGTGGGAAACTGACTAACCCAGTCTTTCCCTGTAACAACCACACAAAGGTTATGAAAAATTAGCTTCTCTGCTCAGAGGTAAACCTTTCTTAACTTAAAGTGTCTGGTCATTGTGGTGCTATTATAATCTGCCCAATGAGAGAATCTATTAAAAAACCTATTGATTTAGATAAAATACTTTCAGTGATATTGCATCCTAACAGTTTGGAGAATAATTTAAAATATTGTTCACAGGGCAGTGCTTGGTCACCCCCGCTCCTTGGACTAAGAGGATTGCACCTCGAGCTGCTGCTCTTTGTGAGATCCTGATGGGCCTGTCCCACTTAGGCGACTGTTTAGGCAACTGCAGGAGACTATGCAGTCGCCACATGATTGCCACATGTTCGCGCGGAGTTGCCAGGGAGTCGCCTTCATGGTCGCGAGGATTCTGGGAACTAGTGTATGGATCTCACTCCCACAATCAGATTTTGCCTCTCATCAGCTTGCAATCTCTCTCTCAACTTCCACAATCCTACATTGACGTCTGAAATTCTTGATTACATACATAGAACTGTGCAGCAAAGGAATGGGCTCTTAAGCTCACAATGTTTGTGCCGAACATGATGCCAACTTAAACTGATCTCATCTGCCTGTACATGATTGCCTATCTAAAAGCCTCTTAAATGCCACTATCTATACAGTATCTGCCTCTATCACCACCTCCAGCAATGCACTCCAGGCCTCCACCATCCTACATGTAAAAAACTTGCCCTGAACGTCCAATAAACTTTCCCCCTCTCACATAGCTTTGCCCTCTAGTGTTGGACATTTTCACCCAAGGAAAAAGGTTCTGACTGTCTACCGTATCTATGCCTCTCATAATTTATATACTTCTATCAAGCCTCCCTTCAACCTCTGTGATTCAAAAGAAAACAATCTAAATCCTTGCAACCTCTTCCTGTAGCTGAGACCCTCTAATCCAGGCAATATTCTGGTAAACCTCCTCTGTACCCACTTTAAAACCTCCCCAGCTTTCCTGTACCAAATACTCAAAATGCAGACTAATCAAAGTCCAATAGAGCTGCATCATGACTTGAATCTTATTCTCACCATACCTAGCAATGAAGGCAACCAAACCACATGCCTTTTTTAACCACCCTATCCACTTATGCTCCACCTTTAGTGAGCTATGAACTTGGACTCCAAGATCCCTCTGCACATCAGTGCTGTTAAGGGCCTTGCCATTACTAGGGACCATTTCTAATATTCTTTGAATGAGACCTTGAAGCACTGACTTTCCAATTCAGCCCTCAGTTTGGTCAGCTTCCAGATATAAAGGGCATAAAAAGAATTCAATTGAACAACCCCATCAACCTTCCACTCCTCTATGCTTCTCACTATCCTGAAATAAATATCAGTTTAGCATCTCTTCTAAATAATGGCCAGATGATCAACCGTAACTATTGGAACCCTTTTTAACGTACATACTAATGTAGAGCTTTGTAATTTTCAGTATAACACATGGGATCATATACCAAAAGTGTTTGAGTCCTTTCCTCAGCTAGTTTTTGTCTGCTCCAACAAAGGTACTGTAGTTTAGGTTTTGTTGGTTCTTGGTGGAGTTACTAAAATTAAAGAGCCTGTTCAAAATGAGCTTATGGTTATAGAAAAGTAGAAAATCTCTTCTGTTTTTCAATATGGCAGCGGCACTGAGTTGAATTATAGTGATGTTGAGTACCATCACAATTAACCCAGTCTATAAATTGAAGATGGACAAGTCGCCAAATGAAATGTAGCATAATTGATAATGTAGATGAGAAACCTTTTCTTCGATCTTTTCACCCTTCATCTGTATGAATTTATTGGCTCTTGGATCTGAGAGTATGGTCTAGACTAACATATATATAAAGTCTCAAAACCCAGAGTTGTAAGAAGATAACCACAGAGAGAAAGAAGCATCGCAAAATACTACTTTAAGATAAGACATGAAATCAAGCTTTTCTTCATGTTTCTGTACTTTTATTAAAGGCAGCTTCTGACCAACATCTTTTATTCGGCTAAAGTAAGCATATGTTACATTTTTCATTTGTTGGATCTTTGTCTGTACTAACTGGCTCACACATTTTCTTACATAGCAAACGTAAATGCGCAATTATACACCCTTCCGCATCAGTTCCTGTTATTAGACTGAGCCAAAATGTATTCTCTGTAACTGTTACAATTCAACCAATGCTGCTTCCACACAGAACACATTTGCCACTATCACTTCCCCTTGCCTGCACTACTGACCATCTCATTTGCCAGTCACGGCGAGGTACACACAATCAGCTAGTTATGACCTGACAAATATCTTTCAGGAATACAAATTCAGCTAATAATGACAACAACAATCATGATGGATTTGCTTGACCTGCACAACGCCTGCGACAGAGGGAACCCTCCATTGAACAGTGATATATTGCTAGACAAGGTAATGGGATACGTTTTGAACCATGAACTTTCGTCAGCACTGAGCTCTTTAAAGAAAAGGATGTGTGCGCACATCACATTCTAATGATAGTGAATATACCCACTGCGGCAAACAGTGACTAGTCAAAGTGTCTCAAGGGTATAGATGACAGCTGATAACAGACTGTTAACTGCCAGGAGTACTGAAATGTCTCTGCAGCTTACAATGTAGAAGCATTACTTTGTGAAATAAAGGGCAAGATAGGTTTAACACCGCACCTGAGGTCTATGAATTAAGGTAACATTTTCAGGGTTTTGCCCACTCACCCAGAACTATTTTTCTGATGATGCTACATGACCTTCAGTCACCCATAGGTGAAAACATCACCATGCCCTCAGAGGTACTTAATTTTGGATTTAAACCACATTCTATGAGTGTTTAACTCAGAATAGATAGATTTTCTAAAGCCATCCTACAGCTCTCAAGACGATGTGCTGTAAAAATTATTCACACAAATCTATTGGATCAGACAAAGTGATTTTGCAACATTTTTTCTCAAATTATTTGATTGGAAATGCATTCATTTCCAGTCTTCATAATCAATGAAAAATGTACCTTCCAGACACTTCAGAAAGCTTTGGCAACAGAGACTGAAAACCAAAGACAGGAGTCAAAGGCAGAGTAGAGTAGAGTGAAATCTAGTTACATCACAGGGGGTCTGAAATTCAAGGAATATATCTTTAAAAGGCATTTTTCTACAAACTGCTTTATGACCTCAACCGGTCACAACTCTTTTCACTCATCCACCCGCAAACTATCAATAAGAAGCAAATTTAATATGCTTCACTACATTCCCACATCCTTATACCAAGTCCCTCAATCACATCTCACAGGAATGAGAACAATTCCATAGTGATTAAACTACTGGTAATGCAGATTGGAGACACAAGTTCAAAAATCACTGTGGCAGCTAGAGAATTTAAATCGGTTAGTGAGGCAAATCCAGATTGAAAACCTAATTTCAGGAATGGTGTCACTTAACTACCAGATTATTATAAAACTAATCTGGTTCACTGGTGCTCTTTAGAAAAGCAAACCTGTTATCCTTACCTGGTACGCCTATGTTGTGTCATTCTTTCATGTACGGTTAAATAAGCTACTTTTGTATTCATTGGAGTTTAGAAAAATAAAAGGAGATATGACTGAAATAATGAATAATCTGAGGGGGCATGATAGAGCAGATGTTGATATGGGGGATAAACTTGAACAAGGAGAGATAGTTACAAGGGGATAGTCAAAATTGTGGTGCTCAGGAACTGCTTACAGAGATTGGTAAATCTCTGAAATTCTCCACCAGGAGAACAACGATTATGGATCATTTGAGGGATGGATACATTTATCAAAGTGCAGAAATAAATACTACCTCACTTGAAGCCATCAAAGTCGCTAAATGTCAGAAGACGCAAGATAGTGCAGATGTTGGAATCTGGAGGAACTCGAGGAACTCAGCAGATCGAGCAGCATCTATTGGTGGGTGGGGAGGGGGTGGGGTGGAGTGGGGTTGGAATGGTAAAGATTTCAGGTGGAGACCCTGCATGAGGTTGTGAGTGGAGAGGGAAGATAGTCAGTAAACAAGGGAAACATAAGTGGTGAGACCGGAGCCAATGACAAATAAATTGAATCTTGAATCTTGAATCTAATTGTCACACTATCTATCTGCCATCCAGCACAGAATGAGCATTAATTTCCATCAACTAAATATTGTGAAGCCCAAGGCCATCGCTTTCAGTACCTACCTCAATCTACTCATGAATAAATTGCTCCATCCCACACCGAGACTGAAGTTGAAGTGTCATATTTAAATCCAGTTAACTTTTGGATCTCACAATTGTTTCATCGATTAGAGCACCTTCTCCTAACTCCATTACATTACATGTCACGGCTCTCTTTCACTCATTTATTGTTCAGGCATTCCGAAGCAATAAAGTAGACTTGTGATCTTATAAATCTCCACTGCCCATGTCTCAACCACACTAATACACCCAATACCCTGGGCTTGCTGAACTAAATTAGCCCCAGCTACAGCAAAGCTTCTATTTTACAATAAAAACAAAATATTGGCAACATTCTGCACATGAGGCACCATGTGAAAGAGCTACAATGTCCATCACCAAAAGTGTTGTTTGAACACCACTGAAGGACAGTTAGTGAGAGAATCAGGATGAGGGTAAAACTTAGTTAAAATATTTTTCGCCAGTCTACCTGGTGCATATGCATCTATTCATAAAATAATTGTTATGAATGGCAAATGCACATCTCCTCAAAGTTCCATTTTCACAAATGAAGACAGTCTTCATGGTCCTATGTGTCTCTACCACAACAGATGTGGTGGAGTCGATGGATTCAGCAACTAAATTATGGTAAGCCACTATGAGCCGAAGATGCAGCAAGATTGAAGCATCACACTCCACAATCCTAACTCTACCAATACCTTATGTTGCAAGTTGCAACTACCAAAGCTCCGACACGAACAGCAATAAGATGTTCAGCAGTGGGAGCAACATATTCTAGGCAGAGCTAAATAAACATAACTTGGAACAACCATAACTTGGTTGGCTGAAGTAACAGAAGCAAATTAAATGGCCGTTAATAGACCATACAAGTGCTGATCTTCTAAAAAGATCCTGCAAACTGGCCCATAATTGTGAGACAAATGACTTGGAAGTGCGTATGATTGCCCAGACTCACCCACTTCTCAGTTCCTGCTTTGAGGAAACACCTTTGACCAGATGGTCTGAAAATATTCAAGATCAGTAAGTTATTGCATGAGGTATTAGAGGATAGATGTACAGCCGGGTATTGCACAGCATCAACTTTACTTCAAAATTAAAAACATCCATTTGAAAACTTGATTATTTCAGTTATGTTACTGCCCACATGCTTTTGTAGGATCACACTCTTTCCGATTTGTTGTGCAGTAAAGTTTAGCACATTAATTTCCATTGTTACCTGGTTTTTAATGCACAATAATCCTAGCTATGAAAAGATTTTAAATAATAATCTACTGGAAAAAATCTGAGAAAAACCAAAAGACCGCATACATAATTTTGTCAGTGTTATCCACATTAAATTGATACAAAGACATATTCTTAATTTACAAGCCAACAAGTAATTTAGACTTTTAGTGAAAATGGAATTTAATGAAATGTTTTATCAAAGTTAGTCTGCAGATATTATACGTTGCAAAACCTTATAATCGTGCTATTATTACGTTAGGAAAAGGTACACTGACATTTGGCGAGGATTTGGACATGATTATTGCTCCTGTTCTAAACTATTCTTTTCTTTGATAAGCCTGGCTAATCACAGTGACTGTCTATTTGCATAGAGCTCATCCTTATGCTTTATTAGAATAAGGAAATAAGTTTAAATGAAAATTGCACTTCAAATCTGAAAATACATGTGACAGGGGAAGAATAAATCTGTGAATTAAAATGTGCTTGTGCATTCGATTGGTTATTGTAACAAAGTGTTGGGACATCGAATGTGTGTTTGATTGGTTATTCTAACGGAATGCTGGGACTTGGACTGTGAAGTATCATAAAAAGATTCATGTGAATAACTACATTAGCAATAAAGATAACATAGCACACTGCTGCTCCTGGATGATTGCACAAAGGAAATTGAAATCTCAGTGTTTACAGATAATAATCATTAAATATGCTTTGTATAAAAGAAAGGACTGTCCTATTGTTAGTGAACCTCTCCGTAAATATTATGGAAAATATGCTCATGAAAGGAAAATTCACTCAAAAGAATAAATTCTGAGTGAAGGTAATTACAATCTGAACAGATAGCCTGAGAGATTGTAACGCAGGAGCTAGTATACAAAAATCATTGATTATGAATCACATTACTTATCTATCAACATTCCACATTTATTTGAGCAGTGTACAGACGTGGCTGCTGCAAGGTCAGTTCAAAGTTGAAATCAAACTTTAGTAAAGCTGTTACCAAAATCTGCACAGTTAAGCACTAACAATGTTGTATCGTTGCATTAATTTATCTTGTCTTTTCATAAATAAGTCAAATGTTCTTAAATTTTGATAACTGTTGAAGCAGAAAAATCAATTTAAAAACTAAAAATAGGTCAATAGATCCTTCTCTTAATTCCTTAGATGCATGTACCTTCTTCGTTTCAGTCTTAAAAACTCAGTCTTTTTTTGCAACTAGACTTTCCTGTTACACGTTTTCCTCGAAAATTACCACTAATTATTTCATGCCCAATGCTGGCTCCAATTGTCAGATAATTTCATTACCTTGAACATTCATTTAGAAAGTACAGCAATGGCCTGAGTTTCACGTTCTCATCTTCATTTGTACGGTCCCGCAGATCCAAACATAATGGAGATCAAAGTCCTGGAGGAGAACAGAGGAGATTTTCCAAAATTTTCCAAGGCTAAATGATTTAATAAATGTACAATATTCTGAAAAATTTAGAAAAATTTGCCTGTTTAGATGATGGTTAAGGGACCAGGGAACATAATTTGAATTGGAGGCAATTGTTACAGGAAGGATGAAAGAAAGGATGTTTTTACATGATGAGCAGTAATGACCTTAAACAGTATGGGCAGGGGGGCGCATTGGCTTTGCGGTAGAGCTGCTGCCTTACAGAGCCTGAGCCCTAGGTTGGATCCTGCCTACTACAGATTTTGTAGTTCTCCCTATGACCGCATGGGTTTTCTTCGGGTGCTATGGTTTCTTCCTAAACTTAAAAAAATAAGCAGGTTTGTGTTAATTATCGTCAGTAAAATTGTAAATTGTCCCTTGTGTGTAGGATAGTGTTAGTGTACAGGGTAATTGCTATTCAGTATGGATTTGGTGGGCCAAAGGGCCTGTTTCCACGTTACTTAAGCTTCAAAAAAACTAACAGATGTCTCCCTCAATAAGTTGAATTGCCTACAGACATGTGAAAGGCTTTTTGACAATAGACAATAGACAATAGGTGCAGGAGTAGGCCATTCGGCCCTTCGATCCAGCACCGTCATTCAATGTGCTCATGGCTGGTTATCCACAATCACTACCCCGTTCCTGCCTTCTCCCCATATCCCCCGACTCCGCTATCTTTAAGAGCCCTATCTAGCTCTCACTTCAAAGTATCCAGAGAACCGGCCTCCACCGCCCTCGGAGGCAGATAATTTTGAATCAGTGCGGCATACAGCATGATTCTTAGTGGAACATTGAAACCTTCTGGTAGTAGTGATTAAAAGACCACAGTTCACATTAACAGTGAAACACATCCTTTTAGGAACTGATGGAGAAAAATGGACTGACCCTTCTCAATGTCACACTGAAAACATGAGAATGTAGGGTGGAATTTTAACTTCCCAATACCCTGTATGTAGAAGGAGAGACCTGAAGGTTTCTGCTGTATCTCTGTCTAAGAGTCTTAACCCAGCGATTGTATCGACAAAATATTTCTTGGTTTGTCAAGCAACTATGCTGAGCCATCATAATTACAATGTGATTGACTTAATTTCACTACTTAATTATATTTTACAAGTATGATAAAGTTCACCGACCTTTGTTTCTCTCTCCAAGGATGCTGCCTCATCCGCTGACACTATTTAGCCTTTTTTTGTTTTTCTTACAAGCATGGGATTTAATGGTTGGACAATGGAGGAGACTGCTGGTTCCTCACTCCAGTGATGCTTTGTGCAATGTTTGGCAGGGTCTGCAGGGCAATTATTTTTCCAATGGGAGGTTGGAGCCTACTGCTAAGACCAAAACAATGCAGCTGGCGGCAGTGATGGAAACGAGCAACATAACATCCTGCCTGTGCCTTGGTGAAGGGGATTTCACAGATATCTGTTTGCAAAATTCAACATCTGTAAATGACAATGCACAGACTACTCCATCTTGTTGGTGTGAAGATGGAATTGATGAAAGAGCGCAAGATGCCATGCACAAGATGAAGATCCTAAACAATTCTGCCTTACCAGGTTAATTCAGAAATATAAGCATCTAGTGGCCTTTCGTTCATTAACCAGGTTTGAACCAGGAGGACAATAACTCTTCCTTATTCCAAGAATGAATCATTATTGAACTCATGTCCATTTCTCACCAGTGCAAATACTCACACCTTGGTGAGTCAAGTAAGTTTGTCACTTGGTGAATCACATATAATAAGGGAGCAGGTGATGGAAACAATGTCAGCGTTGGAGGATACAGGATTATCATGCTCTGCTCAGCTGAATGTGCTTCAATGACTGGACATAAACACAAGCAGAGAATATGTGATCCCATGGCAGCCATCTCAGCTACATATGTGCACTCGCACACAGTTTGATGGAGTCTGTCTTGAGCATGAGTGGCATGATGTTACTGGAAATGTTCATTGTGACCCCCCACTGTGGACCACAAACAGTAGTCCCAATAGCAAAAACAGGCCCTCACCAAGAACTTACACACTATGAATATCTCGTTTGACAAGATATATGAAACTCTTGCCCTGATCATTTAGCATCCCATTGCAAGGAGGGAAGTGCATGAGTGGCGTGAGAAGGATGACTGGTATACGGGGATGGAAGTGGGGGTCTCCAATGATAGGTGCAGTTGCACATCTCAGCAATGGCCTCCTGCTCAGTTAGTATATAGAAACTTTCCTACATCCAATGGCGATCCAATGGCCAAATTTTCTCTGTATGAACATAGGTGGTCAGGCTATAACAGGTCACACTGGCTCAATAGACAATAGACAATAGGTGCAGGAGTAGGCCATTTGGCCCTTTAAGCCAGCAACACCATTCAATGTGATCCTGGCTGATCATCCCCAATCAGTACTCCGTTCCTGCCTTCTCCCCAATCCCCTGACTCCGCTATTTTTAAGAGCCCTATCTAGCTCTCTCTTGAGAGCATCCAGAGAACCTGCCTCCACCGCCCACTGAGGCAGAGAATTCCACAGACTCACCACTCTCTGTGAGAAAAAGTGTTTCCTCGTCTCCGTTCTAAATGGCTTACTGCTTATTCTTAAACTGTGGCCCCTGGTTCTGAACTCCCCCAACATCGGGAACATGTTTCCTGCCTCTAGCGTGTCCAAGCCCTTGACAATCTTATATGTTTCAATGAGAAACCCTCTCGTCCTTCTAAACTCCAGAGTGTACAAGCCCAGCTGTTCCATTCTCTCAGCATATGACAGTCCCGCCATCCCGGGAATTAACCTTGTAAACCTACGCTGCACTCCCTCAATAGCAAGAATGTCCTTCCACAAATTAGGGGATCAAAACTGCACACAATACTCCAGGTGTGGTCTCACTAGGGCGCTGTACAACTGCAGAAGGACCTATTTTCTCCTATATTCGATTCCTCTTGTTATAAAGGCCAACATGCCATTCGCTTTCTTCACTGCCTGCTGTACCTGCATGCTTACTTTCATAGACTGATGTACAATGACCCCCAGATCCTGTTGTACTTCCCCTTTTCCCAACTTGATGCCATTTAGATAATAATCTGCCTTCCTGTTTTTGCTACCAAAGTGGATAACCTCACATTTATCCGCATTAAACTTAATCTGCCATGCATCTGCCCACTCCCCCAACCTGTCCAAGTCACCCTGCATCCTCATACCTTCCTCCTCACAGTTCACACTGCCACCCAGCTTTGTGTCATCTGCAAATTTGCTAATGTTACTTTGAATCCCTTCATCCAAATCATTGATGTATATTGTAAATAGCTGCGGTCCCAGCACCGATCCTTGCGGTACCCCACTAGTCACTGCCTGCCATTCTGAAAGGCACCCGTTAATCCCTACTCTTTGTTTCCTGTCTGCCAACCACTTCTCTATCCATGTCAGCACTCTACCCCCAATACCATGTGCCCTAATTTTGCCCACTAATCTCCTATGCGGAACCTTATCAAATGCTTTCTGAAAGTCCAGGTACATTACATCCATTGGCTCTCCCTTGTCCATTTTCCCAGTTACATCTTCAAAAAATTCCAGAAGATTAGTCAAGCATGATTTCCCCTTCGTAAATCCATACTGACTCGGACCGATCCTGATACTGCTATCCAAATGTGCGGTTATCTCATCTTTTATAATTGACTCCAGCATCTTCCCCACCACAGATGTCAGGCTAACTGGTCTATAATTCCTTGTTTTCTCTCTCCCACCATTCTTAAAAAGTGGGACAACATTAGCTACCCTCCAATCCACAGGAACTGATCCTGAGTCTATAGAACATTGGAAAATTATCACCAATGCATCCACGATTTCTAGAGCCACTTCCTTAAGTACCCTGGGATGCAGACCATCAGGCCCTGTGGATTTATCAGCCTTCAGTCCCATCAGTCTATCCAACATCATTTCCTGCCTAATGTGGATTTCCTTCAGTTCCTCTGTCTCCCCAGATCCTCTGGCCACTGCTATATCAGGAAGATTGTTTATGTCCTCGTTAGTGAAGACAGATCCAAAGTACCTGTTCAACTCATCTGTCATTTCCTTGTTCCCCATAATAAATAAATCTCCTCAGCCCATTTCATTTCAATCACAAGTATCTCTGACAGTGTAGTATATTGAAGCCCACAGAATGTACTGGGAGCATTAGAATTATTTTATCACCCAGAGAGTTGTGAATCTGTGGATTTTTTTCACACAGTTGTGAGTCTGTGGAATTCTCTGCCACCGAAGGCAGTGGAGGCCAATTCACTGGATGTTTTCAGGAGAGAGTTAGATATAGCTCTTGGGGATAATAGAATCAAGGGATATGGGGAGAAAGCAGGAATGGGGTACTAATTTAGGATGATCAGCCACGATCACATTGATTGCCACTGCTGGTGTGAAGCACCAAATGGCCTACTCCCGCACCTATTTTCTATGTTTCTATGTTTCTGTGTCAATATGGCAGAACATTGTTTTGGGGCCTCAACAACGAGCAGACCTTGTTAAGCATTCCCTTCTCCCTGAGGAGCCAGCCAATAATCTTGGCATTCCAATAGATCAATGCAATATCTTTCCGTGACTGCTCTCCAGCTGTGCATTTATGAAGTGGAAGCCAATGTTGTTCGGCACAGACTTGTAGGGCCGAGATGGCCTGTTTCCGTGCTATAATTGTTATATGGTTATATATGGTTAATCCAGTTTATAGATGATGCCAGTAGATCTTAGGTTCTCCCAGATTTAAGAAGCAGATAGACAGGGACATGGATAATTGGAACATGTTGGCCGGTGTGGGCAATGGGCCGAAGGGCCTAGTTCCACACTGTATCACTCTATGACTCTATGTGGAGTTAAAGTGCTTAACAACTGGTTTAACTCCCCCTCCCATTCCCACACTGACCTTTCAGTCCAGGGCCTCCTTCACTGTCAGCGTGAGGTCCCGTGCAAATTGGAGGAACAGCACCTCATATTACATCTGGCTGCTTACACCCCAGTGGAATGAACATTGGCTTCTCTAACTTCAAGTAACCCTTGCTTTCCCTCTCTCACCATCCCCTCCCCATTCCCAGTTCTCCGACCAGGCTTACTGTCACCGCATACATTTTATCTCTGTTTGCTTTGTTGTTACCTTCTCCCAACTAACAATGATTTATTCTACATTTTCCTTGATCTCCATTCCCTTGGTCCTGTTTTCACACCTTACACTTCCTTATTTGTACACTTCCTTATCTATGTACCTCCCACTCCCCTAATATCAGTCTGAAGAAGGGTCTCGACCTGAAAAGTCACACATTCCTTCTCTCCAGAGATGCTCCCTGTCACGCTGAGCTACTCCAGCTTTTTGTATCTAACATTAAGTTCTCCTACCATATCAGCATCCTGATGTCAGCGGAGTGTCCCTTTCAGGGGCAGTAAAAGCAACAACTGGCATGATGACTGTTTTCCAGTGGTACCTGTGTCAAGTTTCAAGCATTAATATATGCGGTAGAGGCAAAAACATTTGTTATATGAGGACTGATGTCAGTGACTGCGTGCTCGATGCCAGGCTAAGGATCAAGTGTGCTAAAGTGAATCATGTCTGAAAACACTTGGCCTACTGTATGAGTTGTGCAATTTCACCCAGAAATTATTGCTAACACAACTTATCCCAGGCAAAATCAATTTTCTATTGGGAGCCATTTAAACAAAGTGCATTGTGATTCAGTTACCAGGCTCTCATGTTCATGATTTTGCAAAGCTGATTTTTATGGCAGGATTTATATGGCAGGAGTAACTTAGGATAATGAAGGGACAGTCTGCTCGGGAAAGTCAAGTCAAAAAATGTATAAGTGGCAGACAATCCAGGAATAGGGCAGCACGGTGGTGTAGCGGTAGAGCTACTGCCTTACAGAGCGGGGTTTGATCCTGGCTGAGGGTGCTGTCTGTACGGAGTTTGTACATTCTCCCCATGACATACGTGGGTTTTCTTTGAGATCTTCGGTTTCCTCCCGCACTCCAAAGACATAGAAACATAGAAACATAGAAATTAGGTGCAGGAGTAGGCCATTCGGCCCTTCGAGCCTGCACCGCCATTCAATATGATCATGGCTGATCATCCAACTCAGTACCCCGTACCTGCCTTCTCTCCATACCCCTGATCCCCTTAGCCACAAGGGCCACATCTAACTCCCTCTTAAATATAGCCAATGAACTGGCCTCAACTACCCTCTGTGGCAGAGAGTTCCAGAGATTCACTACTCTCTGTGTGAAAAAAGTTCTGCTCATCTCGTTTTTAAAGGATTTCCCCCTTATCCTTAAGCTGTGACCCCTTGTCCTGGACTTCCCCAACATCGGGAACAATCTTCCTGCATCTAGCCTGTCCAACCCCTTAAGAATTTTGTAAGTTTCTATAAGATCCCCTCTCAATCTCCTAAATTCTAGAGAGTATAAACCAAGTCTATCCAGTCTTTCTTCATAAGACAGTCCTGACATCCCAGGAATCAGTCTGGTGAACCTTCTCTGCACTCCCTCTATGGCAATAATGTCCTTCCTCAGATTTGGAGACCAAAACTGTACGCAATACTCCAGGTGTGGTCTCACCAAGACCCTGTACAACTGCAGTAGAACCTCCCTGCTCCTATACTCAAATCCTTTTGCTATGAAAGCCAACATGCCATTCGCTTTCTTTACTGCCTGCTGCACCTGCATGCCTACCTTTAATGACTGGTGTACCATGACACCCAGGTCTCGCTGCATCTCCCCCTTTCCTAATCGGCCACCATTTAGATAATAGTCTGCTTTCCCGTTTTTGCCACCAAAATGGATAACCTCACATTTACCCACATTATACTGCATCTGCCAAACATTTGCCCACTCAACAAGCCTATCCAAGTCACCTTGCAGTCTCCTAGCATCCTCCTCACAGCTAACACTGCCCCCCAGCTTAGTGTCATCCGCAAACTTGGAGATATTGCCTTCAATTCCCTCATCCAGATCATTAATATATATTGTAAATAGCTGCGGTCCCAGCACTGAGCCTTGCGGTACCCCACTAGTCACTGCCTGCCATTGTGAAAAGGACCCGTTTACTCCTACTCTTTGCTTCCTGTTTGCCAGCCAGTTCTCTATCCACATCAATACTGAACCCCCAATGCCCTTGTGCTTTAAGTTTGTATACTAATCTCTTATGTGGGACCTTGTCGAAAGCCTTCTGGAAGTCCAGATACACCACATCCACTGGTTCTCCCCTATCCACGCTACTAGTTACATCCTTAAAAAATTCTATAAGATTCGTCAGACATGATTTACCTTTCGTAAATCCATGCTGACTTTGTCCAATGATTTTACCACTTTCCAAATGTGCTGCTATCCCATCTTTAATAACTGACTCTAGCAGTTTCCCCACTACCGATGTTAGACTAACTGGTCTGTAATTCCCCATTTTCTCTCTCCCTCCCTTCTTAAAAAGTGGGGTTACGTTTGCTACCCGCCAATCCTCTGGAACTACTCCAGAATCTAAAGAGTTTTGAAAGATTATTACTAATGCATCCACTATTTCTGGAGCTACTTCCTTAAGTACTCTGGGATGCAGCCTATCTGGCCCTGGGGATTTATCGGCCTTTAATCCATTCAATTTACCCAACACCACTTCCCGACTAACCTGCATTTCACTCAATTCCTCCAACTCCTTTGACCCGCGGTCCCCTGCTATTTCCGGCAGATTTGTAGACATATAGGTTTGTAGGTTAATTGGCTTGGTGTAAATGTAAATTGTCCCTCGTGTGTGTGTAGAATAATGTTAATGTGCGGAGACCGCTGGTCGGTGGAGACTCGGTGGGTAGAAGGGTCCGTTTCCACACTGTATCTCTAAAAATAAATTCTGATGTCAAGTGAGAGTAGAAAGATTTAACAGGGGGCATGAGTTCCATTAATACATCAGTTTAAAAAAATCGCCTGTTTGCACTTTACAGTATTGCCCCCGCCTCCAAACTCACTCCATGGCCGTGCCCCCATTCCCCTCCAGTTGTAAATGATGGTCCACATTGCCATTGCAAAATTTGTATTTCAAAATAAATCCTTGCAGCAAATTCATACGGCATCGTTATCAGTAAGAGTGATTTGTTCCTCAACCAAACCACATGTCCAAATGATTGGCAGCAACACCCTGACAGACATCCCATAGGTTTAACGTAACATGGATCATTAAATTGTGATAAGGCTGATATCAGAGGTTATAGCCCAGTGATATAGGGCAAAGCTATTTCAGGTATTGGCACCCAAATACATTCATCACCATCCAAATCACCACATTAGATTTTTAAAATATTTACTATAGATCCTATACAGCTATAAATCTTTCCAATTTTGTTTTAACTGCAGAAGAGTCAAAGAATAATCAAAGAGTACAGAAGGAGCCATCTTCAGCCGATATTATGCACTTCAGTACAATACAAAACAACTATTTACTGAGATGAGCAGCAAGAGTTGAGAAACCTCATCTTACGGGCACATAAACCTTAAAGCTTCAGAGCTATAAATTCTGCAAAACTTAGAGCAGCAATGTATCAAAACAAGGCATTTACGGGTGTGTGGTTGTGGCAGAGGTTTAATTGCTTTTCCCTAATAAACATGGATTTCTTTAAAAGCAATATTTTCTATGTATAGTCCTTTGATATCAGTCACATTTTAGACAGGTAAAGAAATGTGGCTTTCTATTTGTTTTGATGAGATATAATAATGTTCCTAATCAACATTATTCATGTATTTCTGAAGCGCAGTATACGATAAACTCAGATCAGCTACAAATACCACCCTGTAGTCTACACTTCATCTAGGCAGCAAGAGATCTAATTAAAACCGATGTACCAATTTAGTCATCCCCTCATCACAGGTGGGCCTGAATTAATGGGAAAATGGAAGTGAATTACCTACATTTGGCACATCCAGATTCGTGGGATAATCCTTCAGCAATGACGTGCGATAAACATGACAAGGTAACCTTCTCATTTTTTTTCAAAAATGGTTCAATTTTAATTTAATTTCAATGTTACTGTGGGGCAAATCAGTAATACAAGTAAGTATCTGCAAATGCCCACATTATCTCTCGGCAGTCTTTAATTACAAGCAATGAAACTGTCTTCAGATTTTTCATGGTATATTCATTCATTGTCTTCTGGAGGAAACATATATAAATCAGACCAGTTAATCCAAGTTTAGAAGGTTATTTACCTTCCTATCTTCTGATTAAACTGCAGCAGCTAAAGCATTATGTTAAACAGCTACCAGGTTAGTCCTTTCACATTTTTCCCTGCATCTATCGTAACCTGAATCATAAGCCAAATCACGAATGACACAACAGTCAGACCAAAATTGCTTAAATCACCGAAAAGATCTTAAAAAATAAAATCGGTAATGTGGTGATAATGTATTGTATATTTATTACTATTGTTGTTGCATCAGATGTGCCTCTAAAGCTGCAGCAAGTAAGAGTTTCATTGCTCTGGTTCATAGCTCAATCTTATAGCAGATATATGTTAAGAGACAAATGTGGGTCCCTTGAAAGCAGAAACAGGTGAAATTATTATGGGAACAAGGAAATGGCAGAAGGGTTGACCAGGTACTTTGGTTCTGCCTTCACTAAGGAAGACACAAACAATCTTCCAGATGTACTAGAGGACAGGGAATCTAGGGAGACAGAGGAACGGAAAGAAATTTGCATTAGGCGAGAAGTAGTATTGGGTAGACGGTAGACCAATGGGACTGAAGGCTGATAAATCCCCAGGGCCTGATGGTCTCTACATTCCAGGGTACTCAAGGAGGTGGCTCTAGAAATTGTGGACGCATTGGTGATCATTTTCCAATGTGTTCAGGATCAGTTCCCGTGGATTGGAGGGTAGCTAATATTATCCCACTTTTCAAGAAAGGAGCGAGAAAGAAAGCAGGGAATTATAGACCAGTTAGCCTGACATCGGTGGTGGGGAAGATGCTGGAGTCAATTATTAAAACAGTAATAACGGCGCATTTGGATAGGAGTAAAAGGATTGGTCCAAGTCAGCATGGATTTATGAAGGGGAAATCCTGCTTGACTAATCTTCTGGATTTTTTTGAGGATGTGACAAGTAAAATGGATGAAGGAGAGCCAGTGGAAGTAGTGTATCTGGACTTTGAGGAAGCCTTTGATAAGGTCCCCCACAGGAGATTAGTGGACAAAATTACAGCACATGGTATTGGGGTAGGATATTGACACGGATAGAGAATTGGTTGGCAGACAGGAAACAAAGAGTAGGAATAGGGTCCCTGTCAGAATGGCAGGCAGTGGCGAGTGGAGTGCCACAAGGCTCGGTGCTGGGGCTGCAACTATTGACAATATATATTAATGATTTAGATGTTGGGATTAAAAGTAACACTGGCAAATTTGCAGATGACACAAAGCTGGGTGGCAGTGTGAACTGCGAAGAGCATGCTAGGAGGTTGCAGGGTGATTTGGACAGGTTGAGTGAGTGGGCAGATGCGTGGCAGATGCAGTATAATATCGATAAATGTGAGGTTATCCACTTTGGCGCCAAGAACAAAGAGGCAGATTATTATCTCAATGGTGTCAGATTAGGAAAAAGGAAAATGCAACAAGACCTGGGTGTCCTTGTACAACAGTCACTAAAAGTAAACATGCAGGTACAGCAGGCAGTGAAGAAAGCTAATGGAATGTTGGCCTTCATAACGAGAAGATTTGAGTATAGGAGTAAAGAGGTCCTTCTGCTGGTGTACAAGGCCCTAGTGAGACCACATCTGGAGCATTATGTGCAGTTTTAGTCTCCTAATTTGAGGAAGGAAATCCTTGCTATTGAGGCAGTGCAGCGTAGGTGCACGAGGTTAATCCCCGGGATGGCAGGACCGTCAAATGAGGAAAGATTAAAAAGACTAGGCTTGTATCCACTGGAATTTAGAAGAATGAGAGGGAATCTTATATAAACATATAAAATTATAAAAGGACCGGACAAGCTAGATGCAGGAAAAATTTTCCCAATGTTGGGCGAAGTCCGGAACCTGGGGCCACAGTCTAAGAATAAAGGGGAGGCCATTTAAAACTAAGATGAGAAAACACTTTTTCACCCAGAGAGTTGTGAATTTGTGGAATTCTCTGCCACAGAAGGCAGGAGTGGCCAATTCACTGGATGAATTTAAAAGAGTTAGATAGAGCTCTAGGGGCTGGCAGAATCAAGGGATATGGGGAGAAGGCCCTCCCTCACCCATCTCTCCTCCCCCTCTCCATCTCCCTCTCCTCACCCTCTCTCCCTCCCTCCCCTCCAGGTACAGGATACTGAGTTGGATGATCAGCCATGATCATATTCAATGGCGTTGCAGGCTCGAAGGGCCGAATGGCCTACTCCTGCACCTATGTTTCTGTTTCCCTCTCTTCACCCCGCTCCCTCTCCCACCCATCCCTCTCTCTCCCACCTCCCTACCCTCCCTACCCCACCCCCTTCCCTCTCTCTCCCCCGCCCCCTTTCCCCTACCGCTCTGTCCTTCTTACACCACTCCCCCTACCCCTCCCTCCCCACTCTTCCACTTCGCTCCCTCCACACCCCACCTCTCCCTCCCTTCCCCCTCTCTCTCCCCATCACTTCCCCCTCCCCCCCCCTCTCTCCCCCCACCCCTTCCCCTACCCCCTGACCCTTTTCCACCACTCCTCCTACCCCTCTCCCCGTCCCTCCCCACTCTTTCACTTCCCACCCCCCTCCCCCTCCCCCCTACCCATTGTTTCTCCTCTCTACCCCACCCCTTCCCTCTCTTCCCCCGCCCCCTTCCCCTACCCCTCTGCCCCTCTTCAACCAGTCTCCCTTACCCCACCCCTCTCCCTCTCCCTCCCTCACCCCTCACACTCTCCCCCCCCCCCTCCCCTCTACCCCCACCCCTTCCCCTACCCCTCTGTCCCTCTTCCAACAACCCCCTACCCCTCCCTCCCCACTCTTCCACTTCCCCCCCTCCCCCTCCATTCTCCCTCCCTACTCTTTCCCCCTCTCTCCCCCCACCCCTCTCTCCTCCCTCCCTCCCCTCCCCTCCCTCCTCCCCTCCCTCTCCATCCACCCCTCCCCCACACCTCTCACCGCATCCCCCTCTCTCAACCCCTACCCCGCTCTCCTTTCCCCCCCCATTCTCTCCCATTTCCTCCTCCTCCTCTCCCCTCCCTCCCCTCTTCTCAACCTCCCCACTCCGCACCCCGTCTCCGTCTCCTCCCCCTCCCACCACCTGTGTGTTTGGGGGGTGGTTAGTCTGAGTGTGATGCCGCAGCCCCCCTTCCCCTGCAAACACCATTGGGGAAACAGACCCAACGGGTCTGCACTTGGTCAAGTCTATATTTAAAACTCTGTGGCTGCCGCCTGCCTGCCGCCATCCAACCGGCTGCCTGCCGGCCGGCTTTCTGCCTTTGATTCATTGCGATGCCGACATCGGACGCAGAATCGCCGAGATTTTTTCCAATTCGGTAGAGATTTCACTTTTCATTCCAAGTATCCGCTCCTTATTAAATTTTGTCGTGTTTATGTACACATTTTTTAAATAAAATCCTTCCCCCCCCCCCCCCCCCCAAAAATTTCAAAAGAAAACTGGCTTCTCACCCTCGAATGTGCAACTCTCCATTACCCATTCTTATTTGATGGCTAGCAGCATCTCTCAGCCTACTTAGACCCAAATATCTGATGATAAGAACTGTGCACATCTACTCTCACCTCGACCCTCTCCATCCATGGATTGATCTGGCATACAACTACTGCCCCCACCTGTCCTAAAAGTTTCAGCTTTTATCCCAATTGGTATATCTTCCTTTATTCCTTCCAAATCAGTGGTGCCCAGGCCTCAAATTTATAGTGAAGAGCCCATGACCAAATTAGTTGTTGGCAATCCACCGAATGGCCATGTAACTCGCAGATCATTGCACTGCAATTTTTAGGTTGCCTATATTCAGTGCTAAAGATATTTTTCGGAAAGTAGCTCTGCACATTAGAACACAGTGCAGAGAGCGCATTTCATTAGAAAATGAAATACTCAGTTCTAAAAAATGGATCTGGTGCACCTACTGTTTAAAATAAATATTGATTTTGCATATTTAAAAGGATTACCACAAGGTAATTTCCTGTTTCCTGAAAATCGCTGCATCTGGGACTTCCATTAAGGATTGCTCAGAGAGTTTTGATAATACTGTAATAATTTTTGGATTAATATTGTGTTTAAGTTGGTATTGAACTTCATAAACAAAACATTCTCCAGATCAATTAGGTCTTACAAAAAATCTTTCTGAATAATATTGGCAATGTTAAATTAAAACAGCATATTGTGCTTTGGTTTGCATATTATATACTTACAAAATGTTGAAATGTCATGGTGTGTTGCAGCATTTTACTAATTGACTGAAAATTCCATCTGTTAAAAATTTGTAATTAAATTAGATATCAAAGGTTAATGACCTTGATACTTTAATATGTAAATCAAAGGATTCCTTCTTGTTGTACCCTTTAAAGTTTTTCTTGGTAAACATATTGTTCCAGTGTTGCACAGATTTTGGAACCGTTTTTGTCTACAGATTGTTTTCTTCTTAGCAATTGATTTGTTTAGAATTGCCTCTATCAAGCACTGTTGAGAAACTGAAAAGTAACTATCACATTTTATGAATATTTAATACTACAGTCATGGGAAATAAGGCAACTAATTAGTGCTTACCATAAATTTGCAAAACATTACTCTATGTAAATTTAGTTCAGTTTTGTATGAATTATTCAGCAAGTTATTATAGATCACTAATGTAAATTGCTTTTCAATGATTTCCACTGTTGATAATAGAAAACAGTGGTTTCTGTGTCATTAACCAATTATATGCTGATTCCAAAGCCAGCCCCAATCTGGCTGATTAATTATACATTTAAGCACGTGAAACATATATGCAGGAAAGCCTCTCGTAAAAATCTGAACTGGATTAAATTAAATTTGTCTGCACACTTCAAATTAGACCATTCAATACAGTTACAATTTGACACACTTATCCCTTTAAATAAATGCCATTTTTGGTTGTTCAAGACGAGTTTTGAAAAATGGATTAGTCCTTAAAATTTTAAGGAAGTGAAATTCAATAGCTCTCAAACAAAGACACAAGGATCAAAGTGCACAATTAGCCCACTGCCATTCAGATGACATACACTTTCTTGCTACCTGTCAATTTACATGTCATTGCTAATAATGTTGTCCATTAGCTTCACGGATCAACAATTTTGTGAATGGCTGGCATTAGTTAAAGCCAGTCTGCACCTCTTAAAGGGGATAGACACAAAAGAGTGGAGTAACTCAGCGGAACAGGCAGCATCTCTGGAGAGAAGACTGAAGAAGGGTCTTGACATGATACATCACCCATTCAATCTCTCCAGAGATGCTGCCTTCCGCGCTGAGTGACTCCAGCATTTTCCTCTATTTTTTGGTGTAAATCAGCATCTGCAGTTCTTTCCTACACTTCTTAAAGGGGAAATGTGTTATGGCTGAAGGAGGTATGGGGGAAATAAAATAATGGACCTGGTGCACTCAGGTGCAATCACTGTATTAATGGTCTGTTTAATCATGGCTTGGAAGGGGTCATTTGAGTTGAGGAACTGTGTGTTAAAACAAAAACGCATCATTCGGCAGTGGTGAGATCTTGAAGCCACTCAAGCTGTCGGCAGTGCTCGCCCCAAACTTGAAAAGCACTGGTCAGGTAAACTCCAGAAGTGTCAGACACAGCCCCATGCCCGAAACAAAACAGCTACATCTCTAATAAAATGACCAGAGACAATGAGACACCAATCCAGTATCTGGACATGCAAGGAAAGCAAGGACAGGGAATCCTCTCCAAGGAAATATGGGCAGCAAAGCACTGACATCAGAACGAGTTTGTGTAGTCTTTAATTATTCTTGTCCTCCATGTTCACCTGAACCCATTTTATTGGAGTAAACCCATTTCATTGAAGCAGCACAAAATTCTGGGAAAATTCATTAAAACAGAACTAAAGCCAAAAATAAAAAATAAATAAGTGCACCACAAAAAAATGATACAAGATATTTTATGAAATTATGAAAGATATGATGTAAAATTCTTCACACTGTTCTGGGTTAATATGACAACTACATTCTCTACCTCACACAGTTTTCAGCCTTGACTATAACACATTTCTCTCAGACTCTGTGCAGGCAGTCAACACCATTCATAGTTCCCTTGAGCGTTATTTAATTTAAAATATTTCTCAGTCTGGGACCTGAAATCGGCAACCAGCTCCATCTATGGTTCCATTGCAAGTTGCCAATATCTTCCCTGAGGAACATTCCCCAGACAATTTTATTGACACCAATTCTCCCTTTAATTGGACCACCTTTATCCTGTTTACCACTATAATACAATGTCTGATACGGGAAGATATGATACTCAAACTTTAGCATAACATTAATGCATGCAGGATATTAAAATCATGGAGCATATACATCATAGATTCATCAGGATGAAAACTTCAGAAAATATATTCAGATATATAAGTATCCATAAATACTTCGATTGGAGGGTTTGATCGGGTGACTATGTGGAGACACAAATACTATGTGTCTCCATATAGGGAGGTTTGTGGTCAAACTTACAAAAGACAGTGCGGTGGGAGTTCTGGGAACCTTAGAAAAAATTGTGTTGAATAGACATTCAGAATTGATAGCAAAGAGTAAAAGCAAAATAATGCTGCCTTGAGAACCAGTGCCTTCAGGAAACAAGTGAAAATTTGAACAACAAAAAAAAGCATACTGGATTTTGAGAGTCTGAACAAAAAAAAAAATTAAGCCTTTGCTCAACATGATCTAATCGCTTTTACTCTTGGATTATAAAGGATTACAATTTCAGTCATTCCTGACCTACTAAACTGGAGAGAAAGCCAGATTATACAGAAAATGTCTGCATTAATAAGACAAAAGGAAGGTTTTTTTTGTGTCTCCCAGGCAAAGCTGTGCAATGTGTATGATATTTTAATTATATAAAGATGATTTCATTTCTACACTCGTGCTGTATTCAAATTATTTTGTCCGAACTGCAAAGCCTGTCTGAAACATACTTTCTACGTATTCTTGAATAATTTTGCAGAAGGTGTGTAACTCTTTTGATGGAGTAGGTTTCTCAGCCCCTTTCCCACAATAATTCAAAATAAAAAGGGCAGCAATTAAAAATAGGCACACTCTGAAGTGGTTTGAGAATAAAGAGATTTGAGTTAAACAGGAAAGGGTTCTGAAAAGATTTATTAGACTAAAACAGTTTATTAGACTAAAAAAGTTGCACAAAAGAATTACTAGGACATTGACAGGTCTGATAGGTTTGCGTTATAAAGTGAGGCTGGATAGGCTGAGTTTTTTTTTCAAGGGTTAAACCAGACACGCCTGGTTTACGCCATGTTACACCCCAAAAGAAGAATCACAAGGATTATCATAATCGATTGATGCTGTAAATGTTCAGTTTGCCGTAGTATGGAGAAAGTGCGGTAACATTGAGAGTTGCTCAATCTAAAGGTAATACGTTTAGCCGACGACCACGAGATCCTCGCTGACAATCTCGTAGGGTGGAACTTCCATATTCTGAGGAGCTGGGCCCTTCCTGATTCTCCCGGATGCATCATAGTGAGATCCGTGACATGGAGCAGTAGCAGCCGCCATATTCACCTGCATTGGCGATTGGGGCACAGCCCAGGTGAGTGCAGACGACAATGAGAATCATCCACTGTGGATCCTTGACTCTATCAGAATCTAACTGTGGGTCTCACAGCTTAGCAAGACTCACAGCCTGCTCGCTCTCAACCTCCTTGGGTGAACGGTGGCGGACAAAGAGGGGCTTGCCTCTCCAGTTGAAGGTCATGTTCTTGCCTTCTGGAATATCTCCCAGCTTCACTTCGATCTTGGACAGTGCAAGCACGTCAGCAGAGACACTCATGCTTGTGATGAACTGTGAGATGACGCTCTTTGCAGCATAGGCTCCCATAACTGCCGTGGTCCCAGTGAACAAGTAGGAGAAGCCTTTCCTGGTATCACTGCTGCCCTGTGAGGACGTCTTAGAATCTTGGACATCTTGCTGTCTATAGTCGGAGAAGTCGGGAACACGTATATCACTGTGTGCATATTGAACTCTTGATGAAAGGGTGATGGCGGCAGCGGCGGCAGACCCACTCCTCGGGGCCGGGCCCAGCAACATCTCCCGGCTGAGGAAGGGCCACTGCAGCTGGGGGAGGAGGATGGGTTCGGGCCTGAGCTCGGGCCCCGGCACCAGGCGCTGGCGCTGTGAGGCGACGGTGCGGGAGGTGGCGGCGAGGCACAGGGCGAGGACCCAGGGATGACATTATAAAAGTATATTAAATATCATGAGCGACATAGGTAAGGTGAGTAGCCCCAGTCTTTACTCCATGGTAGGAGAGACTAAAACTAAAGGCCATATATTTACAGAGGTCAGCAAGAGTTAAAAGGGATGCAAGGGACAACTTTTTCACACAGAGTTTGGTATGTTTATGAAACAGCTGCCAGACGAAGAAGTAAAAGCGAATACAATTATGACAGTTAAAAGACACTTGGACAGGTACATCGTTGGGTTTGTTCGGAGGGATGTGGGGCGGGTGCAGGCAAGTAGAACCATCTTGGTTAGGCTACTTGGCTAGCATAAACAAGTTGGGTCAAGGGTTTGTTTCTATTCTAGACAACAGACAGTAGACAATAGGTGCAGGAGTAGGCCATTCAGCCCTTCGAGCCAGCATCGCCATTCACTGTGATCATGGCTGATCATCCACAACCAGTGCCCCATTCCTGCCTTCTCCCCATACCCCTTAACTCAGCTATCTTTAAGATCTCTATCTAACTCTCTCTTGAAAGCATCAAGAGAATCGGCCTCCACTGCCTTCTGAGGCAGGGAATTCGACAGATTCACAACTCTCTGGGTGAAAAAGTTTTTCCTCATCTACGTTCTAAATGGCCTACCCATTATTCTTAAACTGTGGCCCCTGGTTCACCACTCCCCCAAAATCGGGAATATGTTTCCTGCCTCTAGCGTGTCCAATCCCCTAATAATCTTACATGTTTTAATAAGTTCAATATGTTCCTTCTAAATTCCAGTGTATACAAGCCCAATCGCTCCATTCTTTCAACATATGACAGTCCAGCCAATCCGGGAATTAACCTTGTGAACCTACGCTGCACTCCCTCAATAGCAAGAATGTCCTTCCTCAAATTTGGAGACCAAATTCTGTGTAGCTCTGATGTGCTATGACATGGCAGCACCCTGATTTCTAGTCAGAAGGCCAGACATTTCAGACAGAGACGCGTTATGCTAGGAATCCCACATCATTCAAGCTGCAGGTGAGATGGCTGGGAGTGATTTCTGCCAAGATTAAATCAAGCAAGTGGGTCAAGCCTGTATGAAAATGTCCTTTAAGATGTGATTCCATAGCTTATTAGTCAATGCATCTGTAACTAAAAGCAGGTCAGATGGTCCTGCATTCAATCAAATGTCTGTGTTACGTTGATGTCTCCCTTCCTGGGGAACGATAATGAAATACTCACCATATTATTAAAAATAATGTGTTTTCCAAATGTTCCAATCTGTCATAACATTTTTACATTGGTATAAATATTCACAACACAACCAGCTGATGCAAAAAAATTGCAATGAAAATAAAAGTTTATCTTAACAGATTGACGTTTTATAATAGAAAAATGTAAACATGTTGCTGTCACAGTTGGTTGATGAACCAATTGAAATGCTCAAAATGCTTATAAAATCTAATTTCATGCACCATTTTGTCTTTACTAACAAACTTCTTGATCTTGAAAATCCAGGAGAAAACTGCAGGCCTTCCTTTAATAAAACCGGAAGAGCATTCCAAAGACATAAGGCCATACTTCAGCTTTTTCTAAGATATTGTATTTTGACATAAGGATCAAATGTTCTGCCCTATCACTTATAAGACACAAGTTATTGAGGATGAAACTGGGGATGCATATTCCCAAGTGAATATTATGCGTATTTCAAGTGTATAACAAAGTAACTGTGTGTCAATTACTGTAGAGAATGAAGTTAATGATCAAACCTTTTACGTATTGTAATTCCATTAATCTGTGTTGCTGTGCTATCGTATGGAATCTCAGTAAAAATTCTGCCGTTTTAGCTTTACAGTTCAAGATATTGCAAATGTCATTATGATACGCTGGTATTTTTCAATAGATTAAATTTTCACTGCAATTTAACACTGGAGCAACCTTATGTTATCTGTGATGTAAAATCTTCCATCAATTTGGTTTGTAATGTATTGAACTAAGGTCCTATACAGGGTATATCTCATGATATATGACCAACATAGCACAGCATAATTTAGCAATAATATGTGATCATGACTACATGACAAAGATAGAAAAATCAATTTTTATTTTCTCATGAGACCATATAGCATCTTAGAAAAGCTATTTAGGTCTTGTTACCATCTATTACAAGCACTTGGCCGTTATCCCTTCTATTCTCAAATAAACAATATCTTCCAACCAATATTTTAAGACATAGAATCAAATAGCAGGCCATTCGTCCCATTCATTTATGCTGACTCTCTGAAAATAAACTGTTTAATTAGTTACACTTTCCTTTCAAGTATTGTAATCCACATTGTAACAATCTAGTGCATGAGAAAGATCCTATTTCTCCTGTGTAACTAAAATTTCTCAATCCTGATGCGATTTTAGTAAATCTTTGTTTACTGCTCAAAACAAGCAAAATGATAAATAGTAATGGAGAGGCCAACCATCTAAGACTGCAAGAAATTGCAGAGATTTGTTGACGCGGCCCAGACCATCACACAAACCAACCTCCCTTCCATTGAAGATAAACACAAAAAGCTGAAGTAAGTCAGATAGCAACTCCAGAGATGCTGCCTGACCCACTGAGTTACTCAAGCTTTTTGTGTCTAACTTCAGTTTAAACCAGCATCTGCAGTCCCTCCCTGCACACTCCCTTCCATTGACTCCATTGACACCTCGCTCTGACACAGCAAGGCCACCAGCATTATCAAGAATGAGTTGTACCCCAGCCATTCAAAAATGTACATGTCCAGGTTCAGGAACAGTTTCTTCCACTCTGTTATCAGGCAACTGAACCATCCTACCAATAGCTAGAGAGCAGTCCTGAACTACTGTCTACCTCATCGGGAGACCCCCAGACTATCTTTAATCAGAATTTACTGTACTTTATCTTGCACAATAGGTTATTAACGTTATTCCCTTTATTATGAATATGTACACTGTGGATGGTTTGATCGTATTCATGTATTGTCATTCCGGTGACTGGTTAGCACGCAACAAAAGCTTTGCACTGTACCTCGGTACACGTGAGAACAAGTTAAATTCAACTCATTTCCTTTTCAAGATGGAAGTGGTGAGGATGTTGCACGTGTGGGAGAATCTGGAACTAGGACTCACTTCTTTCAAATAAGGAGTCTCCCACTGAAGACAAAGATGAAGCATTTATTTCTGACTAATTTTGAGTGTTTAGAAATTTATTTATGGTGGAAGCAGAGTTTCTGAATATTTTTATGGCAGGTGCAAATAGTTTCTAGATAGCATTAAGGTTATCAAGGTTAGTCAGGGATGCAGAGTTGAAGTTATAAACAGATCAGCAATGATCTTATGAAATAGTAGAACAGACACAAGGGAGCAAGTGACCTGCTCCCAATTTGTATGTTCACATAAACTTATCAGTATTATATACAGTTGTTACATGTATATGAATGATTGCTTTTGGAAGCTGACTTTGACAATCTCTATTTGAATTCATTCTCACTACTCTTAATCTGCACATAACCAGTAACATTGTTAATGTGTTAATCAATACAGCATTAAAAGCTTTGGACAGGAGTTTATTCCATAAATCCATCATTCTGGGTTGAAATACATTTCTTCTAATATGAAGTCTTTCTTTGGGATTTCTTAATTATAGACTTGTATCTTTTAATGCATGATGTGCAAATCTAGTAAATGTAACCAAACATACCATTTAAAAAAATATATTTGAAGCAATTTGGCCTTTTGTCTACCGGTTCTGAGAATTGATTTCTTTAAATTCCAGAAACAATGCACAAAGCCTTCATGAAAGTTGCCATCCAATCCTGTGCAATATCCATAATTACCTTCACCCAAGGTCTGGGCAAATTGAATCTGAGGTACAGTCAAACATTTAGTGACATTTACCGGGGAGAAAGCTCCTTCAATCCACTCCAATGGACATGTCAGCCTTCATCAACACGATGCATGCCAGGATAAACGTTCTGTATTGTGGGAGCTTAGGAATGTTAGCTAAGCCACCATGGGAAGATCTTGACATGAGTTGACTATAATGGTATCCTCTGTACAATAGGAGAACATTTAAAGAAATGTCAAGATCTCAAGCTATGACAATATTATCTTGGCTCAGTGTAATCAGTTCACAAAAAATGGATTTTATGTGGAGGTCTGAGTTATTTAATTGTGGCACTTTTCATCAAGGAAGATGATAACATCATAAGTGATAGAAGTAGAATTAGGCCATTCGGTCCATCATCTACTCGGCCATTCAATCTCTCCCTCCTAACCCCATTCTCCTGCCTTCTCCCCATAACCTCTGACACCCGTACTAATTAAGAGTCTATCTTTCTCTGCCTTAAATATATCCACTGACTGCCTCCACAGTCTTCTGTGGCAAAGAATTCCACAGATTCACCACCATCTGACTAAAGAAATTCCTCCTCAACTCCTTCCTAAAAGAATGTCCTTTAATTCTGAGGCTATGACCTCTGGTCCTAGACTCTCCCACTAGTGGAAATATTCTCTCTACATCCACTCTATCCAAGCCTTCCACTATTCTATACTTCAATGAGGTCCCTTCTCATTCTCCTAAACTCCAGCGAATGTAGGCCCAGTGCCATCAAACGCTCATCGTATGTTAACCTACTCATACCTGGGATCATTCTTGTAAACCTCCTTTGGACCCTCTCCAGAGTCAGCATATCCTTCCTCAGATATGGTGCCCAAAATTGCTCACAATATTCCAAATGCGGCCTTGCCTGTGCCTTGTAGAGCCTCAGCATTACATCCCTGTTTTTGTATACAAGCCCTCTCGAAATAAATGCTAGGAACACGGAAATGCTTTGGAAACCATTAAAGTCAAAGGAGCAGAGATTAATTCACATATGTATTATATTCAGTGGAGGCAGAGCAGGATAGGAGTGGGTTGATGCATCATGTGAGCTTTCCCAACTGAACACAGTTATGTCTATGATAACAATCAGAATGCGGAGATGGTCAGTGGATTTGCATTGGGGAAATTCTCCTTTTATTGTCTCTTTATAAAAATCAGGAGTCCCTTGCATCAGGGCTGCCAACTCTCACGCAGTGAGCAAGAGACTCATGCATTTCGCTAAATTCTCACGCTCTAACGCTGATCACAAATTTCTCACCCTCTGTCGTAAGAAATTCTGTGATCAACAAGAATTTCAAAAGTCATATCAACTGCATGGGCAGCGGGTGTTGGAGAGCTGGGGCTGAGGGACGGATGGAAGCAGAAGCAGCAGCGGGGACAGATGCGGATGGGGAGCCGGGGCTGGCAAGTGTTTGCCAGGCTGGTGAGAGTTTTTCCGGGCTGGCGAGTGTTAACCAGGGAAAAAGACCGTGGATTCATCCTATCAATTCCCCTCATGAGTTTATACACCTCCATAAGATGACCCCTCAGCCTCCTGTACTCGAAGGCCCTTGCAACATCCTCATAAATCTTTTCTGCATGGTGGCGTAGCAGTATAGCTACTGCCTTACAGCGCCAGAGACCCGGGTTTGATCCTGATGCTGTATGCACGGAGTTTGTAGGTTCTCCCAGTGACCTACATGGGGTTTCTCCGAGATCTTCGGTTTCCTCCCACACTCCAAAGATGTACAGGTTTGAAGGTTAATTGGCTTGGTATAAATGTAAATTTTCCCTAGTGTGCGTAGGACAGTGTTAGTGTGCGGGGATCGCTGGGCGGAAGGCCAAAGGGCCTGTTTCCGCACTGTATCTCTAAATTAAACTAAACTTCTATCTATCTGTGATACCAATTTCAGAGATCAATGTACTTCAAGATCCAACTGCTCTACAACTTAAGTCCCTACCAAAGATCCTGCCCTGGTTTGACATTAAAATGCCTTACCAAAACACCTCGAAATGTATTTGAAAGTGGCTCCATTAGCAGTTCCTCGGTTCATTTGCCGAGCTGAGCAGGATCCTGTTGTGAATCTCTGCTCAGCCTGGCCGAAGCCTCTTGAGTCAAAACATCAGCATTTACCTGTAATACACAGCACTTCACCTCTGACACACAGCCTCTCCTAAAACAGCTGCTCTCAATAGGCCACTCTGCTAGTGCTTGCCTTCCTTTGATACATCTCCAGCTGCAGTCACTCCCTGGAATCTAATGGTTGCTTTCTAAATCACCCACTGTTCTCCTCCTCTCAGCTCCTCATCCTCATACCACCTCATACCACTCCCATTCCTCTGTACAATCTTCCTCGTAGATTACAGACCCTGGCACTGGTTGCCATCTTCACGGTGTTAGACTGTATGGATGGAATGAATTATGACAACATCTCCCTTCCTACTTCAAGGCATCCCTGGATTATTGCAGACAAAAAAAAATCACTTCCTGAATTGCCCATTGGTGTTTCCTATTATTACCGTGGCACATGTGAAACTCAGCTGCTATAGTTGTGAAAATCCACAGATAGAGAGTATTTTTTGCTACCAGAAACCCTCTCAGCAGAGCCAGACACTGAAAATGTCTGGTGGCATGGATTCCTTCAGGATCAGAGATTCATATTTCCCAAAATCTTGGCCTTTCCCACGAGGAACGTTTTCTCATGTGCCATAATGACCTGCCTGTTGAGCAACTGGAAACCTTCTTGTTCATTTAAAGATCTGGATTGTTCAGAAAACCCCAATGAGAACCAATGTTTGAACTGCCCTCAGCTCATGAGAAGCCAGCAATACAGGCAAAGCTCAAGGACTTGTTTGTTCTCCCCTCCTTACATTTACAACAGACCCAGAACTTCAATTATTGCTAGTTGTGCAACATTCCTGACTGGAGATTTATAAAATATTTTGTGACATTTCCTAAATCTGATGAAAGAATACAACCTGATTATGTTTCTCTCTGCACTAATGCTGACTCACCTGCCAAACATATTGATATTTTTAATGTCCTTATTCCAAGAAGCAAGTACTTTATTTATGGGCAAATTTTGAATAATTGTCATTTAGCCCAAAATGATTCTGCTTACTTTTGATTCAAAATCCAATCTTTCTGAAATTCATTGCATGGAGTATCAAAATAAATTAGCAGCCAGGAACAGGAAGTAGCCATGAACCCTATTCAGCTGAAACTCCACCCAGTTAATCATTGACCATATTCTGTCAACGGTTCAAAGATGCGTTTGGCACATTCTTCTTACAATATAGGCTAAATGATCACCTTTTACCAAGTCCATGCCAGCTCTCAGATCATTGCCATCACTCCATCAAGATATTTTTGGTATGAATAAATACCAATAATTGTCTATGCACGAAAAGGATAAGCATCAAATTATTTTTTGTATGAAATCCCTAAATGTTGCACATTCTCCTCAGGTTCAATTTGATGGGAGAAGTAATTGAGGCAATTATATGAAATGTGTGCAAATCACATTGGAAAACATCGACAACTCCTAATTAAATCTGTTCCTTGTTGTCCAGAGTCCCTTCTCACAGATTGTATTAAGTGGATAAAGGAAGTGTGGAAATGCGAGACAGTTCTTAACAAGTTGAGGGTTTTAAAGGCCATCTCCTGAGGAATGGTTGTAGTTTTCTGACAAAAGAAAATTCTTTGCTGGAAGTCCAAGTATTGATATTGCTACAATCGTTTAATTTTATCTCAATTCCTTCAGACCAGTTAGTAATGGTGTTTCCTGCAGAAATGTCCTTTTCCTTCTCTGTAGGAAGACCAAGTGGATCAAGCATCATGGGTGACAATGTGGCATCCACTATGTATCCTCTTGCTTTTGTTGTATCTTCACCACACCGATCTGCTGTGTTTAAAAAGCCTGTGCTTTTTGTGAGGCAGGAATGCAGTTATGCCACCTGCTTTCCATGGATCTGATGCCCATCTCTGCCAGAGGCATTGGACTGTCATTGTCAATTAAAGTCCCAGCAGCACTCAACTGCAATGCCAATGGCTGCCTTTAGGCAGCATCAGGGGACATTTCTGAAATCAGATAATCAGCTATCTCTGATGCATCCAGCAAGGAGCTGGAGAGTTTTTTACCTGAGTTGCCCCGACATATCATTTCTGCAGGCCTTGTGCATTAATGCAAGAGACCAAATGACTTTTACGAAGTGCTGTGTTTCCCCCAAATGCATTTTCTTCAAGTGTAAGAGTTTATTTCCATCATCGCACAGCAATTGGTTGATCAAAGCACTCATTATGCTGAAAAATACAACCTATCCAAAAATCTACCATGACCCAGTCACTTAAAAGCAGTCCATTATACCATCGTTGTTGACTGCGAAAGGTAGGTGTCTGGCCAATCAACTAAGATGATAACACAACACTGGGTCATGAGGACACGAACCCGACTTGGGCCAATTTACAGAAGCCAACTAACCTAAAAATCTGCATGTCTTTGGGATGAGGGTGGAAACCGGAGCACTCAGAGGAAACTCACAAAATCACAGGGAGACCATGCAAACTCCACACAGACAGCACCCGAGGTCAGGATTGAACCCGAGTCTCTGGTGCTGTGAGGCAGCAGCTCTACCAGTTGCGCCACTCTGCCATCCTGTTTGGAGGATGTTGCTTATGATGGGATCTCTAGGGTTAGTTGTCTTGTTGCTGCTGCTGTGCATGATGGGTCTCAAGGTCAACTAAATGCAACAGCTCTCAGGTAAGAAAAGCCGGACGTTCTTTCTAGCCTCTTCCCATTTGGTTCCAATGAAGCCAACATATGTTCTACGTAAAATACTTTCAATTGTGCTTAAAAGTGTTAAAGACTTCTAGTTAGAAGATTAGAATATTAATTATATTTATATTTTATGAAGTGTTAAATATAATGATAGATTACATGCATATTTTATACAAACTGAAGTTTTTAAGTAAAAAGGAAAACTAAAACATAAAATGAATCAGTAAAGGGTTTTTGAAAACCCTACTAAATGCAGCATCATGCAATCACCTCTCCAAACACTATCAACACCTCTCAACAGTGTCCAGTGTCAGCACCACCTCGGCTACCACTCAGCGGACATAAGGGAGGAGACCGAGTTCCCCGGCTCTTCAGTGAGTTATTGCAGCTTCTGAGTAAGGTCCAGGGAGTTGAGTTGCACGTGTGCTGTTGGCCTCGGTCCGTGAGCGCGCGTATACCACTGACCACTACCTCCCTTGGACATGTCCCTTGCGGTAATGCTTTGCAGTTCACTGTTGGAGCCATGGCCTGAATGTCCCGGCATCGGCTCGCCAAGGACAGATCAGCCATAACTTTGAATAGTAGAAAGCTCATGGCCTACTACTGCTCCTATTTCTTGTGTTCTTATACATTCCTCACCATGTAGTAAATGTCCATCCTTGCCTTGAAATGCAGCCATTACATTGGACTATTTCTGCAAACTTCTTCTCCCATTATTCAACCATTTCTTTGACTCATTGTGTATTACTGCCATTCCTTTAATATAGCAGCAATGGCATTGCCTTTACCTCCTCGCACCTTACACACCCTTCCCAAATCTGAAGAAGTCACCAGATCTCTTCAAAATCATTTCACCAAGTTTATTGCTGTTCCTCTCGTCTCATCTTTTAAACGAGGTAACTCGGTGCTTGTGCCAATTTGTGCATGGACTGGGATTTTTTTTAAACTGCAAAGATGCTATAATTTCAAGAATCCATTGGTGTCTTAGTACTTTATTATTGTTTAGTGTGACCCTTTGAATATTGAATTCCTTTTACGTCATTTCTTTAGGCATCAAACATATAAATGTCTGGGTGTTAAAATTGCCAAGTTTAAAACTCTTTGGTTGCAATACACAGGTCTAGGAAGATGATTACAAATTGTTAACCACTTCCCCCTCCCCTTAAGTTTTATCTAAAATGTGCTTCTTGGTTTTGGGGTAATTATTGACTAAGCATTGTTGTAAATTTTTGTTGCTGACTATTCTGTGGTGGGTTGTACGCTGTGGTACATCTCCTCTGACAGCAACATTCATAATGTATGTTGAACGCAATATAGAAGGAAGTTAAGAGGTTAATTTACATTCTGACAAAGCGACCAGTTTGAAAACAAGACAAAAACAAATCTGTGATCTGGAACTTTCAGAGCACCCACTCAGAGTGGATTAATGAGGAGTACACGTCTGTGAAATTATGTGCCCTCTCAGTCAGCAAAATGGTCCTAGTGGTGCATGACCTTGAAATGAGGTGAAGCAAACTTCACCTGATCCACAATTATGAGAACCTAATGAGCAAAGGAGAAGCATGGAATTGCGAAATGTCCTTAAAAATGATCATAAAAGAGCATTTATAACTGCACGCCTTAAAGACAAACAAATAAGATATTAGGTTAAGCAATATTACAAGCTTGGAAATATGATGATAAAATTAAAAATCCTCCATAAGAATATTGAGCAGCATGCAAAGGCCAGCCAGGTAAATGAAAACCCATTCACTAAAGGAATTTGATATTTTCTTTGTATCCTGTGTTAATAATTTATCTGTGTGTAATTTTCTGTCAGATGAAATGTTTTTGAGAGATGATTTCCTGCCTTAGCTGCCTTACATGACAGTATTACTGAGGATTCATCAAGGGACCATCTGTCGTGGCTATGAAAATGGAGAGAGATTGGGTTAGTGTGGATAGAAGGTAAACTGCCTTTCACAGACATTCAGCAAATATTGCATTAACTGTGGCCTATTTGTACAACCCTGTTGACAATCATTATTTATATATTTTTAATATTTTATTTTAAGCTATCAGAGCATTAAAGGCTTTGAATCTGTTCCACATTTCCATTTTGTTACAGATGTTCTCTCTGTTGGTAAAACTTCGGGTAAGATCTGATAATCCTACATAAATGAATATTTTTGTCATTCTCCCTGTCCTTTAACAAAGAATTCTACCTTCCCTGCACTCAATTATAGCATTGCTATCAGTTCAAATTACAGAAGAGTAATATAGTGTTTAATATATGTACGGTCTACTCTGTGCTACTAATAACCTGTCATTTTTTTAAATTTGGATGTCATATCGTATTTCATTGAAGCAGTATTAGACAGCATCACACAGACGAAAAGTTTTGGCAAATTGTGAAGAATATTCCAGATCAAACCATCAGAAGGTTAATGCAAAGCTTTTCATTTTTTCTGACCTCTTGATCCAGAATCTGACACCTGCAAAATGAACAGCTCTCGAGTTTAAATTGTTTAACTGTAGCCTGATCAGTTTTATTATCTTGCTAATCCAGATATCAGCCATTTCATTGGAATGGAAGATATGCATATCATGAATTATTTTGACACTGAGACCTTTTGATTTTCACCAGCAATATTTCATCCCACCAATCAAGACTCAAGTCAGTAAGGCTGCTCTGTTTCTGTGGTGTCAGAGGACAGTGCACTTCTGACAGAAGCAAATCATCGGGGAACTGTAATGAACTATCATAGTAATTATTATTCTTTCCCATATTCATGCATTTAATTATTACTTTAGTAGGCCAGAATTTCACAGCAGATGCAGATATATGTGGATAGTATTAAACTAATTTACTATCAAACTCAACACCAATAACCCAGAAATATATAATGTAATGATTGAATATTCTGATATCATTTTGCAGAGTATTTTTGAGAAACGCTGGGGCCAATTTCAGGCAAATAATGAGTGTCTGCTTCTGCCAGTAAATCCACCACTAAGCATAAAGCTGGCCTGTTCAGGTCTTGAAAATGTCAAGCTTTGGGCTGTGTCCCATTATTTGATCCCATCCTGTGTGGGTGATTGAAGGGAACACAACAATTGTCCTTGATACCCGACATGCAAGAAGAGATAAATCATCAAAATAGGTTTGTACAATTCATTTTCTGAATTGTATTGGATGGTCTTTGGTTATCAATGGAATAAGATTCAACTGCAGCACCCCTGCTGGACAATGAGTCTAATAGCACTCACCATCTTGACTCATGTAAGAGGTGCAGCAACTGGTAATGAAGGCAGCTGGCATCCTTAGTAATGATGGACGAGTGGTTGCAGAAATACGGAGATGATCTGCGGAAAATAAATAACGCATGTCTCATCAGTATCCCTGGCTATTCCTCTCAATTACATTTTTCTTTCACTTTGTCAGAAAGGTGAGTTTAACTGATCTGGTTGAGGGTTAACCATTGTAATGACCTTGTTTAACGGATTTGAAATAGGCATATCAGGTGATCGTAGACCAGTGATCTTGACATCAATAACAGGTAAGAGTGTAAAAGATGGAAGTAGAGAATAAATGCAAAACTCACTTAGAGAAAAATTACTTAATGTAGTCGGGCTTTGTAAATGGTAGGCCTTGCCTGACTAATTTAATATGTACAGTTTTTTGAAGAAATAAAAATGATTGGTCAAAGAAACTGCTGTGGACGTTATGCATATGGATTATTGGGTTTATTAATTTGGTCATATGATACCAAAGGGAATGGCAAAATAATGCATATCAACCACGTATATACCCTTGATAGAAGTTGCAGCATTAGCAAACATATAATGATAGGCACCATTAGCCACACCTCCATTTGACTAGCAAATTATGGCCCAGCATCATTGACAAAGAATCAAGGGAGAAATTATCAATTTTTATGGCAAGAGTTGTTATGACATACATTGCTGCAAAGGGAATTGTGAAAGAAGCAGATTTAATAACAGTTGTTAAAAATATATTGAGCAGGTTCTCCTTTAATAGTGTAGAAAAGAACAGTGATATGAAATTCAACTTTCAAGAGAATTGCCATGTTAATAATTCAAATGCCTTTTTCTGCACTGTGAATTGTTATGATTTTGTAAACCTGTAGATATAAATTAGGAATTTTCTCATGAGGTGCTTTTTCTTCATTGACGTAACTTCGGCACAAATAAAACATGTGCAAGACCAGATTTTGTTTACACATCAGGACATGCCCTCTTCCCTCTTCTACCATCAGGAGGATGTTCAGAAGCCTCAAGTCCCACATCACGAGGGTCAGGAACAGCTACTTTCCTCCAATTCCTCCACTTCCTCCAACGGTGCAGGCTCGAAGGGCCGAATGGCCTACTCCTGCACCTAATTTCTATGTTTAATTATCAGGTTCTTGAACCAACCCGCACAACCCTAATCCAACTTCAAACACCTCCTGCACCACCATAGACACGTATTATTTTTCTAATTGGGTTTTGCACAATCTTCTTTCTTTACTCTCTTGGAGTATTGCATGTGTAATTTTATGTATAATTTGTTTTTGTGTTTGTCAGAGTCAATGTGCCTATGATGCTGCTGCCAGCAAGCTTTTCATTGTATCTGTACCTCACTGTACTTGGCACATGAGAATAAATTTGACAACGACTTGATTTAATGACAGAACAGGGGCAGCTGTGAAAAAAATCCTGGTCCAAGATTATATTTCAGATGGTTAGTGCGATTATGTACGTTTGGAAGTGCCATTTTTGGATGATCCCTCAGATTAAAGGTCTATCTGCCTTATTTCTCGTGAATGTAATCATTATCACATTCATATTTAAAGAACAGGAAATGTACCAGTTGTGCTGACCAATGTTCCTTACTTAACAAACACCACAGGAGGAAAATAAATTAACGGTTCCATCATCTACTATCTAATTTCTGCTTGTGGGATCTTGCATTAAATTAATTGGTGTATTTGTTTTCATAACAAGTTCATTTGATAGAAGAAATGAAGAGAAGCAAGATAAATAATGCTATTTAATGAGGAACAAAGAGACCTTGGGGTGCCTGTGCACAAATCGCTGAAGATGGCAATACAAGTCGAGAAGGCTGTTAATAGAACACAAGGGACCCTGTTTAGCACAGGCAAAAACAAGGAAGTGATACGGTATCTTCTTAAGGCTAAAGCTCATCCGGGCGAACCAACTCTGGGTACATTTTAAGGCATTAGAGAAGGTTCAACAGTGCCTGGGATGAGGACATTTAGTAATGCATACTGGAGAAACTGCAGTTATTCTCTTCAGAGCAGGAATAATTAAGTGGAATTTTAACTGAAGTGCCCAGAATCATGAACAGATATGATTGAACAAGGGAAATTATTTCTTGTGGTAGAGGAATTAGTTTCAGGGTTGATAGGTTTAAGATGATGGGAGAAAGATCCATGAGTAACATAAGCATTCTTTCTTTTTTATTTACATGCCAACCTTTTGTGGGTGCAAACCTAAATTAAATGGCCAGTGTACAAGTTTATGACTGGTTTAGATAGGTTTGATGAAATTAGAGGGTTTTTTTCCCCCATTAACAGACAATTTAATTTTAGCATTTGGTTTTAACATTTTGCCTGAATGATATAAAGTGGATGTGAGAAAAATATTTTTTTTTTATGCAGCTGTTTCTTGAATTCATAGACCTGAAAGAGTGGTGGAAATATAAACTTGTAGCTTTCAAATGAGATTTCAGTGGCCTCTTAAGTGCAATCTTCGGGGCAGCAGGGAACAGGACTGCACGACTCTCTGTTTCCTCAGGATCGTTCAAAAAGGGTAACTTGAAGTGTTTTAGGATGTCCAGAAGATGTACCATATAAACATATTATTTCATCCTTACTCTTGTGTGACACCGCATCTATCTCTATACAAAAGTCTGTCTGTATTCATTGTATACATTCCTCAAAACGCTACGCGCTAATGCTTACATTTTTACATATTCTTACTCACATTTTCCCCCTCCACGACCTCATTAGGTTCACTTCTGATATCATGCTCTATTTCAAAAGTTAGTCGGGATTAAAGTTTTTAAAAAAGCCCAAAACCGCGTCTCACAGGGAGCCTTTTTCCAGCAGCTCCAAATAATGATGTCACAATGCCACTCACAGTGGACCTATCACAATGGGTTCGCAAGCTGCCCACTGCCACAATGACACGTTGCCAACGTTAACCATAGAAGAAGAGGTTGCCAAAGGCAGACCCTGTCAAGGGGGGGGGGGGGGGGGGGGCAACAAGTGCCATTTGGCATGAGCCTCATGCCTGTCTGCTTCAAAGGGTTCTTGATTTGGGGGCCTCTTCATCTATGGGCCTCTTCAATTTATCATAGGGAGAGGGAGAGGGAGAGGGAGAGGGAGAGGGGGTTGGAAGAACTGGTGAGTGGTGGAAACGGGTTGCATTGGGGGCACTGGTGAGTGGTGGAATATTGCGTTGGGGGAACGAGGCCCAACAGGTCCCACTTGGTCTATTTTCTACTACAAATCATTTGTCCAATTGCCAATTTTATTTTCAATCATGTTAAAATTAGTTGCAAAGATATAAGACATTTTAATCTTATCTTGTCTATGTCATGATTAGAACCCCCCCCCCCCCCCCCAGGTCTGTCCACACTTACATCAATTCCTTGCTCTGTTGCATATCCTTTAATACATTTTTCCTTCAAATGTTTAGCTAATTCCCATTTAAATGAAGTTGTGAGCTCATTTTGTATGGCCACTTGTGGTGATACATAATACATTCTAATAATTATTTTGCATAATAAAAATATTTTCATTCCAGTTCTAACATCATAGAAAATAATGTTTAAAGCCATCCCCAAAAAGGTAAACTCAAACATATCCACATTAAGGATTTACAGAGGTTGGTGTTATTTGAGGTTCTTGTTATTCAAGTAAATAATTTTACATTTGCATTTGTTCAAACATTAAATTTAAGATGAAACGGTATGCCACATGATCCAGAATTAAACAAAATGAGGCGGCATCATGCATTTGTAATTTGAGTTAAATTCATAGTGAAACTACATATATTTCTATAATCCTAGTTTAAAATATCTGGGATTACAATTTTAAAAATAAGTTAATTTGAAGTTATCAACAGATTTATTTTGAAACCAAATAGAAATTTGGCATTCAGTATTAATCAGATAAAAATAGTTGGCTTGGAGTCTTCTCCTGAATCAGCTGTAAATTCATATCCACTCTGAACTGTGTAAGTGTGTTTATTTTTAACTGTTTGCAGAGATTTCTTTATTCCTCATAAAACAAGCCATCGAATAGGCTGAAATTAAAAACTTGATAAATTAAAGATGCCTGAAGAGTCCCATGTTCAATCAAATAATGAAGTTTATGCAAAAAATCATACATGTATGCTCTCAGCTTTTAGTTTTCTGAAAGACTAATAATGAATAGAAACATAGAAAATAGGTGCAGGAGTAGGCCATTCAGCCCTTCGAGCCAGCAACGCCATTCAATGTGATCATGGCTGATCATCCAAAATCAGTACCCGATAATGGCCTTTTCCCTGTATCCCTTGATTCCCTTAACCCTATCTGTATTTGAGGCCATATACGACTTAGGAGTTTGTTCCAGTTAGTTTACTTGTAATCAATGCTTAAATATCCTTTGCAAAGAAATTCTAAATATAAATTATTTTACATATATTAAAACATAAAAGAATTTCCAAGATTTCTTAAAGAGAAAGATAGGTAATTATGCAATTTTATCATGACAACTACTTTAAAGAAAACTGACTTTTTTTGCAAATCAGTTCAACTTTCTTCTGAGCTCTCCACAAGAATAAGTAATGATCTTTAAAAGCATACACTTCACTGCTCTTAACAGGTAAGATATTTTATAATTCTATTACTTTTTTGGCTGACATAATCTGCCTCACTTAAATACTAACATATCTCTGATATTTGAGACATTCACTGCAGTTAATAACTTGCTTGAGTTTTGTCCGCTCATTCATAACCTTGAAAGCTTCATTCAGATAACTGCAAGATCTCCTCTTTGCAAACTGTAAAGGAGTCCAGTCTGACACACTGTAACTTTACTAAGTCTTTAATAAAGGCACATGTCAAACACGTCCCAGTACTGACTGCATCCAGTCTTCAGGCGTACTGGAACCAAGCGAGGAGCAAGGGGAAGATATCACAGTTATACTGAGATGACTGGGCGTGGTCAGTGGTATTGAGGTAGCTACGTTATAGGTTGCATGCATAAACGATCCTTTCCCTTAGAAATCTAAAATTGAAGTTATAACAGTGGCAGTGTGATTATACAACACATGCAAATTTAAACAAAATCACCGTAGCGGACAGGAGGTTTGACAACCCGACCCGAGCGTGTGCGTATAGCACCATCACCCTCCCCACCAGAAAGAAGAGGAGGTGGAGCAGTAGCAGCCGGGAAGGAGAAAGTTGGCGGAGACCCAACCGGGAATGCGGGAGGCGACCCAACCGGCACGGGTGATCCAGGAGGAGGAGACGGGGGAGAAGGAGAACGAGCAGGGGAGGAGATCATCTGCCCGAAAGCAGGAAGCGCAGAGGGAGGAGAACGCGGCAAGCGAACTGACCGGGGCATGCAGGGAGCTGTGGGGTAATTAGGAATGACAGGCTTGAAACACAACGGAGGAGCATAAGGATTCGCAAGAGGAGGCAGAGGCTCGTTAACGGCCAACAGGTGCTGGCGGCTCCGGCGGTAGACAGTTCCATCAAAGTTCACCAGGTAAGATCTCGGGGAATCGTCTACACCAGTGGTTCCCAACGTGGGGCGTACGCCCCACAGGGGGGCAATTTGATTTTTAAGGGGGGCAATTTCCACCTAATGTTTTTTTCTTTTTTTTTTACAATTTGTTAGTAATTTCTTGCTCAGAACTTTAACTGTCTTTTGTTTATTTCATTTTTCTTTTTCATGGATGCCATGTTCTTTTGAAGCTTGTTTAAACCAAGGTATTGGCGTTTTAAGCTTCTTCAGCTGAAACGGAGTTCACTTTTTAAATGATAAGAATTATATATCGCCAAGTGGGGGGGGGGGCATCATGATTTTAGAGGTGATTAGGTGGGGCATGGCCAAAAAAAGGTTGGGAACCACTGGTCTACACCAACAACGGTTGCGAGTCGGGAGAATCCGGTGGACTGTCTGCATGCGCACGACCTGGCCAGGCACCTTGGTGCACCAGGGATTGTCATGGAGCGGTGCGTACCTTATCTTGTGGCGAAGCACGCGGCTGGACGGCGGCAGGCTGGAGGACCTTGGGCACCAGGGATTGTTGGGCGATCGGCATGGTAGGGTCCCGTGAGATGTTGCGAAGGTTTAGTAGACCCAGGTAGAAGTCACCATTAGAGAGATGAGACTGCTCGAGTAAATTCTAGGCACTACGGCCAGCTCGATCGGCCAGGTCGTTGCTCTGCGGGTATTCAGGGCTGCTGGTATAGTGAGTGAAGTTCCACTTCACAGCGAAAGCCTGGAATTCTGCGCTGGTGAACTGACGGCCGTTGTCAGTCTGCAAGAGGACCGGGGACCCAAAGGTAGCAAAGTGTCTGCGCAGCTTACTGATAACCATTTCAGAGGTGATAGCAGGGAGAAGATCCACTTCGAACCAGTTGGAGTATGAATCAACCAACACCAGGTAGTGCTTGCCACGCCATTCGAATATGTCAGCAGCCAGCGAGGTCCAGGGCATGGCAGGCGCAGGCTGCTGCAGAAGTGGCTGGCACTGCTGATGTGGGGCCAGGGTGTTGCAGTCAGGACAGGAGACTACTCGGGCTTTAATGTATTTGGCCATGCCGGGCCAATAGTACTGTTCTTGGGCATGTGAGACGGTGGCATCGGCTCCGGGATGCCCCATGTGGGCAGCGTTATAGTACAAGTCGTATAGGGAGGCAGGGACGACCACCTTGTGACCCTTGATGATGATGCCGTCCCGGAGCACAAGCTCGTTGCGGACCAGCAAGAAGGGGTGGGCACCCGCAGGCAGTGAGGTGCGTCTGCTAGGCCACCCCCGCTGGATGACAGCTGCAAGCTGTTGCAGGTCGGGGTCGTTGGCAGTATGCTCAACCAGGCACTGCAGCTGCTTAGAGGGAACAAAGTTGACATTTAGTACATTATAGGTTGCATGCATAAACCATCTACACAACCAAAACCGGCTTTGAAATATTTATCCAACAACTTAATGAAACTTGATAAATAATTTATAAGTGTGTGTTGCTGCTAGCTTGGTTTGGTGTGAGTAAAATTCAGAAAATTGATCTTCTGGCATCATCTAACTAACACATTTTGTAAATTCTCGCAGACAATATCTTTCCAATGAAGAGTTCTCCAAAGCGGTACCGTATATATTAAGTGGAAATTAAATGGCAAGAAACTCTAAATGCAGCTGCATTTGGCTCAAAACTGTATCTGCTCTTAACTCCATTTCCTGCAGTTCTGCTCTCACCCCTCTCTTCTCCCACAGAACCAGGACAGTATTCCCTCTTAGCTTTCATAGCAAAAGGATTTGAGTATAGGAGCAGGGAGGTTCTACTGCAGTTGTACAGGGTCTTGGTGAGACCACACCTGGAGTATTGCGTACAGTTTTGGTCTCCAAATCTGAGGAAGGACATTATTGCCATAGGGAGTACAGAGAAGGTTCACCAGACTGATTCCTGGGATGTCAGGACTGTTTTATGAAGAAAGACTGGATAGACTTGGTTTATACTCTCTAGAATTTAGGAGATTGAGAGGGGATCTTATAGAAACTTAGAAAATTCTTAAGGGGTTGGACAGGCTAGATGCAGGAAGATTGTTCCCGATGTTGGGGAAGTCCAGGACAAGGTGTCACAGCTTAAGGATAAGGGGGAAATCCTTTAAAACCGAGATGAGAAAAACTTTTTTCACACAGAGAGTGGTGAATCTATGGAACTCTCTGCCACAGAGGGTAGTTGAGGCCAGTTCATTGGCTATATTTAAGAGGGTTAGATGTGGCCTTGTGGCTAAAGGGATCAGGGGGTATGGAGAGAAGGTAGGTACGGGATACTGAGTTGGATGATCAGCCATGATCATATTGAATGGCGGTGCAGGCTCGAAGGGCCGAATGGCCTACTCCTGCACCTATTTTCTATGTTTCTATGTTTCTATGTGTGATCTATGCTAAATAAATGTCATTGTGCAGTGACAATAGAGCACCATTGAGTATTGAGTGCAACAATAGCAGACAATCAACCTTTCCAGTCTGTATTGTAACCACCACGTCTGATGAAACGTGTATCATTAACTTTGTGTAATCTCTTCACAGTTGCTGCCTGGCTCGCTGAGAATGTATGAAATCCTGTTTTTTATACAGATTTCCAATATCAGCAAAACCACATCTCCAACTTATGACAGGATGCATCACAGTTTGGTTTGAGAACAGCTCTATCCAGGATCGCAAGAAATTGCAGCAAATTGCAGACACAGCCCAGGCCATCACACAAACCAACCTCCCTTCTATTGACTCCATTTATACCTCGCACTGCCTTGGCAAGGCCAGCAGCATAATCAAGGACGAGCTGCACCTGGCCACTCCCTCTTCTCCCCTCCCCCATCAGGTAAAAGGTATAGAAGAGTGAAAACACACACCTCCAGATTCAGGGACAGTTTTTCATGACTGTTATCAGGCAACTGAATCATCCCACCACAACCAGCTGAACAACTATCTACCTCTTTGGTGGCCCTTGGACTATCCTTGATCAGACTTTACTGGCTTTACCTTGCACTAAACGTTATTTCCTTAATATGTATCTATACACTGTAAATAGCTCGATTGTAATCATGTGCTGTCTTTCCGCTGACTGGTTAGCACGCAACCAAAGCTTTTCACTGTACCTCGGTACCCGTGACAAAAAACTAAACTGAACTGTTTAAGAAGGAACTGCAGATGCTGGAAAATCGAAGGGACACAAAAATGCTGACTGAACTGTTCCTTCCATCCCACAACTTGTTGTGCAACTTAAAATATGTTTTCCTTCAAATGTTTCTCTGCTCCGATGACAAGGCATTGACCCTAAAAGGTATTCTGTTTCTCTCTGCACAATTGCTGCCTATATATTAATTATTCCCACCATTCATGTTCTAAGACAGGTTCAGTTATCAATGCAGCCAGTTTTAGATTTGTCCTTTGTTCCTCTATTAGTACAACCCTGTGCTTCATTTCCCTTCTATTTTATTAACTGCAGCTAACACTGTGCTGACTGTTTGATAATTGTCCAATTCTAATATTGAGATGTCTGATGATTAGTGCCCTGCGCCATTACTCCCTGTAGCATGTTTCCTGCTATGTTCCCGTCTGAGCTATTTTATATTCACTTATTTGCAAGTGCAATCTTGATCCATTTAATTGTAATTTAGTTGATCATATGCTCAAGTATAATGTGGGCAATAGGGCAGCCTGTTTTTTTTAATGAAATTCTCTCAGAGGATTTGGAGGTGGATGGCAAGGCCGAACCAATTGTCCTCGTAACAGAATGGCTTACTATCTCATATCAGACAGCAATTAAGAGTCAACATCTTGCTTTGGTGATATGAATGAATGATAGAGCAGATATGCATAGGTGACTAAATTAATTTCCGGCACTAAATTATTTTAAAAATCCAAATTTACTTAAATGTTTAAATTTAAAATATAAGGCTGTCGGATTTAAACTCGCATGTTAAAAATCAAGTCACAAATCAAGTCCTTATAACAACTGTAATATTACCATTTCCACAGAACATATGAACAACATACAACAGTTTAATGCACATCAAGTCTCTGGGAATATTGTTCATAAGTTATAGGAGCAGAATTAAGCCATTTGGTCCATCAAGTCTACTCCGCCATTCAATCATGGCTGATCTATCTTTCCCTCTCAACTCCAGTCTCCTACCTTCTCCTCATAACGTCTGGCATCTTCAGAATACTGAGTGGAATTTCACTGATGTTCTTCAAAATACTCATGTGAAATCATGGTCCTAAGAGAATCGATTGGATTGCAGCTCAATATCACATTTGAAATGAAGAATCAGAGGACATAAGTTTAACGTGAGGGGGGAAACATTTAATAGGGACCTGAAGGCCAACTATTTTACATAAATGGTAGTAAGTATATGCAATGAGCTGCTGAAGTAGGTAGTTGATGCAGGTACTATCACACACAACATTTAAGAAATATTTGGACAGGTACAGGTACATGGATAGGACAGGTACATGGATAGGATAGGTTTAGAGGGATATGAGCCAAATGCAGGCAGGTGGAACTAGTGTAGATGGGGCATGTTGGTTGGTGTGGGCAAGCTGCGCTGAAGGGCCTATTTCCATGCTGCATAACTATGAAAGCTAGTACCTCCAACAGTGAATTGGTGTCTCAGCCTGAATCTTTTAGCTCAAATCACTGGAATGGACTTTTCTTCCTCATAGACACACACAGCGCTAATGGAGAGTATAAGCAGGATGGAGTTGGTCTCCGGCTGCCAGTTCATCTGTCCTTTCCAAAAGTCAGTGCAGTAATAACTTACACAACTGAATATTGAAGCTCAGAAATATAAAACAAGTCGATGATCAGATAGATGGTGACTTTGATCATAAGATCGTAAATTATAGGAGCAGAGTTAGGCCATTTGGCCCATCGAGTCTAAACTGTCATTCAATCATGGCTGATCTATCTCTCTCCTAAACCCATTATCCTGCCTTCTCCCCATAAGCCCTGACACCCATACTAATCAACTCGACTCTGACCTCTTGCTCTCCTTCTGTGACGAGGGTTGGTTCTGAAACATCTTGAGCTGATATTTTTGTATCAGGCAGTTCTGGTTTGCACCAGTCATGGCTGGCATATCTAGCATTGCCCCATTCATTTAAACAGGATTATTGACGTTCACTTCAAAGGTTAGTGAAGATAAAATATGTATCTCCTGTTCTTTCTTTTACTCTACATTTACTGTAAATTAATTTACATTTGTTTTAACTGAATTGTTTTTTTTTACATTTAGCTAATTGTTAAATTTATTTTAAAATGTTTAATTAATAAAATGTTGGAGCTGCCAAAGCCATCAGGACAGTCTCGGTTGGAGCTGGGGCATCAGGATACGCCACCTGAGGCCAAGTTGCTGTTTCCAAACCGTTCCACTTCATGAAATTGCCACAATGGTCACTGGGATGTTTGATGCTTTGCAGCCACAAAAGGCATAGCACTTTGTTCATTGTTAGTCGTGTCCAAGATTCACTGCCCTTTTAGTATTCTTTAGCTTCCAAATACTATTTATTCTGCCAGAACAATGAATGGCAAAACTAAAATTAATTGTCGCCAAGCCAAACCTAATTACTGGATTACTTACAAACCTAAGCTTTCTAATGCAAAATCTTTAATTATTGCAAACATTTTTTTAAGAAGCATAAAATAATTACAAATACACAACCAGCACATATCTTTTGGTCCATTTCATAACTGTTACCAAATGCTCCTCAGAGGGTAAACATAACAAAGATGAACAATTCCCATTTGGGGAAATGGCGAGCAGAATTTGCACCGTTTACTTCAGGATAACACAGTGCCCTAATGGTGTCAGATACCATACCCACCCATATCGCAATTCTGGATGTTTTGGATTTGATACTGATATATCGATTGGTTTAAAAATAAATTGAATTTTTTTTTTTCTATTGGGTTTCCCCTTTATTATCAATAATATCAAATCCAAACTAAACCAATGAAAGCTAGAATCAAGACTTTGGAACAACTTGCTCAAGATTAATCATTCATATTTTGTTGCATTGTTGAAAACCGTTATTGTTACCATTAGTAAGTTTATTTTTACATAATACATTATTGGAATGTGGGGAAATCTTTATTCATCATTGTGCTACACCCCCAGACAACTGGATTATTTCTTTCATATTGGTTAAAAACTATTGAAAGTAATAAATCTACATTTAATCTTTTTATAAACTAATTGGAATTTGGTGATGTAGTTCTTCATTTCAATATTTTGCTCTTTACTCTCAGAATGGCAGCATCACAGGTCACATTTATTTTCCATTCTTGATTAACTCTGAAATAATGATCAGTGTCCTATTATGAATTACTTCACTCTTTCTGGTAAAAGTGTTTCCACGGTATAGAAAAACATTGCAGGATTTGACAAAGGGAAGGTTGGAAGTGTTATCTTCATTACCCTGACTGTTTATATCCTCTCAATGCAGGCAATTGTATGTGTTGGAGATGATGCCAAAATCCCATCTATAGTAGCAACTTTTTAAAGCATCCCAAAGTTCAACCTTTGTTAAGCCTCAAATATGTCGGAGACCATCAGTAAAGTAATCTCACGCATGTTGCGACACTCTTGATGTGACATGATGAATCTTCCAGACGTAGTTCATTGATCAATTGCTTCATTATTGTAGAAATACAGAACAATGAAATAACTCTTCTTCCGTTCTCAATTGTCATCCCAATCATGCTCGTGTTCATGATGATAATGTGTCGTAGACTTGGTAGAAAACTGTCTCATCTCATGGCTCCGACATCAAAAGCGAAACTAATCTATCTGAGCATCTGCGCTAAACTCTTCGAGCTAAAAACACGCCCAGACTACGTAAATGAATCCATCCACATTAACACAGGCAGATACCAATTAAAGGTAACTGGACATGTGGCTATAATAAACATACTTAAGCTAAATGGCTCCGACACCATCTGAACACCTATTCTACTGGCCCATCCATGCAAAATATTAACAAAAGAGCTGAACTCCAGGAGTGTGGTTAAAGTGACTGCCATTAACATCATTGAGTGTAGCATTAAGGGCCTGTCCCACTTGGCCATAATTTGCGTCTCATTTACGCGTTATATGTAAATTTGGTCGACGCGTCATGGGGTGCGCATGCGTTGTGCATGGTGAGGTATGGAATCGTATGCGGTGGCGCGTGTTACTCCAGGATTTAGTACAGGAACAAAATCCTCGCGCGTCACCTGCATGACGTATCGCGTATGCACGCTGACGTGTTGGCGTCGTACGCTGGCTTCCCGATGTCTCACATGTATCGCGTGGTGACGCATGGGTACGTCACTGTGCATCAACGTCCTTACGTCCTTGTGTCAACATCCTGTCGCACGCCGCAGGGTATTCGAATGACGTCACGCACACCAGAGGGCTGTGCTGATGCGTGATTTGCGCGTGACATCATGCATCACGACTCATTGAACTATTTTATATATGACGCGTAAATGAGACGCAAATGACGGCTAGTTGGGACAGGCCGTTTAAGGAGCTCTGAAAACAGTGAAATGACTGACCTCAAAAGGAGAAAAATCCATTGGATCGGATCTAGCACAATGGAAATTTATTGCATTCAGTGAGGTGATTCATCCCAGCCCTAGAGCAATGCTGCAGGAATTCCTTGGGCAGTTTCCTGTACTAAACCACCTTCATCTGGGTCATCAAAGATCTTGTCTGCATTGAAACATCAGCAGTGAAGATGTTCCATGATGATGCAACAATATTAATTTCTGACTGCATCTGCTCCTGAAATGAAGCTGTCCATTCCTGCAGGCAGCAAAGCGCAGGCATTGACAAATAAACAAGTAGCATTCATGAATGCAAAGAAATGACCATCTCCACCACAAATCCAACCACAGACCCTTGACTTTCAATGGTGTGACCTTTGTAAGGCCTTGCATGTGGTGGTCACAATTGATCAGAAACTTCACTAGACCAGACAAGCCAGGTAAATGCGAGTGATTATAAGACCAGGTCGAGGCCCAGGAATCCTGCAACAAATGCCTCCTCAGCAGATATTCCAAAGCCTTCACAATATTGATGTGCCACGTTAGGAGTGAGATGGAATATAACCTGCTTGCCTGGTTCACTGCAGCTCCAAAAACACCCAGGGAGCTCAAAACCATCCAGGATAAAACAGTCAGATTGATTAGCACCTCATCAACCACCATAAGCATGAACTCCCTCTATGCCAGTCACCGTGGCTGCAGTGTATACGATCTACAAAATTCACCACAGCAGCCTCTCCCAAACACACACGCTCTAGCTCCAAGAAAAGCAAGGGCTTCAGGTGCATGTGAACACCGCCACCTGCAGGTTTGCCTTAAAACTACATGTCATTCTGCCTTGCAATTATATCAGTAATTCTTCGTCATCATCGGGTGTAAATCCTGAAAGCCTTGCTGACAGCACAGCAGGATCACCTTTACCAGAAGAGCAGCAGCAGTTTAAGAAGGGGTTTCACTGCCTGTTTCTCAATGGCAATGAGTGGGGGAAATAAAGTTTGTCTCCTGAGCAATGTTCATGTCCTGACAAAAACATGCAAGAAGTCCTTGTTATTCATGAGGGATATAGGCATGGACTTCCCACAGATAATAAAAAACACGGTTACCATTAAGGCTTTTATGAATGTAACAAAATCGATTTACGTTTTAATTTGTCAAAGCACTGGTATTCATAACTCCAATACTAGCCCCAGACACACATTGACGATTGATATTACGCTACTTGCTAACATAAAATATCAAATGCAATCCATCTTAAGGCAAAAAAACGGACTTCAATGGATACCACTAGTGAGGGCTCGGGGGAAAATGCTACATTTACCAACACTTTCATGTATTTTGATCCATAGCAAGTCTGCTGAAGACAGGGACTGTTTCAATTTATTTTATACCTCAGCATTTATTCCCTTTCTATATTAATTTAATAGTTTTTATTTTAGTATGGCATTATAATTCTTTAAAAGAATAAAAATTTACCAGAAATGTTAACTGTTTTTCTTTCCATTGAATTTGCCTGGCCTGCTGAGTTTTTCTAGTGTTTTCTGTTTTCTATTATACTGCTTGTTTACAAGCCAGTGTCCCTCCTTTTCTGACTTTGGTGGTATTTCAAGCATGCAGAATAAATTTTCTAATTCGTCAGCGGATCAAATGTAAAGCTTGATACGCTACGATAACACAATTACAAATTGTTCTTATTCCATTACATGTTGCTAAGCATCAATCAGCAAAGCTTGTGCAATCCAAACAGTCACGGGCAAATATTAAAAAAAATCTGATTTATGATGCAGAAAACCATAAAAATTGTATTGTCATAAAAATAAGTTCACTGTTAAATGAAACTATCCATTCTTTTCCAGTTCGTAAGCACGTTCAGATTGATTAATTTGGCTTGAAACTGGCAAATTATGATTTCATTCGTTTAAATACCTTACATTTGTGAAATGATAACCAGAGTGTATTATGGATTGCTTGAGCATATATGTGAAATGTTTTTTTGTTTGAGCAGTTTATTTAGATGAGATAATTTTACAGCAAAATCAGATGAAAAAGCCGTTTGCTTTTATGAATAACAATACATAATTTTGATTGTTGCATTTGATAAAAACTGTTGGTATTGATATTAGTTTATTATCGTCATGTGTATCAAGATACATTAAAAATCTTTGTTTTGTGTGTTATTTCTTTAAAATATCCATTCTTGATTACAATCAAACCATACGTGCGTACAAAGAAAAAGGAAGCAGAGTGCAAAAATATACTGTTACAGCTTCAAAGAAAGTGCAGATTTTAAAAAAGTGCAGGAGCCACAATGAGATAATTTGAGAGGACAGAGAACATGCTTAGTTTCTGAAAGATACACTCAAAAGTCTGATAACAGCAGAGAAGAAGCTGTTCCTAAATCTGGTTATAAATGCCTTTGAGCCTTTATATCTTCTGTCTGACAGAGGGGAGAAGTGGAATAACTGGGGTGTGAGCAATCCTTGATTATATTGGCTGCTTTCCCAAGGAGGACAGAACAGTTACCAAACCAAGCTGTGATACATCCTCCGATTCAGATTCAGATTCAGATTCAACTTTAATTGTCATTGTCAGTGTACAGTACAGAGACAATGAAATGCAGTTAACATCCGGAAGTGGCGGCGCTGGTAAACGGCTGCGGCTCGCCTGCAGTCCGTTTGTCTTTACTTTTTTATGTTGTTTCTTTTTCGTTTTGTCGAGTTAGTTTTTGTTTTTACGTTGTGTTTATGTGTGGGGGGGGGGGGGTTGAAACGGGGCTTGCTGTCTCTCCCTTCGGGGGAATACGACTTTTTTGTCGTGTCCCCCTTCTCTGCCTCCGTCTGCGCTGAGGCCTAATGGCGGAGCTGGTGGCCTTGAGACTCCGGAGGCAGAGCAAGTCAGGACTTGCCCCGGGCTCGCTCCCGTGAGGGCGGCCCGGCTCGGGGCTGAGACTCTCCCGTGAGAGCGGCCCAGCCTGAGGGTGGAATGGCGCTTCCGTCGGAGCGGCCCAGCTCGAGGGTGGAACGGCACTCACGTGAGGGCGATCCGGCTCAGGGCTGGAACGGTGCTCCGGTGGCTGGGACAGCATTCTGGCAGCGGTGACCTGAGTCCAGGCTTCAGCCGCGGGCCAGCGGCTGCGTCCGCTGGACTGGAGGGCGGCAGCTTCGACCACCCCGGGCCGCGGTGTTTGAACCGGCCCGTTTGCGGGGTTCGGTGAGCCGCGGGACTGTTTGTGCCATCGTCCGGTGGAGTATCGCCTCAGGGCAGAGGCAGAAGAGGAGGGAAGAGACTGTAGCCCTAAGATTTTTGCCTCCATCACAGTGAGGAGGTACTTGGAGGACTCACTGTGGTGGATGTTAATTTGTGTTTAGTGTTGTTTATTATTGTATGATTGTATGTATGACTGCAGGCACGACATTTCGTTCAGACCGTAAGGTCTGAATGACAATAAAGGTATTCTATCTTCTATCTTCTATCTCCCTGGAAGAGCGACATAGAATATAATTTCAATAAATAAATCTATTTACATGCATACAGTCATAGTGTTTTTCCTGTGGTAGGAGTGACGAGGGGGGGTGATTGGCAGTCACCGAGGTACATTGTTGAGTAGTGTGACAGCCGCAGGGAAGAAGCTGTTCCTGGACCTGCTGGTCCAGCAACGGAGAGACCTGTAGCGCCTCCCGGATGGGAGGAGGGTAAACAGTCCATGTTTGGGGTGAGAGCAGTCCTTGGCGATGCTGAGCGCGCTTCGCAGACAACGCTTGCTTTGGACAGACTCAATGGAGGGGAGCAAGGAACCAGTGATGCGTTGGGCAATTTTCACCACCCTCTGCAGTGCTTTCCGGTCGGAGACAGAGCAGTTGCCATACCATACTGTGATACAGTTGGTAAGGATGCTCTCGGTGGTGCAGCGGTAGATGTTCACCAGAATCTGAGGAGACAGATGGACCTTCTTCAGTCTCCTCAGGAAGAAGAGACGCTGGTGAGCCTTCTTGACCAGAGTTGAGGTATTTTTGGTCCAAGAGAGGTCTTCGGAGATGTTGACCCCCAGGAACCTGAAGCTGGAAACACGTTCCACCTCCGTCCCGTTGATGTGGATAGGGGTGTGCGTGCTGCCCCTAGACTTCCTGAAGTCTACAATGAGCTCCTTGATCTTCTTGGAGTTAAGGGCCAAGTTGTTGTCAGCGCACCATGCTGCTAGGAGCTGGACCTCCTCCCTATAGTCTGACTGATCATTGTTGGTGATGAGGCCAATCATCGTTGTATCATCTGCATACTTGATGATGGTGTTAGTACCATGTACAGGTGTGCAGATGTAGGTAAAGAGGGAGTAGAGGAGGGGGCTCAGCACACAGCCCTATGGAACGCCGGTGTTCAGGGTGAGGGTTGAAGAGGTGTGCTTGTCTAACCTAACAGACTGGGGTCTGTTGGTTAGAAAGTCCAGTATCCAGATGCAGAGGGAGGGGTCGATGCCCAGGTCACCGAGTTTGGTGATCAGTTTAGAGGGTATAATGGTGTTGAATGCTGAGCTGCAATCGATGAACAGCATTCTTACATAAGTGTCTCTGTTGTCAAGGTGGGAGAGGGCGGAGTGAAGTGCCGTTGAGATGGCATACTCCGTACTCCTGTTCTTGCGGTAGGCAAACTGATAGGGATCCAATGTGGGGGGTAGGCAGCCTTTGAGGTGATAGAATGTCGGTGTCAATGTGACTGGACCTGGTCAAATTATTTGTGATATTAGTGCCTAGGAAACGTATGCTCGCAACAATCTCTACTTAAGCACCATTGATGCAATCTGGGGCATGTATTGTATCCTGCTTCTTGAGGTTGATGACTACATCTTTTGGTTTGCTGACATTGAGGGATAGGTTATGTCTTGACATTGTACTTTGGTGATAAGATGCCCCAAAGCACTTTACAAGCTGTGGTGAATCAAACAGTTAGTTTAACTACTGATTCCATCTGCCTATCATCCCTCCCCAAATAGTTCCACTTATCACCTTCCAGCTTCTGTCCCTATTTTCCTCCAACCGCACCCCTCCCTTGCCCCATCCTTGCACCATCTGCCCATTTTAATTTCCTTATCTTTTCCCATCTATCACCCATCTATCTTAACTCCCCCTCCCCCACCTGACCCCATCTGTCCACTATCCTCCACTTCATTTATATCTTCCCTCCACATTCTTAGTCCTCTTGCAGGGTCAAAGTCCTAATCATCGATCATCTCTTTGTCTCCACAGATGCTGCTCAATTCACTGAGTTTCTCCAGCAGTTTTTTTTTAAAAGAATGCAGTTACAATTTTAGGTCAATGACCCTTCATCAGATCCTCAAAACCTGATTCAGATTCAGATTCAGATTCAGATTCAATTTTAATTGTCATTGTCAGTGTACAGTACAGAGACAACGAAATGCATTTAGCATCTCCCTTGAAGAGCAACATAGCAAACGATTTGAATAAAAAAAAAAATAAGTGTCCGGGGGGGGGGGGGGGGTGGTCACCGAGGTACGTTGTTTAGTAGAGTGACAGCCGCCGGAAAGAAGCTGTTCCTCGACCTGCTGGTTCGGCAACGGAGAGACCTGTAGCGCCTCCCGGATGGTAGGAGGGTAAACAGTCCATGGTTGGGGTGAGAGCAGTCCTTGGCGATGCTGCACGCCCTCCGCAGACAGCGCTTGCTTTGGACAGACTCAATGGAGGGGAGCGTGGAACCGGTGATGCGTTGGGCAATTTTCACCACTCTCTGCAATGCCGAGACATTTTCAAAAATGCCGAGACATGCCGAGAACAATGCCGAGACATTTTCAAAAATGAAACATTAGCTGTATTACATTCTCCGCATATGCTGCCTTGTTTGCTTAGGATGCCCCAAAACACTTTTCAATTAATGGCTAATCAGACGAGTGGAATCTTCAACTAGGCAACAGAGGATTTGGTGAGCTTATATTTGATGGTGTAATTGAAGAAGGAATATTAGCTAGGACACAGTTGAAATTGTTGTTCTTTTAAATAGTACAATTGTAGCAAGCAGATCGTACCTGATCATTAGTGCCTCATCTGAAAAGCTGCACATTGTGTTGCTGCACTCCCTCAACAAATCTGTCAGTCTAAACTGAGCTCAATCTGATGCTGGGACTTGAATATAGAACCTTCTGATCCTCCTACTAGAAGGCATCCAATGTGCCAAGCTGACAAAGTACTTCAAAAAAGTTTTGTTTCCCTCATTACTTTTTTTTTGGAAACCGATTAAAAGCATTTAAGTATATATTTCACTCACAACAATCATGCTATAACAATAACAGTTAAACCTTCTGTTAGAACTATTGTTACACTTGCATCTGTTCAGGTGCTGGAAAACAAGTTTCTAACAATCTTGGCCATATCATGCATGTATGCTTATTTTACTTGTACATAGTAGAATGCATTGTAGGAACTTGAATGGCACTATTGTACCTTCAAGCTTTAACAATTTCAATGCCATTGCACAGGAGGACCTTAATTACGCACAGATTAATGTAAAACAGTTTGGAGATTGAGAGCAGGGAAGGATCAGGGAAAGGTGGACTGGAGGCGTCCCTCTGAATTCAGGACAATTCTAATCCCATTCGTCCTCCATTTAGACTCAAACACAGGAACTGATACATAGTGTTGTCATTATTAAATGGAAGGATATATTCCTGCCCTATTATGTATGAAGCACTCTACAGTTATAACTACAGACTGGCCTTAAAGCTCCCAAGCCTTCATACTGTACATTAAAATGTACAAAGAACATAGGCTTAGAAAAGTTTCTGTAAAACTTGCATTTTACAGAAAAGCAAAGCTCAGCAAGTTTTCTAGCTGTTTCAGGTCTGTCAGGATGTTTCATGCCTGCGGGAAAATTCAACACTTGGTTTTAGTTTGTTCTAGCATTTTTTCCAGCGTGATGCTGCTCCAAATTGCATCATCAGGCAAAGGTGCAGCACACAAAATTTGTTTCCTGCCTGATTTCCAATCTTCCCGATTTGAAAGACGACAATCTTTTCACCTACACATCCAGGTTTTACCAACGCCTCATCTTCACTTAAACCACATTGATTAAATGGTCAAACCTCAACCAAATTCTTTGGCATCATTGTGACTTGCAATTTCAAATACAGCATTGACTGCTCTGCCTTCAGAGCTCAAGGTCATGGTCCCTTTCTGCTTCCTAAAACCTTGTTCCACTGCCGTTGCTGATTTCTCCCACATCACAATTTGCCGTTTAGTTCTACATCACAGAGGTCTCTCGGGCACCATTCATTAGAAGAGACATTCCCATCTACTATATTTTGAGATCGCAGTCAGAATGAGCACAGGAATTGGCCCACATTGCAGGTTTAATGTGGGAATTAATAGATTGTTCTCAACTTGTATTACTCCTAATAGAGATCCCCCTGGCAACCTCCAGACTGGACAGAACGCCAAGCTGTCATCCTGGAAGTCTCTGTAAACCTCTTACACAAAGAATGTGTGTCATGCTGATGGGGTTTTTCACCAGCCTGTCTCAGTCCTGCTGAACACCTTGGACTACTCACCACTCACCATAAGACCACTCTTCTTATCATTGAATCATCCATTCATTCAGTAGCAGTTTAACTGTACTATGGCATGTCTCTTTAGGAAGGAGGAGGAGGAGCCAAGGAGGAGGAGCCATCTTGGGGAACGGCTGCTAACCAGCAGCCGTCCGTTTAATTCTTTTTTTTTCAGTTTTTAGTTAGTTTTGTTCGTCGTTTTTTCGGAGAAATGGACTTCTTAATGTGGGGGGAAGGAGGTAACCTTACTTCTAGGTCCCTACCTGGTCGGTGAGGCAGCTTTTTCTCTGGGCTGCCCATCGACCCGTCCTCGTGGCCTACCAGCGGCCTGGGATCGCCGTTTCCTGGTGGGGACCCCCCAGCACTTCGGCTTCGGTGGCCGCACAACGCTGGAGCACCATCGCGGAGCGGAGCGGGCGATGCCTTGCCTGGGTCGCCGCGCTGGATCGGCGCGCTGGAGCTCCGGTGAGCTGGACCGCCGAGAGCAACACCTCCGGGCTGCGGGTCTGCGGAGCGGAGCGGGCAGCGCCGACATTAACATCGGGAGCCTGGGAGCTCCAACTCGGTGCGTCCTTGTCAGCTTCGGAAGCCGACGGTCCCCAGTTAGGAAGCGGCCGTTCCAGGTGGCCCAGCCGCTGTGTGGACTCTCCCGACGCCGGGGCAACACCACCCGGCCCGACGCCGGGGCAAGACCACCCGGCCAGAACGGCCAGCAACATCGGGCCTCCATTGAGGCAACAGCGGTGGCCTCAAATAGGCCTGACTTTTGGGAGAACTGGGGTTGGGGACTGGACTTTTGTGCCTTTTTTTTTTTCTGTGTTCTTCTTTGTAAGATGACTTGAGATTCTCCGACTAATTTTTTTTTCGCCCGAAAATAAAATTTGAAAATAAAATGTATTATTATTATTATTATTATTAGGAACAATGTGCAGGTTAGTCTGTGTCCAAGATGGCTGTCGGAAGAGAGAGTGGATGCTGGCGCGCTTTAGCTGCCGCTCCACATTAACGGGACGGAGGTGGAACGTGTTTCCTGCTCTCTCTTCACATTGTGTTTTTCTATTTTTTTAAATTTTGTGTCTTTGGAGCGATTTCTATCTTTAATTTGTGTATTGATGATGTCCTTATTATTTACTTTTCTCCGACTATATGTTTTTTTTCTCTTCTGTTTAATCTTTGTAAGGTGACCTTGAGATTTGAAAGGCGCCCGACAATAAAATTTATATTTATTATTATTATTAGGAATAATGTGCAGGTACATGGTTGTACAGGAAACAGCTCTGAGACCAAGAACATGCAATACAATAATATAGAATGCTGCACTGAAGCTATCACAACAAGGCAATCGTGTAGGAAGGAACTGAAGATGTTGGTTTACAGTAACACCAAAGATAGACACAAAATCATGGAGTAACTCAGCGTGTCAGGCAGCATCTCTGAATAGAAGGAATGGGTTAACTCAGTAGGACAGGCTGCATCTCTGGATTGAAGGAACCCATTCCTTCTATCCAGAGATGATGTCTGTCTCTTTGAATTACTCCAGCATTTTGTGTCTATTTTCATAATAAGGCAATCCACAGGGAAACCTGGGAATGCTGTGCTGAGAAGTTCACAATTGCTGATCTCCACCTTTGTACTTCTGCAAATATCATAAGGGCAGCCCACAACTCTATTTGAACATCATTAAAAGGTGGCAAAGCATTTTCTAAGGAAAACAATTTCAGAAAAGTTCTATTGATTGATACATATTTACCCGATTCCTGTAAGTGACTTACTCCTTCAGATAATGTATTTGATACCAAAAGCAACCTTGCTGAAAAAAGACAGACAATTTGCAGTCAAACTCAGACAATAGGCAGACACAATTCAAAAAAGACTTACCAACTACAATCAGACCTTTTTAATATTCATATAGAAGATACGTATGGTCAGCAATTCCAGCATTTATTGGCCTTTAATTGCCCTTGAGAAAGATTGAAGATACTAAAAACATTATGGTGGGATGATCATGAATAAAAGGTAACCCTGCAACATGTATATTGACGTCATGTCCAAGTGTACACTTGATTCCATTAATTTGCACAAGGATTTACTTTCTGCCATTTTCATCTTTACCAGAGCTCCATGATGCCACAAATGTCAAAGGCAGTTGTCACAGAGTTTGATAGACCAAGGGATATGAAAATTGTGCAGGAAAAACTATGCTGAGGTTTAAGATTATGATCTTGATAAATGGCGCAGACACTGGAGGCCGTATGGCCTAACCCTGCTTCTATTTTTATATTCTAGAGTCTTCTGGAACTCTACTCTTCTCAACAAGCCAGTGATGTGGTTTGGAATGACGTGGTTGTAGAGCAGTCACTGTATTGCTAGTCCATGTCGGGTGTTCGTACAGACTGTTCCTGGAGGAAGTAATCTGGCGCAGGCATGCCACCCGGGGGAGGTTCTGACGGGCAGCACGCAAAGCCTTTTGTCTGTAGTCTGGCTGCCTCAAGGTCAACAAACTTTATATGAAGTTAAACAACTTGTCGTTATTATCACAACTTCATACAGTGGTCCTCACAAAATCCAAACTGAACGTTATAGAATGGGTTAGCGGAAGAAGGTGTTGCCTGATAGCACTGTTGACAACGTATCGTTTTCCTGCTGATCGAGAAAAAGTTGGTGCCCCATCAATCTTTTTTGGCAAGTAGACAAATTAGATTTGTACAGCCTTTGTGGATAAGGAATACCTTGGCAATCCTCATACCCAATCTCCTGCATCTGATACATACAGTAAAAGTGACTGGTTCAACAGCACATCAATGTAATGCCATCTTCATTTATTGCTTTATCTGATTTCAGACTTGTCTTCTTGGAATTATTACAGCTGATTGGCCGCTAAACAAAATCTCAGCTAAGTCTCCAGATCTGCTGGGAAACTTTTTTGCAGTACGCAGCATTTTGAAAATAAGGTGAGGAAAGAAATGCCAGCCATTGTCAATCACAGAGGTGTTTGTAATTTAATAGCTTCACTGTGCTGCCAATGACACTTCTACCTTCTACATGGTTGGACCTTGTGATATCTATATTCAGCCTCTATTCTTGGCTGCATCAAAGGTACTGTGAAAGGCAGCCTGTTACAAGCAATTGTTGGTCACAGGTTAAGGTCAGTGTCTGTTCTGGTAGTGGGGGTGGGATATGTGGTGGAAGAGGTCATTACCTACCTGCAGGTTAAATGCTCATTGATTTTGAACAGAAGGACAAGCAAGCAAGAGGTGCAAGTTGATCACATGCCCCCTTACAGGAAATGTATACGAACAATAGATACTACCTAAACTTAGTGATCATTTGGATCAGATTGAGCCTCTTGTAAAACTAAATGTCATGGATTTTTGGAATGGAGGCCGAGATATGAAGATCCTTTGCACAAAGAAACAGCAATTTATAATCACTGTAATAATGTAGGAGCAAATGATTGAGTCATTTAAAGAACGCTCCTGTACAGAGCTATTAAGAGCAAGTTCACAATCATAGCAAACTCCATAAACCTTTTTTTGGTTGTGTCAGTCTGTGAGCTGCCCATCCATTTCTCCCATAGAAATGACTGTAAGTGCACACAGAGATGACAGCTACTACACAATAGTTCAGGCTCAGCTCTAGACCATAAAGACGGCAGTACCTGCTAACTTCAACTGCAACAGATGCACACCAACAGTCGCTTCACCTCCTATTTCACTATGAAATGAGCTCAAGAGAGTCGGATGCTAGATTCCGTTATTACGCTGTTAAATTGACCACATCCAGGATATCAAATTTGTATTCATTTTAATTGAGCAAAGATATTGATGACCCGGGTAAAACAGTGAATGGATGGACAACAATGTTAGTGGATTTAGCATGAGGCGCAGCCTTGTCGATGGGGGGCACCCGAGGTCTTCCATTGGAGCAGTTGGAGCTCTGATGTGGCCGGTGATTCTCTCAGGAGTGGCCACCCCACCTTCTGGTGTTCAGCACACCTGCAACTCCATTGCCTGTATTGCCTCCAGTAATGCAAAGGTTGGAGATGTGCTGAACATAAGATGTCAGTCCTCCAATAAATCATCTAATTGTCACCAACACCAGCACTGTATCTCATTGAACTGGGGCCCATATGAACTTTGCACACCCTCATCATCATTAGGTTTCTTCTGGACCTGCCTTCCAAGCAGCATTGTGGGAGCAGCTTCACAACTTTCTTCACAATAGCAATAAATTATGGCTTTCCTAAAAAAACTAACAACAAAATTATTCCATTTAACCCTCGTCGCCGCGATTCTTGCAAATGATTTATGTTGAGCTAAGTCTACCTTTGTTGAGTAGCCAAGGCCCATGAGATAATGAGATCTTCGCAGCTAATCAAAACATACGCCTTCACCTGATGATCCTGTATCTGGTAACTTGACAACAGAAATATAGTGACGTTCATGATTGGAATGCAAATTTCATCAATTCATTTGAATTTGAGGAACATTGGAATATAGAGTTGTAAAATTTTCTACTTTAATCCAATGCTAATTTTCTATGAGGACAGTAAGGAAGATATTTGACCTATTTAATAAAACTGAAATAAGAGTCATACCTAATTTTAGTTCAACAAAAAAATAGTAACAGATTACATTTTTGCAGTGGTATTGCTTTCACTGGCATTTTATGATAAATTCATAGCACAGAAAAGTATTTTAATCGTGAAGTACTATAATGCAATGACAAGAAATTGCAGATGCTGGTTTATACCAAAGAAAGAAACAAAATCCTGGAATAATTTAGCAGGTCAGGCAGCATCTCTAGACAACATGCATAGGTGATGTTTCAGTTCGAAACGCTTAAGAATGTTCTCCAGAGATGCTGCCTGACCCACTGTTATTCCAGCATTTTGTGCCTTGCTTTAAAGCACAATAATCATGACTTCCTGTGACAAGCAATTGGATTAACGAGTACCTAATTAATGCAAAAATCAGTTTAATCAAGTAGATTACCCTGTGACCACGTACGAATGAAATTGAGCCTCACGGTTTGCAGTTACCCTTGTGCATGTTGTCGAGCGGCCCTGTTCATGTTAAGTCGGGATAACTATATTTACCTACATACCTGTACGTGGGAGTGTGGGAGGAAACCAAAGATCTTGGAGAAAATCCATGCAGGTCACAGGGAGAACATACCAACTCCTTTCAGACAGCACCCATATTTGGAATCGAACCCGGGTCTCCAGTGCTGCAAGCGCAGCAACTCTACCACTGCGCCACTGTGCTGCCAATTGTTGGGAGTGCCATTCTAATTTGGCTCTTGATCATCCCTTGGGTTGGGGCATTGTTACAGGTTTACAAATAGATCCTGACTGTAATGAGTTAGTTATCCTATTTTAGCAGTTCCTTGGTCACCTGTAGTTTTCTCTGTCTTCTATTTACTCTGTGAAATGTAAGATGTTGGAAAGTAAAATAAGGTGATTAATCTGTCAACAGGTTTGCTCTGCCCTGTGGTCGATTGCTAGTGTTCTGTATCTCAGAGACATTATTTTGCCAATCTGGGTTTACAGTTTACAAATACTCATGGGTGTTCTTTATGAAGTTTAATACTCAAACATTGAGAAAAAACCGTAGAGGTGATATATCTGACAGCAGGTACGCTGTAGTTAGAAGTTGGTGAAGACTCTTTTTAGGGACAGACAAATTTGTGAGTTCTCCATACTGTTTCTGTCAAAACAATGTCTTTTGTGGCATCACCGGAGGTCATTAGAGTGGCTGAAACTACTGCTCTGTACCTTTGGCATATATGGCTTTACAGGAGTTTGTAATTGCTCAGGTGTTTAATTGCCTCCTTAATGCAGATATAACAGAGCTCTCAGCACCTAGACTTCCCACCAGTCTTTCATTCACCTTTGGAAACTTTTATTGCTGTCTATCAACAAAACATCAGATGGTTTACACAAAAAAACACACATAGTGCTGGAGTAACCAATGGGTCAGGCAGCATCTTTGGAGAACATGGATATGTGATGTATCAGGTCGGGACCCTTCTTCAAACTGTTTTCTTCAGAAGGCAGTGCCGCATATGGCTCAGGGGAATAAATTCAATCATATTGTGCCAATGAAAGTCAAAGAAGCCATTATGAGACTGAGAAACAAGAATAAAACTGTTTGAGACATCAGACAATCCTTAGGCTTACCAAAATCAACTGTTTGGAACATCATTAAGAAGAAAGACTGGAAAAAAGGTCTTGTGGACTGATGAGATGAAGATGAACTTATATCAAAGATGGCAAGAGCAAAGTATGAAGGAGAAAAGGAACTACCCAAGATCCAAAGCATACCACCTCACCTGTGAAACACGGTGGTGGGGGTGTTATGGCCTGGACATGTATGGCTGATGAAGGTGCTGGCTCACTTATCTTCATTGATGATACAACTGCTGATGTTAGAAGCAAAGTGAATTCTGAAGTGTATAGACATATCAGATCTAAACCCAATTGAGCATGCCTTTTACATGCTGAAGAGAGAACTGAAGGGGACTAGCCCCCAAAACAAGCATAAGCTAAAGATGTCTGCAATAAAGGCCTGGCAGAGCATCACCAGAGAAGACACCCAGCAACTGGTGAAGTCCATGAATCGCAGACTTCAAGCTTTCATTTACATGGCATTGCTGTGTCCAAAACATGATGGTGCCCTGAAATAGGGGGACTATGTATAAACACTGCTGTAATTTCTACATGGTGAAACCAAAATGTATAACAATGGCCTTTATTAAAATCTGACAATGTGCACTTAAACTACATTTTTTTTTTCTATTACAAATCTCATATTGTGGAGTACAGAGGCAAATAAGTAAATGATGAGTCTTTGTCCCAAACATTATGGAGGGCACTATATTTCTGGTCCACCAAGGAAGACACGTAGAAGCAAGGAACTGCAGATGCTGGTTGACACAAAAAAACAAAGTGCTGGAGTAACCAATGGGTCAGGCAGCATCCCTGGAGAACATGGATATGTGATGTATCAGGTCGGGACCCTTCTTCAGGCTGTTTTCTTCAGAAGGCATTACCGGATTTGGCTCAATTAAAAAACGTCAAATTTTCACTGCTCACTTTCGAGTTTAATGGCATTTTCCTGTGACAGGATGAACAAAACTGAACACAATACTCCATGTTCCCTCTGCTCTATAAAACTCCCAAGGGACCTACCCTCCAGTAAAAGAACTAGATTTGAAACATTCATTTGGCGTTAGCAAGAAAGATGGTCCTTTCAAAGTAATTGTGAAAGAGATAGTTGCGACACTTGATACATTAAAATATGATTTGTTTCTTTCCTGAAGGAATGGGCAATATGTTGACTCATTTGGGTTTCCACTGCATGTTAATCCCGCACTACAAATAAGTTAGTATTCTGTTGCCTTGCATCTGGATCCAAATATATTGGTTAGGAAACAGTAATCCAACATCCCAGTATTCCTTTCTAATTAAAAAACAATGTTTTTAACATTCAATTAAATGTGACTTTATTTTCCAATATTCATTGCTTCACAATTTCTCAATGGTCTCATCACCTATTCTTTATCATAACCTTTACATACGGCAGATAGAAATCCAATCCTTTACATGCATCAGTGCTCCAGGTTCTCTGGGAATGTGGTAAGGAAACCACATTACCAATTCAAGACCTAGAAATAGTTAGAACAAATTCCAAAGCCTCTTTTGTACAAGAAGAAAAATTCAGCACTGATATTAGAAATGGCTCTCACACAAATAGCTTCCAGTAAACAATGTTCCAGCTGAGTGGAACCAATTTGCATTTGGTAACCAAGGCTGTAAAATGGGACAACTGGGCATATATGTGTATCTGGTCTTGCACTCCAGACATCAGAAAACAATTGTAATATTTTTAAACTCCTCACCTTTAAAAGCATGTGTGCTCCCTAATTCAAAGTAATTAACTGCAACGGCATTTCTGCTACAAATCAGATTTGTAGCAAAAATTCTGCTGAGGTGCTTAATGACTTTCTTATTCCATTTCATTATTTTATTAAAGTTTTGGAATTCAACCTTATTTCTGCTTTGGAGATGCTTAAGAACTTCACAATATTTCAACATTTTAACCAGAGTTTTGTCAAGCAAATATTCACATTTGTTTTTAACGTACTGTCATATTCAATTTAGGATATCTGCTCAATAAGTCAATCCAGTATTGCGTACCAATTCATTCAAAGGAGATAACCTACCACCAGTCAAATCCCATTATTAAACACAAAAATATCCAACAATTAACAAAACATTTCATTGAAGATGACTGTTGATGAATAATACAGAAACAAAATGCTGCAGCAATTAGATGGGAATTAACACAAACATTTGTTTTGCATTTATTTGTTCAGATTTAATGGAATTTAAATCCTTCGCATAAATATTTCAAATTACTGAAATAAACTATCAAATAAAATATTAATGATGTTTATATCTTCTGATCTTAAAGTTCTATAAAAATGTTCAACAAAATATAATTTTTCCTTGCTGGATTGCTACCCCTGGGGAAGTTCAGCTCCAAGTTTTTTACAAGTTTGCCAAGATTTCTTTTAAAGAAGTTTTTTGTGTGAAATGAATGTGTGAATTATTTCGACCCTATCCTTATAATGTTAGTTTAATTCCATCATTCTGTTTAAAGAAACACAGTTGCTTACTATATTTACTCAAGTCAAAGGTTTCCTTCCTTGTAACATCGGCTCTTGTTTTCAGTTACTTGCCACAGAAAAACAACATCCCAAAATATGTGAAGGCAAGTCTTATCCACCTCAGATGCTGCTGACCTAGGGCTACAGCCAATGACAAACACAAAAATTGTTTTAAATTGGGAAAAATTATGGAGAGGTTGGTTGAGAATTAGTGACAAATTCTGCACCTACAGAGCACTTCATCCTTCAGGTTCCACATTAGACATAGAAACATAGAAAATAGGTGCAGTAGGCCATTCGGCCCTTCGAGCCTGCACCGCCATTGAATATGATCATGGCTGATCATCCAACTCAGTATCCCGTACCTGCCTTCTCTCCATACCCCCTGATCCCTCTAGCCACAAGGGCCACATCTAACTCCCTCTTAAATATAGCCAATGAACTGGCCTCAACTACCTTCTGTGGTAGAGAGTTCCAGAGATTCACCACTCTCTGCGTGAAAAATGTTTTTCTCAACTCGGTTCTAAAGGATTTCCCCTCTATCCTTAAGCTGTGACCCCTTGTCCTGGACTTCCCCAACATTGGGAACAATCTTCCTGCATCTAGCCTGTCCAATCCCTTAAGAATTTTGTAAGTTTCTATAAGATCCCCCCTCAATCTCCTAAATTCTAGCGAGTACAATCCGGGTCTATCCAGTATTTCTTCATAAGAAAGTCCTGACATCCCAGGAATCAGTCTGGTGAACCTTCTCTGCACTCCCTCTATGGCAATAATGTCCTTCCTCAGATTTGGAGACCAAAACTGTACGCAATACTCCAGGTGTGGTCTCACCAAGATCATGTACAACTCCAGCAGAACCTCCCTGCTCCTATACTCAAATCCTGTTGCCGTGAATGCCAATGGCGTTTAACATGCAAATCTTTGTTAAGCTCTTCAGAACCACCATTTAGTTTAGTTTTGTTTAGAGACAGAGATACAGCGTGGAAACAAGCCCTTTGGCACACTGAGTCCACGCCGTCCAGTGATCCCCATTCACTAATACTATCATACACACCAAGGACAATTTGCAATCTGTACTGAAGCTTATTAACCTACAACCCTGTATGTCTTCGCAGTGTGGGAGAAAACTGGAGCATCCAGAGACAAATCCGTGCGGTTACGGGGAGAATGACCTGACTCCATACAGTCAGGATCGTTCCTAGGTCTCTGGCACTGTAAGGCAGTACCTCTACCTGCGTCACCGTACTGCCCATGTAGTTTCCATAATAAAACCATCAGAAAAATGCACAGTAAAATGTGGGCCAAGCTGTTACAAATGCTTTAAAGTAACTTGTTTATTTTCAGTTTGTCTCTCCAGAAGTGAACCTGTGTGTTAGGTTTGCATTTCCAAAACATCACCCAACAACCTGCTCTAATTTTTAGTGGTTTGCATACCAGTACTTACAGGTGCCATAATTATTCTGCCTTAGTTCTATGCTTTGAAATCACATCCTTATGATCCCTTTTGAAATTTACCAATTGCACACCAATTGTGAAAACTTCTGTATCTTAATTTTCACATTTTCTTTCTTAGTTTTGGCAGACTGACGACTGTGCCAATTAGTAACAGCTACACTATATAAAAGTGCTTTACTCCCACATGGAATAGAAGTAACTGAATGGTATATGGAAAGCAGGCATAAAACACCAGAAACTGGAGCATGCATTTAACTTTCATATATAAAAATAACCTAAGAACCTATTATGTCCCTCTTAGAACCAAGGTAAAACAGCTTTGCACAGCTCGTATATTAAAACGTTGCATTGAACAGTGTATCTGCAGGAAAACATTGGAGCTACTCAGCTTAGATGTCACACTTCAAATGCTGGTAAAAGTGTCCCTTTTTCAAGAAAGCATATTTGAGATGACAACCCAGTAGTAAAATACGTTGCCAATGTTCTGAAGTGGAAGTACTGAAAGTAGATTTCTGTTTGAATCTTATGGCTGAGCTGAGCCATTATCCTGGTGCAGTAAACATTTGTGCACATTTCCTAAAACATCCCAGAAGACACAAGGAAATAAGTTGATATCATTGAACAAGTCATTTTCATTTTTACTGTCTATACAAACAAAAATTCACTACAGATTTGGATTGTAAATTCCTTTATGTGGCATCAGTGGAATTCAGTCACATAGTGCATAAACAGGCTCTTCTGCCCACCACGTCCATGCTAACCATTAATATTAAACCATTTACTAGCATTTGGCCAACAGCTTTTCATGTCTCGGCAATTAAGTGATCATAGAGTCAGAATCATACGGTGTGGAAACAGGCCCTTCGGCCCAACTTGCCCACACCGGCCAACATGTCCCAGCTACACTAGTCCCACCTGCGTGCATTTGATCCAAACCCCTCCATGTACCTGTCTAACTGTTTCTTAAATGTTGGGATAGTCCCTGCCTCAACTACCTCCTCTGGCAGCTTGCTGCATACATCCGCCACCCTTTGTGTGAATCTGGAGCAAACAAATAACCATCTTGATCATTTTTAAATGTAGTGACAGTACCCGTCTTCATCACCTTCTCGTGCAGTTAGATTGCAAATATCCTCCGGTTGCGACATTTTATTTTACATCCTCTTTAAGCTTTTTCCCCCCCTCATGTTAAACATATGCCGTTTATATATTTAGATATGTCTCACTGTCCACCATGTCTGAGCCCCTCATAATTTAGTATCTCTCCATCAAGTCTCCTAAGCTTCCCTCACTATCTAAAACAAACCTGACCTAACAAATTGCTGAGTATTTAGATTAGGAATTTTTAAAGACTGATTCACATATCTCTCACATAGAATACATTCAGCTCAGACCTTAAACCAGCTATGAGCAATTTCAGACGGTCACTTACTTATTCCCTCAATTGACCATTAACAGTCCCCAATTTTCCAACCACCCACTTACACTAGAAACAATAATGGACAACTAGCCCACGGCCAGCATACATAGAAAATAGGTGGAGTAGGCCATTCGACCCTTCGAGCCAGCACCGCCATTCAATATGATCATTGGTGATCATCCAAAATCGGTACCCTGTTCCTGCATTTTCCCCAGTTTTAAGTTTGCCTTATCGGAGAAAATCAAAGCAAGTGAAGGGCAGGGAAACTACACAAAGGTCTGAAAAGTCTGAAGAAGGGTCTCGACCTGAAACATCACCCATTCTTTCTATCCAGAGATACTGCCTGCCTGTTACTCAAGCATTTTGTGTCTATTTTCAGTGTAAACCAACATCTGCAGTCCGTTCCTCCACAAAGGTATCACCAGCAATGGGGTCACTGGAAGTGATCCAGTTACAGTACCTGCACGTTTCTCTTGATCGTTATTTCCAGCCATACTAACCAAGTGGGGGACATAGAAATTCATTAACTCATCTTAAAAGGGAATGGCATGTTAGTTTCAAACTGGATTTGACTCTATTCCTGCAACAAAATTGTGAAGAATATATTTCAAACATGACCTCCCGGAGCACCCGATGCTGTATCCCGACATTGCGGCTCAACCTCCTGGAACGCCTATGTTGCCCCAAGCGCAACCACCTACCTGATAGAGACCCCGACTCCATGTTACAGAACCGGGCTCGACCTGAAACAGTCATCGTCTCAGGAAACTCGGACAAACTAGACTGAAACAATGTGGTTTCAGATGTCCCCTCTCCAGCATACGGTTAGCAAATGTACAAGCTATTGATAAGAAATTAGATGCACTTAAAGCTAGATTTATTTACCTTAGAGAACAGAGGTTCTGCTGCGTGCTCTGTTTTACAGAGACATGGCTCACCCCCGCCTCACCTGACTGTGCCATTCTACCCGAGGGCTTCTAACTATGCCGGATGGACCACACGGTGTCCTTGAGCCAGGTCAACGGTGGAGGCATCTGACTTCTAATTATCTCCACATGGCAGTCCTGACGAGCTCCTGCTCCCTAAAACTGGAATGCCAGATGGTCTGCATCACTTTGGCTATCCTGACATCTGTTTAAGCAGTCTACATCCCATCCCATGCTGAAGCTAACTTTGCACTTGAGGAACTACACACCGCCACCCATAGCCTTGAAGCAAAATATCCCAAGATACTTCAATCAGGCCAACCTCAAGAATGTGCTGCCAAAATACTATCAGCAAGTCTCTTGCCCAACCAGAGGTCCAAACCCCTCTACCATTGCAACACAAACATTGAAAAGGCATAACCCTCCATTCCCAAATTGCACTTTGGTAAATCTAATCATCTGGCTGTGCTTCCACTCCCCTGCTTGCAAACAGATTCTGAAGCAGGAGAACCTGGTACCGAAAGTCATGCGGTGCTGGTGAGGAAACGGATGAGATCCTTTGTGACAGCTTTTCCACCATTGTCAAGGACGTCATCAGCAAGTGTGCAGACGACTGTGTACCAAAGACGATGATACGCATGTTCCCCAACTGGAAACCATGAAGGAACCATGAAGTTCACTCCCAGGTGTAGTCCAAGTCTGCAGTGTTCAAATAAAAATATCGATGAGTTACAAGAAATCTTTGTATTGCCTTCACAGAGCCATTAAAGTATACCAAGAGGGAAAACTAGAAAAAGCCGGCGTCCTGAGACAATGACATGGACACCCGTAGATAGTACCAAGGTTTTCACATTATAAAAAGCTGCATAATGAAGGCAGACAGTATTGATGGCAATAATGGGTCTCTCTCCTAGATAGGTGGGGGTCCAGATAGGACATGAGAGGTGAGTTAGAGGTTACCTAAAATTGTAGAATTCAACATTCTTGCTGTTGAGTTGTAAGCTACCCAAGCAGAATAAGAGGTGCTGTTCCTCCAGTTTGCACGTGGCCTCCGTCTGGCAATGAAGGCGGCCCAGGACACAATTGTCAGCATGGGAATGGGAAAGGGAGTTAAAATGGTTAGCAACAGGGAGATCCAGTAGACTTTGGTAGATAGAGCACAACTCTGCGCTTGGTACAGGAGGCAACATCAGGAACTGTTGATGTGGTTAGAGGAGGTGCGCACATGAACTTCTGTAGCACCTGGAAGGACTTGCTTCAAGAAGCTGGTGATGGCACACGTTAACATTCTTAAGGGGTTGGACAGGCTAGATGCAGAAGATTGCCGATGTTTTGGAAGTCCAGGACAAGGGGTCACAGCTTAAGGATAAGGGGGAAATCCTTTAAAACCGAGATGAGAAGAACTTTTTTCACACAGAGAGTGGTGAATCTCTGGAACTCTCTGCCACAGAGGGTAGTTGAGGCCAGTTCATTGGCTATATTTAAGAGGGAGTTAGATGTGGCCCTTGTGGCTAAGGGGATCAGGGGGTATGGAGAGGAGGCAGGTACAGGATATTGAGTTGGATGATCAGCCATGATCATATTGAATGGCATTGCAGGCTCGAAGGGCCGAATGGCCTACTCCTGCACCTAATTTCTATGTTTTTAACATCAGCCTCCCAGAGAGCCTTGATCCAGTGCAGGTTGCTTGCCATCACAACCAGTCCATACAGAAGCCATCACTGTGGCTCTGAGCATATTTCTGGAACACCTAGACAACAAAAACTCATATTTATCGACTATAGAATCGCTATCAACCAGATAATCCCATCCAAACTCCTGGACATAAAAATCAGCACCCCCATCTGCCAATGGTTTCTCAACTTTCTGACCCAAAGACCATCATTAGTGAGGATAGGTGACACCTGCTGCATAATAATTCTCAACACAGGTAATCTGCAAGGATGCATACTCGGCCCACTATTGTACTCTCTTTACATCACAAATGTATAGCCAAATTCAGAACGAACTCCATCTACAAGTTTGCAATTCACACCATTGAGGTGGGCCAGATAACAAACGAGGACGAGAAAGAGTACAGGAGGGGAAGATAACTTAATAACATGTTGGCAGGACACCCATCTCTGCCTCAATATAAGCAAGACGAAGGAGAAAGTTATCGACTTTCAGGAAGTGTGGTGGAGTACATGCCCCAATCAGCATCAATGGTGTCAAAGTGGAAATGGTTGTGAGCTTCATGTTCTTTGATGTTAATATTACCAATGATCTGTCATGGACAAACCACAGAGGTGACAGCCAAGGAACACCAAGGCCTCTACTTCCTTTGGAGTGTGAGGTGAGTTGGCGTGTCTTCAATGACTCTTACAAACATATACAGATGCTCCATAGAAAGCATACTGTTGAGTTGCAATCCAGTGTGGTTTGGGAACAGCTCTACCCAAGACCACAAGAAATTAGAGTTGCAGATGTAGCCCAATCTATAACAGAGACCAGACTCCTTACCTTTGACTCCATCTATACCTCTCACTATCCCCAAAAAGCAGCCAATATAATCAAACACCTGTCTCACCCCCATTATTCCTCCTGCTCCCTGGGTAAAAGACATGGAAGCTTGACAGCATGCACCACCAGACTCAGGAACAGTTTCTTCCCCTCTTATCGGGCCTCTAAATGGTCCTACCACAAGATATGGATCTGTTGTGCCACAATGCTGAGAACTATATTCCTCACTCTGTTTCTTCCTATTTGCTCTATCTATTGTACTGGAGTTTGACTTGATTGTACCAATGTACAGCATTATCTGATCTGATTGGATAGCATGGAAAACAATGCTTTTCACAGTATGCAAATACGTGACAATAATGAACCCAAACCCGATTTAAGTTTAAAGGTATATAGAAAGTCCCATTAAAGTGCAAATTTGGAATTTAATGAAGAAAGTTTTAAAATTTGTAGACATAGTCCAATATGTGCAATAGAACATATTACAATGATATGCATTTATTGAATAATGGTCTGCCAAATTAAGTGTTGATTACATGAATAAAGTCATAACAAGGACTTTTGTTGAACACTATACATACCTTTCACCTCAAACATTCAAATTATAGTTTATATCTGGCAAACTACAATTGGATCTCTTTTTATCTTACAATGCAACAATGTGCAGTTAATGAGCTTAGACATATTACTTTAAATGTTGAAAAACTAGATTAAAAGGCAACATGTCAGTTACATTGAGCAGGGTGCAACTTTAGTGCACAGATATGGTTGAAAATTAATAAGTTACAAGGACAAAATGCACCAATGAGCATGCTGTATTTCATTATTCAAATAGAAAACAAATAGAAAAGGCATACATTATAAAGGCTTTAGAATTTGAACAAAAAGTAAGGCATATGTATGTAATGCTTTAGATCTTGGGTAAACTGTAACTATTTGTGAATGCCACTGAACTGTGTAACATCCAAAATAAATTCATGCACAACACATAACAAAAAGGTCTTCTGTACAGTATTCAAGAAGTAAGAATTGAATATGGAACCCAACGTAGGATGCTGCAGAAGAATCTGTCCATATTCTGGTTGTTCAAGCTTTAGTTTTGATGTAATTTTGGTACTGATGTGGACCCGTTGAAAAATAAAAACATGATTGCGAGGTACTTCAGTGACAAAGACAGAAGGGAACTTCTCTATTGCCGGTAGCTTAACTTCTTGTTTAGGTGAATATGCAATATACATAAAGCCTCTACAAACTGCAGTGTTTGCGTTAGTATAAATTGCACTGGGCAATTCATCACAACAATGGAAAAATGGTTTCCATAATCCTATGTGCAACAACTCTGATGCCGGTCCCACGTCACCAATAAAATGACCGCGATAAAAAGTTTGCTGCTGTACTGAACCAGCCACTCCCAACTTCCTTGTTACTCCCCACACGAGAAACAGCATTGTCGCTATCTTTTGCTGGACTCTCATCTTCAGGCAAGTAGTCTGGTAAATCTGTGTTTTCCTCAACTTCAACAGGTGTACCATGGAACGGAACCAGCATCTATAAAATAATGAACAAAAAGTTCAAAGACCAGTGACAAACTATCTAGGTAAGGACTAACACAATTTCCTCTGGTTGTAATTTATGCAATGTTGCAAATATCCTTTAGAACTTGCTTTTATTAACTGTTAACAAGTCAAACAAGGTGCCACTAATGCAGTCAACATATAAAATATACAGGTTACACAAAAAAGCTGGAGAAGCTCAGCGGGTGCAGCAGCATCTATGGAGCGAAGGAAATAGGCAACGTTTCGGGCCGAAACCCTTCTTCAGACATATAAAATATACATTTTTGTTTCCTTCTACATGAACTAGATTAGGGGGTTTATAAAATGTCATACTTATGATGAGAAACAATTTGAAGGCAGAATCTAGACCACACTACACATTCTCGCTCCCCCTCCCCACTCACCCAATGTGGCATGACAGAACTGGATGATCCAAACCATTGTTTGAAGATAGCAATATTCATAAAAGATAAGTAGAATTAAGCCATTTGGCCCATCAAGTCTACTCTGCCATTCAATCATGGCTGATCTACCACTTCCTCCTAACCCCATTCTCCTGCCTTCTCCCCATAACCTCTGACACCTGTACTGCAATGTTGTTGACCTTTCCATTTGCTGTCAGTCATTTAACTACTTACAATGCACAACAGTTCTGAGCAGAACTTTCAACTGATCACAGAGTGCAAAATAGAGTGCATAATTTAAGTTTGCACTTGACAAGAGTTTGTGAAAAACAATTCACTTTGACAATGGTGGTAGCAAAACAAAGTAAATGGTACAATTAAAATGGGGGAGGGGGTGCAGAGACAAATAGGTGCAGGAACACAAACCAAATGCCATATACAAATGTTAAGATAGTGAAAAGTTGTTAAGAAAAGGTAATTTACTAAAAATGCATGTGTGATAGGCGAACGAGCTAAATCTTCATAAAATGCTGATTCAATTGTGTTTAATTCTGGGCACTCTAATATAGATGTAGTAATAATCAATTTAAACCAGATTTAAAAAAATCTTAGTTTGCACAAATAGAGGAGGCTGTAGGTACATGAAGATCAGGACTGTGCCCATAGATTTTTACATTCTCTATTTACAGTAATAAAAAGACTGATACCTCTTATTACAAGTTGCCTGACAATAAAACGGTTTTCAAGAATTATGTTCCCTAAGGTATATAGATGGTCAAGCACCATCTCTATAAGGCTATCAGAGATGCCAAGAGTATCTTCCAAAACAGGCTGGACGCTCAATTCAGTGAAGTGGATGTCAAACGACTGTTGCAGGGCCTAAATTCCATCACAACATATAAGGCAAAACCAGAGGCAAGCTCTGGCAACGATGTATCTCTACCAGATTAATTAAATGCCTTTTACAACCCGTTTTGAATTGTCAAACAAAGCTCTACCTAGGTACGTCCCCACAATAAAGTGCCATCGTATCGTATCGTGTATCCTCCACTGGCTCTGTCCCACACAACTCTAGGAAAGTGGCCGGCTCAGATGGATTCCCAGGGCAGACTCTGAAATCATGCGCCAATCAACTGGCCTGTATTAGCCAATATCTTCAACCTTTCTCTTCAACAGTCTGTTGTCCCCATCTGCTTCAGAGAAACCTCCCCCATCTCAGTGCCCAAGAAATAGAAAGTGACCCATCTCAATGACTACAGTCCAGTAGCTCGACCATAAAAAAGTGCAAGAGACTGGTGATGCCCCACATCTGCCCAGTCTACCGGACAATCTAGACCTCCTGCAATTTGTCCACGGTGGATCTTGCACGGTGCTCCCTTGCACTACATTCAGCTCTGGACTGCCTGGACAATACGTTATGATGAGATTCATTGATTACAGCACAGCCTTCAACACCATCATACCAGATAAGCACTCCCCAAAACTTCTGGGCCTTGTCCTTGGGGTCTCCATCTGGTACTGGTTTCTGGTCTTTTTGAGCAGCAGACCCAAGAATAACATTTCTTCCCATTTTAATTTAGTTTATGGTCACGTGTACTAAGTTACAGTGAAAAGTTGACTCTCAACAGGGGTGCCCCTCAGGTTTGTGTGCTCGTTCCCTTGCTTTACTGTCTGTACTCTCAGAAAGCCCCACATCCAGACTTAAGAATAGTCTCTTCCCCACTGCTATCCGACCCCTAAACCAATCACCTCTTTCACCTCCCTTTCCCAGAGATGTTGTAATGCAATCTTAACTCTACCTCATTTGGTTATTCCATTTACGCACATTAATATTCTTCTGTAGTACTCTAATTCTGCACGACAATTAGCACCATTCTACTGTAGACACAAAATGCTGGAGTAACTCAGACAGGCAGCATCTCTGGATAGAAGGAATGGGTGAAACCTCACCCATTCCTTCTATCCAGAGATGCTGCCTGTCCCACTGTGTCTATCCTTGGTTTAAACCAGCATCTGCAGTTCCTTCCTACACAGCACCATTCTGCTGTTTTGCGCTCATCATATTATTACTGTATACACACTGTTTTACTCTGAACTTCACATGAACAAGGACTTTTATTGCACCCTGGTGTATATGACAAGAAGTCAATAAATTAACATGAAAATGCAAGGACATGGATCAAGTGAATAAAGTAATGAACGGTGGTCAGAGGATGGGGATCCTTCAGTTGGCCAGTCACCTACTGATATCCCAAAACCTTGTACTTTTATTGCTAGATCTTGACAAAAGATTGGGGCAAACTAACTTATAATTTTAGACAAGAATCACTTTTTTTTAATATGCCATTCAAAGAAGAACACTGCTCAGAGAGATTTATACAGTGTATTCAGAAAAGTTTCAGAATTGTCTAAACATTAGGACTCAAGTTCAGGGACATTACTGTGCAGTATTAAGCAAAATGTTGGCCTTGTCTGAATTCTTATGCATGTGAATTATGTTTTATATCAACGGGGGTGGGTGGCTGGAAAAAAGCAAAAAGCTAGATGTTATCTAGAAGGGCATGATCTAAGCCTCCTACTAACAGAATTCAGTTCCTTGAAGATATTCATATTTTTTTTAGGAGTGATGTGTTTACCAGTCACAATGCCTTAACTGGAGAACAGATGTCAAAGCATAATAAAATAGTTAAGTCTCAAATTGCAGATTTTGTCTTACCTCCTCTCCACTTTCATTTTTGACCACTTGATGTGCTTTCAAAATTTTGGTTGCTGCAATAGCAGATGTCAATGCCTACAACAAAAAAAAAACACATTAACAATATTGTTTAAAGCAAGCAACGTTCACACTTCTATTGAAAGGAAACAAAAATCAGCAACTTGCCAGGCAACATTACAAAAATTGAGCATTTTTAACTGGTTTCTGGAAAAATAATTTACATAGTCAGTTATATAAATGAACCACATTATATGCCACAGCAGTTTGCTGTCCTCCATTGGCCCCTAATTTCCATCTTTTTACAAGTCATGTCAAAAGTGAAAAAGCCATTAAACTAATTTATATAGTTTCAAAATAAATCACAAAATGTTCAAATTAACAATATTTTAAGACTTCTCATTTAGAACTTCCCTCTTTGTTGGAGACTTCAAATATTGCCAACTTCAAATCTCATGTTATAAGCTCCAAGATAAAAGCAAATAAAAAAAAAATATTGATTAGAAATACATATGGATTAAATAATCTAATTGGTCACAAACTGGAAATCCTGCATTTGCATTAAAAAAAAAGATTATACTATCAATATTCCAACCTCCACCCTCACCACACCATGTTATCCAACAAGATGAATAGTAGATTGTTTGCAATCCTGGCTATGTTCATTATCACGAAAAAAATCCAGTCATAAAGATTACTTTACGGCAACATAGTGGCACAGCGGTAGAGTTGTTGTTTCAAAGCGTCAGAGACCTGGGTTCAATCCTGACTATGAATGCTGTCTGTACAGAGTTTTGTACGTTCTCCCTGTGACCGCATGGAATTTCTCCGAGTGCTCCGGTCTCCTCCCACATTCCAAAATTGGCCAATTAGGTTAATTAGCTTCTGTAAATAGTCCACACACATCCCCCCCATGTTTTGAGAGGTGGGGACGATCCTCTCCCCCACCCCCCACCATGTTTTGAAATCCGTATTTTAAAAGTCGGTAACAAAAATCTATTAAAAATCTCCGCTTTCCGCGAGACAGTGGAGGTGGGACTGATGATCGAGGGTGCCGATTGGGTGAGAGAGTCGTCGGTCAGCAGACAGCGGGGGGGGGGGCCCATGATGATTCAGCGCAATGATTGGAGGAGGGAGGTGTCGTTCAGAGGTGGAACTCGGGGGGTTGGGACTGAGGATAGAGCGCTGTGATTGGAGGAGGGAGACGTCCTGGTGGAGTAAAGATCATAGAGCGGAGCTTGAAGTGCCCGGCACGGCCGGCCGCGGGATCTTCCACCCCCCCACCCCCCCCCCCCACAACTTGCTGCGTCGAGGCTCCCGATGTTGAAGCCCCATGATTCGGGGCGGACGAAGTTGCTGTTGCTGGAGTTCGGAGTCGGTCACCAACCAGGTCAGCTCCCGATGTTACCGTCCACAGGGCCCATTGCCGAAGCCTCACATGTGTGCGCTTGCGCGCGCGGCCACCAAAAAATTGTGTCCCCCCATGTTTTGATAGCAATTTCCGTGCCTGACTACGGGCGCTGTCTGTATGGAGTTTGTACGTTACCCCGTTACCGCACGGGTTATCTCCGAGAACTTTGTTTTCCCCCACACTACAAAGACATACAGGTTTGTAGGTTAACTGGCTTGGTATATATGTAAAAATTGTCTCTAGTGTTGGATAGTGGTTAATGTGCGGGGATTGCTGGGCCAAAGGGCCTGTTTCTGGGCTTGGTCGGAACCCTACATAATCACAGGAAGCTCCACAAACACAGATGTTAGAACTGAACCCAGGTTGCAAATTCTGAGGTGGTAGCTCCACCTGCTCAGCCACTGTCTCAGCCCTTAACCAACATTCCCCTGCTCCAATCTTGCCATTTAGCTAGATGTATACACTGTAAATGCATCGTCTTTCTGCTGACTAGTTAGCACTCAACTAAAGCTTCTCACTGTACCTCAGTATACACGATAATAAACTAAACTAAACCAAACCTCACAATCCCGATTATACACCATCTGTTTGAATTTAACACCAATTTAACTTATCTGTAGCTCTCCAGAGACCATGTCCATCTAACAACCTGCTCTCCCATCTGTGCCATTAGCAAATTTGTCTGCACAACATTTAGTTCCTTAATCCAAGTGATGAATATAGACTGCAAATAGTTATGGCCTCATTATTGATCACTGTGTGATAAGGCTGAATTAAGTTAAAAATATAAGAATATATTAAATTGGTTCCTGGGCTAGCTTACAGCTTATATTTAGTCTCAAATTAGGCTTTTCTCCAGTAGATTGATCTCACTAAGAGGTATTAACAAATGGCTGATGTCTTTGATATGTAAAATGCCTTGCACCAAATGTCCGATGTCTGTGAGGGGGGAAGTGACGAGAGAGGAAGCTAGATTGATCTAAGGGGTATTGACAAATGGTTGATGTCTTTAATATGTAAAATGCCTTGCACCAAATGTCCGATGTCTGTGAGGGGGGAAGTGACGAGAGAAGAAGCTAGATTGATCTCACTAAGAGGTATTGACAAATGGCCAATGTCTTTAATATGTAAGGTATCTTATACAATATGACAAAATGCCTTTGATGTGATGCATTCTGTAGAAACCTTTATTTCCTGCAGCTCTGACCATGGCTAATGTTTGAGGAATGTGCTAAGATGACAAAAAAAAAACACTATATAATACGATGTAATTCTGTTGTTCGGGGAAGTGGATGATGACAGTGAAGTGTCTGTATTGCTCACTTGACTAGAGTTCTCCCTCCCTTCCATCGGCCGATAATAACTAAAGTTTTGATCAAAAGTTAAGATCCGTTATCATGCCCTAAACCTTATTTAACATAATAAAACTTAATGAGTGCAAAATAATGAAACTTATATCTGTATGGTTGAAAAATAAGAATCAAGAAAGTAGAGTTGTCATCATTTTGTTTCTTGGAAATAGCACTTGATAATTCATAGGTTTAGCTTTCCTTTTATGAATAGTTGCAAAAAGCACCATTGTTGATTGGTTATTTCAGTTAATGTTGGTATTTTTTCAAAAGATTAAATAATTTTAAGATTATCTATTGAGTGATAATTTTGTGCTTATTAACAAACAAAATCACCTACAATTATAACTCATTTTGTCTAGTATGTGTAAAACACAAGTGTGACTTCAATGCAAGTACACAAAGACATTTGGCCCAGTAACGATCATGGATAGTTGAAAAAAAAAAAAAAGGTAAGCATTAATCCTAATTTTGGAAGTGGCCTTGGAAGAGTTCCGTCACAAATCATTTCAAGAAAAAGATAACAGGCAATTTAATGTGTTCAACTGTTGGGAAACAAGTGCAACTCAGAATACATCATACAATTCTTCAATGAAACACCAATTCTTTTAAAAATAGACCTACCTCTGCTTTTAGATCAGATCGGATCCGCACAATACACCTTTTCACAGTCATTTGGAAAGTAAAACTAATAACACCTTTGATTTTCAACAATGCTTCTTCACAAATGCTTCTCCGTGACTAAAAACCAAAGGAAAGCATATTAGATCAATCATGATGTATAAAATGAAACTAAATTTACTGTGCGCACCAGTATAAGAGGTACACAGTTTACACTGTTTTACAGCTGCTAAAACAAGGCTATGTTAATTATTCAATAATTTTAATAGGTCGATAGTTGTTTTAAAAGGACACAGCAAGGTTAATTATGACCATATTAATAAAATAATTAATACCTTCTTGGTGAGGCAGAGGTTCACTTGCACCTCCTCCAACCTCATCTACTATACCCACAGTTCTAGGTGTCAACTTCTCTATATCGGCGAGACCAAGGCTCGGCGACCGTTTCACTGAACACCTCCGCGCAGTCCGTCTTAACCTACCTGATCTCCCGCTGGCTCAGCACTTCAACTCCCCTTCCAATTCCTAATCTGACCTTTCTGTCCTGGACCTCCTCCATTGGCAGATTGAGGCCCAGTGCAAATTGGAGGAACAGCACCTCATATTTCGCTTGGGTAGTTTACACCACAGTGGTATGAACATTGACCTCTAACTTCAGATAACCCTTGCTTTCTCTCTCCATCCCTTTCCCAGTTCTCCCACTAGTCTTACTGTCTATCTTTGTCCCGCCCCCTCCCCTGACATCAGTCTGAAGAAGGGTCTTGACCCGAAACGTCGCCTATTCCTTCTCTCCAGAGATGCTGACTCACCCGCTGAGTTATTCCAGCATTTTGTGACTACCTTCGATTTAAACCAGCATCTGCAGTTCTTACTTACACAAGGATTAATTATGAAACTAATTATGGAACAGATAAATGGTTTGCAAATGTTTATAAATCTGTCTTTTCAACATTGATCAAACCAAATTATTAATATTTATGAACTTTAAAAGTCAAAGCATTCATGTGGGCTTTAGACCTATTGCACTCACACCAATTCATAAAATATATCTTAATCTTAATCCAGAGACTTTATGTTTTAAAGTTTATTCCTTCAATTATTTATAAATTTACAAAAGCCATTACAGAATAGTCCATCACTACCTTTCTCATGTGCCAACCAATCCAAACATTTTAAAAGAAAATTCCCTTCATCTTCCAATGGTGGTAAATTTAAAACCTTAAGTTAAACATGGAAAGCATTTCTCCAATTTTGTCTCAAAATGCTTCTATTTTGACCATATTGACACCAAAAACTGGAGTAACTCAGTGGTTCCAGCCAGCATCTCTCGAGAAAAGGAATAGGTGACATTTTGGGTTGACCCTTCTTCAGACTGAGTCAGGGGAAAGGGAAATTATGGATAGCAGTAACAGGATCGGTCCGAGTCTGCATGGATTTACGAAGGGGAAATCATGCTTGACTAATCTTCTGGAATTTTTTGAAGATGTAACTAGGAAAATGGACAAGGGAGAACCAGTGGACTTTCAGAAAGCATTTGATAAGGTCCCACATAGGAGATTAGTGGGCAAAATTGGGGCACATGGTATTGGGGGTAGAGTGCTGACATGGATAGAGAAGTGGTTGGCAGACAGGAAACAAAGAGTAGGGATTAAAGGGTCCATTTCAGAATGGCAGGCAGTGACTAGTGAGGTACCGCAAGGCTCGGTGCTGGGACTGCAGCTATTTACAATATACACCAATGATTTGGATGAAGGGATTCAAAGTAACATTAGCAAATTTGCAGATGACACAAAGCTGGGTGGCAGTGTGAACTGTGAGGAGGATGCTATGAGAATGCAGGGTGACTTGGACAGGTTGGGGGAGTGGGCAGATGCATGGCAGATGAAGTTTAATGGGGTTAAATGTGAGGTTATCCACTTTGGTAGCAAAAACAGGAAGGGAGTTTACTATCTAAATGGCATCGTTGGGAAAAGGGGAAGTACAATGGGATCTGAGGGTCCTTGTACATCAGTCTATGAAAGTAATCATGCAGGTACAGCAGGCAGTGAAGAAAGCGAATGGCATGTTGGCCGTTATAACACGAGGAATCAAATATAGGAGCAAAGAGGTCCTTCTCCAGTTGTACAGAGCCCCAGTGTGACCACACCTGGCGTATTGTGTGCAGTTTTGGTCCCCTAATTTGAGGAAGCACATTCTTGCTATTGAGGGAGTGCAATGTAGGTTTACAAGGTTAATTCCCGGGATAGCGGGACTGTCATATGCTGAGAGAATGGAGCAGCTGGGCTTGTACACTCTGTGGAGTTTAGAAGGATGAGAGGGAATCTCATTGAAATATATAAGCTTGTTAAGGGCTTGGACAATCTAGAGGCAGGAAACATGTTCCCGATGTTGGGGGAGTTCAGAACCAGGGGCCACAGTTTAAGAATAAGGAGTAAGCAATTTAGAACAGAGACGAGGAAACACTTTTTCTCACAGAGAGTTGTGAGTGTGGAATTCTCTGCCTCAGAGGGCGGTGGAGGCCGGTTCTCTGGATGCTTTCAAGAGGGAGCTAGATAGGGCTCTTAAAACTAGCGGAGTCAGGGGATATAGGGAGAAGGCAGGAATGAGGTACTGATTGGGATGATCAGCCAGGATCACATTGAATGGCGGTGCTGGCTCGAAGGGCCAAATTGCCAATTCCTGCACCTATTGTCTATTGAAATGAGAGATATAGACGGAGATGCTCACTTATCTATTTTGACTATCTCTATTAAATCTATTTAATCAATTCTCTTTTTTTCTTTTAAAAGTGAAAAAGGAGACCATGCTAACCATGACGGCATGTTTCAGGAAGAATAAAGACATCCCAGAGGCACCTATGTGGAAAGTCTCATGATTGGAGTAAATGCTGAGGAATTGGTAAAAAGGAATAGAATCCTTGCAAGTGGTACGACAACTTGAAGAGTGGTTGAGCTCATCTGTGGATTCTTCATGGAAAATTGTCGTTAGCGGAGCAAAATTGGTACCATTCCTTGGCAGTTTAAATGGTATTTCTCGACATGCAACTTCTAATAAATACCTGAGAATTCATTCTTTTGTCGCTGAATATGTGGTGGCAAGTCAGCATACAGGAGAGAGTGATGGAACACTTGGTTGATGTGGTACCACTTCACCCATAACATCAACAAAAGCAAGGAGCTAATCACTGACTTCAACTGAGAAATTTCCTAACATTTCAGATTGCTAGTCCTGGGCTAAGAAAGGTACCTGTTTGTTATCCAACGATGATATGCGCAGCAAAATCTATGACCTAATCTTAGATCAGGATATACTTTGAAAATGACCAATTGTTTATTTAAATATGCCGTAGAAGAACAGGCAGTAAAGGAATTTATGCATGCCAATGGATTTACTGCAAAACTAATCAAGTAAAAATTAGTTGTTTTCTTGGGTAAAAATAAACTGCATCACTGCACATCTCTCTTACGGACGACAGTGCATACTGTCGTTGTGTCCTTGGGCAAGACACTTCACCCACCTTTGCCTGTAATGGAATGTTACGGCGGCAGGCGCGGGCACACCGCGACGCCCTGTGTCTCCCTTTCAAGGGAGATGCTAAAAAAAAATGCATTTCGTTGTCTCTGTACTGTACACTGACAATGACAATAAATTGAATCATTTCATTTCATTTTTTTACACAACAATACGTTTTCTTCCCACGTCTTATTTGGGGTGTGATGCTCCATTATACAGAAGTCTTCCACACAGGCTGACATTCCTGACAAATGCTTCCAGTTTCACGAGTATATGGCATGCTACAGTCAAGAGATCCTGGTCTATTAATTATAATCAATCACTTATTAACAAAGACAAAATCTCTTGTTAATGTAAACCAAAACTTCAATCATATCCAGTTGGCAAAAATGACACTTGGACACTTTGATACAAAAATAAAGCACAGAAACAGGCACTTGAGCCCAATTCACCCACCAATGAAGAAGCTAGTCCCATTTGCCTATATTAGACCTATATCCTTCAAATCCTTTCCTACTCATTACCTGTTAAAATTATTTAATCAAACCACAAGGAGGTCTCATTTTATATATGATTCAGGAAGATTAAGATAGAAAACATGATGCTGTTGGGGGATAAAGACTATACAATTATAGAAACATAGAAAATAGGTGCAAGAGTAGGCCATTCGGCCCTTCGAGCCTGCACTGCCATTCAATATGATCATGGCTGATCATCCAACTCAGTATCCCATACCTGCCTTCTCTCCATACCCCCTGATCCCTCCAGCCACAAGGGCCACATCTAACAATGAACAATGAATAAATATAGCCAATGAACTGGCCTCAACTACCTTCTGTGGCAGAGAGTTCCAGAGATTCACCACTCTCTGCGTGAAAAATGTTTTTCTGATCTTGGTTCTAAAGGATTATCCCTCTATCCTTAAGCTGTGACCCCTTGTCCTGGACTTTCCCAACATCGGGAACAATCTTCCTGCATCTAGCCTGTCCAACCCCTTAAGAATTTTGTGATTTTCTATAAGATCCCCCCCCTCAATCTCCTAAATTCTAGCGAGTACGATCCGAATCTATCCAGTCTTTCTTCATAAGAAAGTCCTGACATCCCAGGAATCAGTCTGGTGAACCTTCTCTGCACTCCCTCTATGGCAATAATGTCCTTCCTCAGATTTGGAGACCAAAACTGTACGCAATACTCCAGGTGTGGTCTCACCAAGACCATGTACAACTGCAGCAGAACCTCCCTGCTCCTATACTCAAATCATTTTGCTATGAAAGCTAACATATGTGGGACCCTGTCGAAAGCCTTCTGGAAGTCCAGATATAGCACATCCACTGGTTCTCCCCTATCCACTAGTTACATCCTCGAAAAAGTCTATAATATTCGTCAGACATGATTTACCTTTCGTAAATCCATGCTGACTTTGTCCAATGATTTCACCACTTTCCAAATGTGCTGCTATCCCATCTTTAATAACTGACTCTAGCAGTTACCCCACTACCGATGTTAGACCAACTGGTGTGTAATTCCCCGTTTTCTCTCTCCCTCCCTTTTTAAAAAGTGGGGTTACATTAGCTACCCTCCAATCCTCAGGAACTACTCCAGAATCTAAAGTGTTTTGAAAAATTATCACCAATGCATCCACTATTTCTGGAGCTACTTCCTTAAGTACTCTGGGATGCAGCCTATCTGGCCCTGGGGATTTATCAGCCTTTAACCCATTCAATTTACCTAACACCACTTCCCGGCTAACCTGGATTTCACTCAGTTCCTCCACCTCATTTGACCCGCTGTCCCCTGCCATTTCCGGCAGATTATTTATGTCTTCCTTGTTGAAGACGGAACCAAAGTAGTTATTCAATTGGTCTGCCATGTCCTTGTTCCCCATGATCAATTCACCTGTGTCTGACTGCAAGGGACCTACATTTGTTTTTACTAATCTCTTTCTCTTCACATATCTATAAAAACTTTTGCAGTCAGTTTTTATGTTCCCTGCCAGTTTTCTTTCATAATCTATTTTCCCTTTCCTAAGCCCTTTCTCCTCCTCTGCTGGTCTCTGAATTTCTCCCAGTCCTCTGATAGGCTGTTTTTCTGGCTAATTTGTACGCTTCATCTTTTGCTTTGATACTATCCCTGATTTTCCTTGTTATCCACGGATGCACTACCTGCCCTGATTTATTCTTTTGCCAAACTGGGATGAACAATTGTTGTAGTTCATCCATGCCGTCTTTAAATGCCTTCCATTGCATGTTCACTGTCAACCCTTTAAGAGTTAATTGCCAGTCAATCTGGGCCAATTCACGTCTCATACCCGCAAAGTTACCTTTCTTTAAGTTCAGGACCCTTGTTTCTGAATTAACAATGTCACTCTCCATCCTAATGAAGAACTCAACCATATTATGGTCACTCTTGCCCAAGGGGCCACGCACAACAAGACTGTTAACTAACCCTTCCTCATTACTCAGTACCAAGTCTAGAATAGCCTGCTCTCTCGTTGGTTCCTCTACATGTTGGTTTAGAAAACTATCCCGCATACATTCCAAGAAATCCTCTTCCTCAGCCAATTTGATTCACCCAATCTATATGTAGATTGAAGTCACCCATTATAACTGTTTTACCTTTGTTGCACACATTTCTAATTTCCTGTTTGATGCCATCCCCAACTTCACTACTACTGTTAGGTGGCCTGTACACAACACCCACTAGCGTTTTCTGCCCCTTAGTGTTTCGCAACTCTACCCATATCAATTCCACATCCTCCAAGCTAATGTCCTTCCTTTCCATTGCGTTAATCTCCTCTCTAACCAGCAACGCTACCCCACCTCCTTTTCCTTTCTGTCTATCCCTCCTGAATATTGAGTATCCCTGGATGTTCAGCTCCCAGCCTTGGTCACCCTGGAGCCATGTCTTCGTGATCCCAACTAAATCATAATCATTAATAGCTATCTGCACATTCAACTCATCCCCTTATTACGAATGCTCCTTGCATTGAGACACGAAGCCTTCAGGCTTGTTTTTACAACGCTCTTACCCCTTACACAATTATGTTGAAAAGTGGCCCTTTTTGATTTTTGCCCTGGATTTGTCTGCCTGCCACTTTTACTTTTCACCTTGCTACCTATTGCTTCTACCCCCATTTTACACCCCTCTGTCACTCTGCTCACACATTTAAGTACCCCACCACCTCTTATTCTCTGTTTATTATTGTTTTCTTCTTTCCCCCCTACATGTTGGGTCTGAGTGCTTCCCTTCTCTGCCTCCTGTCTCACACACTGTCCACTAGCTTTCTCTATTTGGGTCCCTCCCCCCAACCGTTCTAGTTTAAAGTCTCCGCATTTCAATCATGCAATTTAAGAGACATACAAATCAAAAAGCAAGCCTCGAGAACATTGATCACATAACACCCACTTCAAATAGTTAGGGTACAACTGTAGTTTGTTTCCCATTAGTCATCAACAGAGCCTTTTAAAAGGAAAATACGATTTGGTCTTTTGAATCGCCAGGCCCAAAACTAAATCAAACATTCAAATTCAGTGGGGCAAATTGGATGCAGTTCCCAGCTACAAAAGATAGAGACAGGACAAATGGAATAAAGATGCCATTCTGTCAGTGGGAGATTCCCTCAGGACTAAAAAAAGAGAATGGGTAAGAACACTAAAATGTGCAAATATTTCTACCATCTATTTAAAAATAAACATTTGAATGCAAATATATTGGGAAACCGAAGTAAAACTGGAGCAACCATTTTCAATGTCAATATATGCTTCATTTTTGACATAAATCTAAAATATGTCACATTACCTTAATGAAAATCTTTGCAAGCCATAATTTGAGAAATATGGATCTAACTTTATGCAGTTATTCCTATTGTAAAATGCTTATGTCTTCACCTAAAGAAGCTGGTTAGAACCATTCACTGATCCAAAATGTATGACCAGCTTAAAAAGATGCATTTCCAAAGTAAACCAAGAACATGAATAGTTAACCCCAATGTCTTACCGAATCATCCAAACCATCTATTTGCAGGGTAACTGTTTTTGCACGTTTGTTAGTACTTCCCAGAAAAAATTGTGGTTTGCGCCTATGCGAGTTATAATCTGTGTGGTCTTCCTCGCTGCTTGAAGACTGTAAAATTTCATAGACTTCATTTGCTAAGTTCTTAGTTTCACCAGGTGTTGTTGTCCTAGATTTAAAAAAAAATAGTGCTTTTATAATTCAGAAATGTGTGTTCAATGCAACAAAAAAATCTATTACATTTTAAATTTGATATATAACAGCACAGCACACGAATGGGCCCTTCAGCTCACAATATTTGTGCCGAACACAATGCCAAGTTAAACTGTTCTCATCTGCCAGTACATGGCCCATATCCCTCTATTCCCTACACTTCCACGTGCTTATCTAAAAGCCTCTTAAATTCCACTATCGTATCTGCTAACATCACCACCATTGAAGATGGGAGAGAATTTGATTTTTAAAAGTGCTTATATTCAATTGATACATTTATTGCACCTCCAAGTCGGGCATGTTCTCCGCATAGTAGTTGTTAGGTAGGAATGAACAAATCCTAGTAATGAATGTTAAGCACATAAGACTTCAGAAATTGATTTGAATCATGAGTGAATTATGTACTTCCCCCAATTTGACAACATTAAATCACTGGTGGCTTCACAGATGTGAAACTCAAGCTGATACTTGTCAGCAAGTTAGCTAATAGTGGATTCTCAAGAGGACGCAAACATTTACCATACACGTCAGCAGCGAGCACTGGTGGATCGCTCTGCCAACAAATTAACTTAACATTGGGAATATTTCTACTCAATTTATTTTAACATATCAAATATTGCAAAATGTCCGTTGAGCAAAATATCGACATTAAAACACATTTTCATGTCTTACACAAGTCAGAAATGAGGTCCTTGACAACAACATTCAGAAGTCTTTTAGAAGAACAACGTCAAAATATAGAGATAGATACAAAATGCTGGAGTAACTCAGCGGGACAGTCAGCATCTCTGGATAGAAGGAATGGGTGACGTTTCGGGTCACCCTTCTTCATACTGAGCCAGGGGAGAAGGAGATAAGGAAGTGTAAGGTGTGAAAACAAGACATCAAAGGGGACGAAGCTCAAGGAAAATGGAGAATTGATCAATTAGCTAGGTGACAACAAAGCATACAGCGATATAATTTAATCAGGGGGCAGTCAGACTGGTCAGAGAACTAGGAAAGGGAGGGGGCGATGGAGAGAGAGGGAAAGTTAGAGGAGTCAATATTCATACTGCTGGGACGTAAACTGCCCAAGCAAAATATGAGGCGCTGTTCCGCCAATTTGCACTGGGTCTCACTGACAGTAGAGGTGGCCCAGGACAGAAAGGTCAGTATGGGAATGGGACGGGGAGTTAAGGTGTTTGCAAACCGAGGGATCAGGGAGGTTTAGGCAGACTGAGCAGAAGTGAATTCAGAGACTTGGAATAAGCATAACTCATCTTTCAGCTACAGAAACAATTCAATACCATAGACTTACTTTTGAGTTACATTTTGTAAACTCAACATCATGCCTAATTCACTTCTCATTTTCTCCCTGTTGGATCGACATTCTGCTAGGTATCGCAGAGCCTAAGATGCAAATGAAAAAGAAAAATAAGCAGCTGGCCATTGCCTTCACAATATGAAAATAGAAAAATCTGCAGGTAACAAGTCAAGAAATCAGTATATCTAGAGCGCAATCTTTCTATATATTTTATTTCATCGATATATTACTAAAACTCTCACCTCGTTTGTTTTTATGCGTGCGTGTGTGTGAGATCCCGAAACCCCGCCAAAACGTCGTCAAGTCACTTTTATTTCTATAGCACATTTAAAAAACAACTCCCGTTGACCAAAGTGCTTTACATTGGTGGAGGTACTAACTTTATACAACAGTGGTTCATAGATTAAGTACATACATAAATACATACATATAACCCTCCCTCAGAGGAAAGGCTTGAGAGTAAAGATTAGTTTTAAGTCTCGACGTAAAAGAGTCGATGGAGGGAGCAGTTCTGATGGGAAGAGGGATGCTGTTCCACAGTCTAGGAGCTGGAACCGCAAAGGCGCGGTCGCCCCTGAGCTTATGCTTCGACCGCGGGATGTTCAATAACCCCAAGTCGGCCGATCTGAGGGACCTGGAGATGGTGTGGTGGGTAAGCAGACTTTTGATGTAGGTGGGGAAAGCCCGTTAAGGGCTTTGTAAACATAAATAAGGATCTTGAAATGTATTCGGAACCACACAGGAAGCCAGAGGAGAGAGGCCAGAATCGGGATGAAGTGGTCCCTTTTTCGGGTGCCCGTCAGGAGTCTCGCTGCGGCGTTTTGGACCAGTTGCAGGCGGGACAGGGAAAATTGGCTGATGCCAGTGTAAATGGAGTTGCAGTAATCGAGGCGGGAGGAGATAAATGTGTGGATGATTTTTTCGAGGTCGTCAAACTGGAGGAATTGTTTTATTTTAGCTATCGTCCGAAGCTGGAAGAAGCTAGCTTTTACCACGGCATTGACTTGTTTGTCAAATTTCAATGCTGTCAAATATCATGCCAAGGTTTTTGACGTGAGGCTTGAGTAATGGGGTAAGGCTTCCAAGGCTGCCTGCTATCATTTTGATCGAGTCCGAGGGGCCGAGAAGGATGACCTCAGACATACTTTCGTTTAATTGGAAGAAGTTCTGGGCCATGCAACACTGTATATCCTCGAGGCAGTGGATAAGGTTAAGTAGATTTGATCGGTTGTTGGGCTTCAGGGGTACATGATACAAAACGGTACATGATAGCGCTACCATTTTTGACCCACCATACTTGGCATTGTCCTGGGATGTGCAGTACCAAGTTCCGTTCGGATAGATGTTATATTTTACAAGTTATTGACATTTTAAACTTTACAAAAAACACTTTTCCACTTGCTCTGCCCGTCAGCCACATTCGACGTCACAATGGGATCACAACGGGACCGTCCCCTGCGCAGTTGGCCCGCCGCCATCTTGCAATCGACTTTCACATCACAATGTTTTTTTTCTTGCCTGGCCTCACAATGGACATTGCCTGGCCTCACAATGGGTAAGTTTCATTCTACTTTACAAGCGCCTCCACAGGTCCTCTACTCACTTTATTAACTTTAACAATTTCAGCAGGCAGTGCGGGTTTGTCAACCGTGCATGCACAGTTTGATTAAACATTGTGTTGGGGAAGCGGGCCCAACGGGTCTGCACTAGGTTTAGTATAAAATTGAAAAGGAAGCACCTATATGACAATTCAGTTGAGATGTTGAGATCAAAAACACAATCAGCTTTTAACAGTATATTGCAACACCAATAATATTACTGAAGAACAATGTAAATTAAAATCCTGGTTTTAAATCAAACATGTACCAATAACGATTTTTAGCTAATAATATATTGTTTCACATTTACATTTTCAAAATGGTGGAAACATCACATCATCATGCATCAAAAGTAGATTTCCCAGATTATCAGTTAGCGGTATTTACAATGTTCAGTAAATGTCTGACAACTCTGGCAGGAGTAAAGCAAAGTACAAAGGACAGTGTATTATGGGGAGTTGACATGAGATTATAAAGACCACTATCATCCCAGTGGCAAAGCAAAGTAAGGGAGCATGTCCCAAGGACAACCATTCTGTGGCTTCGACATCCATCATCATGAAGTGCTTCAAGAAACTGGTGACGCACATTAACTTCAGCCTGAGATTATAAAGACCCCCAGCCAGCCTTGATCCACTGCAGTTTGCTTATCATCACAGCAGGTCCATAGCTGACGTCATCTTCCTGGCCCTACACTCAACTTTGGAACATCTCCAAGTTTGCGGATGACGCAAAACTGGGTGGCAGGGCAAGTTGCGAGGAGGATGCTATGTGGCTGCAAGGTAACTAGGATAGGTTGGGTGAGTGGGCAGATGCAGTATAATGTGGATAAATGTGAGGTTATCCACTTTGGTGGCAAGAACAGGCAGGCACATTATTATCTGAATGGTGTCAGATTAGGAAAAGGGGAGGTGCAATAAGACCTGGGTGTGGTTGTACATCAGTCACTGAAAGTAAGCATGCAGGTACAGCAGGCAGTGAAGAAAGTTAATGACATGTTGGCCTTCATTGCGAGAGGATTTCAGTTAAGTAGCAAGGAGGTCCTACAGCAGTTGTATAGGGCTCTGGTGAGAGCGCACCTGGATTATTGTGTGCAATTTTGATCTCCTAATTTGAGGGATGACATTCTTGCTATTGAGGGAGTGCAGCAAAGGTTCACCGAGTTAATTCCCGGGATGGCGGGACTGACATACGATGAAAAAAATGGGTCGACCGGGCTTGTATTCACTGGAATTTAAAAGGATGAGAGGGTATCTTATAGAAACATACAATTCTTAAAGGATTGGACAGGCTAGATGCAGGAAAAATGTTCCCGATGTTGGGGGAGTTCAGAACTAGTGGTCACAGTTTAAGGATAAGGGGGAGGCCATTTTGGACTGAGATTAGGTAAATTTCTTCTCCCAGAGAGTTGAGAATCTGTGGAATTCTCTGCCACAGAAGGCAGTGGAGGCCAATTCATCTGAAGTTTTCAAGAGTGATAGATTTAGTTCCGAGGGCTAAAGGAATCAAGGGATATGGGGAAATTGTGTGCACCTGGAGTATTGTGTGTCATTTTGTTCTCCTAATTTGAGGAAGGACATTCTTGCTATTGAGGGAGTGCTGCGTAGGTTCACCAGTTTAAGTCCCAGGATGGCGGGACTGACATATGATGAATGAAGGGATCGATTGAGTTCGAAGGGATCGAAAGAAGGCACCGTAAGATGGCAGCCTCGCCAATAGTCTGTCTCATCCTTTTCTTCTTTTGTTGTTTTTAGTTTGTTGTTAAGTATATGTTTTAGTGTATCTTTAGTTTTGGATTAGGTGGCGGTGGGGCAGAAACTTTTTTTTATCCCTTTCCTCGACGGAGATGCAACTTTTTCCGTATAGTATCTCTGTCCGCACTGTGACCTAACATCGTGAAACTGGCCGTCCCTTTGCTGGGGTTCGACTTCGGGAGCCTGCGGACTTAACATCGTTAAGCTCGCGGTCCCTTGGTTAGGGATCAACTTCTGAAGCTCCAACCGCAGGAACTTCGACCGCCCGGATCGCGGGACCGTTGATCGCCGTGACTGCGGATGGTTCGACTGCCCCGACCACGGGAGAAAAGGAGGGAAGAAGATAATACGTTATTGCCTTCCAGCACAGTGCGCTGTGGTGGATGTTTATGTTAATTTTTATGTAGTTCTATGTCTTGTTGCTTTTTTGGTATGACTGTATGGCATATCAAATTCTTTGTATGTTTTTACATACTTGGCTAATAAATTAATTACAATTACAATATTCACTGGAACTTAGAAGGATGAGAGGATATTTTATAGAAACATATAATATTCTTAAGGCTAGACCCAGGAAAATGTTCCCAATGTTGGGAGAATCCAGAACCAGGGGTCACAGTTAAAGAATAAGGGGTAGGTAGGGCACGAAATTAGCGGTTGCCCGGGTGCCACTGACCACCCAAAGTGCCGCCGGGCAACCTAAACACAGAGTTATTTTGCCCGGCTTGGCACGCAGATACTGGTTGATACCGAAGATAAGACACAAAAAACTAGAGTAACTCAGGCAGCATCTCTGGAGAAAAGGAACGTGACGTTTTGTGTCGGCGACGGCTGTAATGTGTGGGAAAGATACTAAGTGTGGCATGACGGAGGGTCGGAGCGAATGACGGGCCCCGAACAGCAGCAGCGTCAGCTCCATATCCTCATACTACTGCACCGCACCTTCCTGTTGGCTGGCGGAGGAGGGGAGGCAGTGGCGAGGAGATTCCGGGGGGTGGGGGGGGGGGGGGTTGTGGGAGGGGGCGGCGGCAGGGGGGACATGTCCCCCCCTTGTTTTAAGAGGTCCCAACCCGAGCCCCCCCCCCCCCCCCCCCCCCATGCCCAGGGGTGGCCAGAGATGTCAGGAGCGGTGCCCCCAGGCCCACAGCCAGCGCAGAGAAGCAGCGCTAAACCCAGCTCAACTTTGCCTGTCCCGCCAGGTTATCCCTGCCTGGATTTACAGGAAATATGTCATCAGTCCAGGCATGACCAGGCGAGACAGGCAGAGTTGAGCTGCATTGAGCCTCCGAAGCTGCGCGTGTGTGTGCGTGCGCATGCATGCGCGGCCACCAAGATATTGTGTCCCCTGGTCCCCTACATATTTTGATAGCAATTTCCGTGCCTGCCAGCGAAGGCAGTAATGATGCCGGTGTTGTCCGAGGAGCGCTGACCTTCCTTCCCACCTCCTCTGCCCCTTCCTCTCTCTCTCTCTCTCTCTCGTACGCCCCCCTCCACCCCCCTTATCCTGAGACCCCTCTTCTCCATCCTGCACTGATCCCCATTCCTGCCTCTATTCAGTCCTCACTGACATCCCGTGTGCTCCCCTCCTCATCTACCCCCCCCCTCATCTATTCATCCTGCACTGATCTCCCTATCCACCTCGCATTGATTATCCTGCCACTCCCCAGCAATCCTACATTGGTCCTCCAATTGATCCTGTACTGACCCCCCCTTCCCATCCATCCTGCACTGCTTCCTCCATCCATCCTGCACAGATCCCCCCCATTCAACCCCAGTCATCCCCCCGCTGTCCCCACACAATTTTACCTACTCTAACCAACACGCGCTAATTCCCCTGCCTCGATCCATCCATTCCGCACCGATTGCCTTCTCAACCCCCCCATAGCCATCTATCCATCCTGCACTGATTCATTCATCCCCCCCCCCCCCTCCCCAACCCGATTGTGCTGGAAATGTCTTCAGAGCTAACATCGACTATGTTTGATAACGGAATGCGATCAACTGTGTTTTAATTCCCAATGTTATTATTTGTTTTAATCCATAAAAATGGATTAATTAAATTGTGAACACGTGAAACATTAAAACCGCAGTGTTCGATTGTCACTGCTACCGTTGACACGTTATTACAGAATTCATTTTTAACGGCAAATCAATGCTCTTAATATGGAGTATCAGTACTGTAGTTACTTAATGAGCAACATTCACAACTATATGTTGGATTTATCCAGGTTTTACTTCTACAGTTAGTCTATACATCACAAATTTGGTCAAGAGATATTTCAGTTGAAAGTTTAACGTTAATTCTGAAGTGGGAATGATCGAAAAAGCGGTTATCAACAATTTTTTTTTCATTTGTTGCTTACATACTGGGGATCTTCATTGCTATTCACAACACATACATCTAATCTGAATCTATAGAGCGAAGGAAACAGACTCTGAAGAAGGGTTTCGGCCCAAAACGTTGCCTATTTCCTTCGCTCCATAGATGCTGCTGCACCTGCTGAGTTTCTCCAGCTTTTTTGTGTACCTTCAATTTTCCAGCATCTGCAGTTCTTTCTTGAACATCTAATCTGAATGTCCGGTAATGTGGCATCTTGACACCTTTAAATATATTACCAAAAGAACATTTGCTGCATTTATGTCCTTTGGCCATCTCTTGTTAGTTAGTGTAATGTTTAACCTATCAGATGGGTATAGTCAGTTTTAACAGCTATTATCATAAAATGCCTTTCGAAAATTCCTTGCAACCGGTATATTTTGTTGTGGATAAATTATGTGGGAAGCGAGAGTGTTTCTGTGCCAATAGCAATAACAACCCATGCTATGGCAATGTCATGATAATTTTCGGTCCTTCACAGAAAACATGCTTGCATCAATCTGCATGGTTAAGCATATATGTTATCATGGTCCAGGATTTATTGACACAAGTTGACTATACGCTGAATAATCCAACCACATTTTTGTTTGGAAGTGGGAAGAAATAATAAAAATTGCATAAATTGCAATGTGTAAAAAGAGTTGAGATCCTGTATTATAATTTTGCTGCATGTCATTGTGGTATATACCATGTCTTGATTGGTGAATATGTTTAGTTTGTGCCTTTATTTGAAGCAGAAATAATATGCGAATGCTTCATTGAGCATAACTCCGACTGGTAACTACGCACTTCTACCGAGCACATTATCGCACGCGTCATGCAAGCCATCTTAAATGACCACCTAAACTGTCCTTTAGCAGCCTAAAAAGCTGCCAAGGTTGCCCGACAGGCAACGGAGAAAAAAAAGTTAAGCGAGAGCCCATGTAGATTATTTAGGACTGAGATGAGGAAAAACGTCTTCACCCAGAGAGTTGTGAATCTATGGAATTCTCTGCAACAGAAGGCAGTGGAGGACAATTCACTAGATGTTTTCAAGAGAGTTAGATATAGCTCTGAAGTCTGAAGAAGGATCTCGACCCGAAACGTCACCCATACCTTCTCTCCAGAGATGCTGCCTGTCCCGCTGAGTTACTCCAGCATTTTGTGTCTACCTTATAGTTCTTAGGGCAAAGGAATCAAGGGATATGGTGAGAAAGCAGGAACGTGGTATGATTTTGAATGATCAGCCACAATCATATTGAATGGCGGTGTTGGCTCGGAGGGCCGAATGGCAGACTCCTGCACCTATTTTCTATGTTTCTAACATCTAATCTATATTAGACTCCCATTGATCAACTATAGCTCTGCAATCAACATCATAAAGCCGACCAAAATCTCCAAACTCCCAGACCCAACAATCACCACCCCCCTTCTGCCATTGGTCCACAGACCACAATCTGCGAGGATTGGTGATAATACCTCCCCCACAATAATTTTTAACAGTGGTGGCCCGCATGGATAATTTCTTAGTCCCCTACTATACTTTAGATACACTCACAAATGAGTGGAGAAATTTTGCTCTAACTCCATCTACAAGTTTGTAAATGACACCGCTGTGGTGGGCTGGATCACAAACAATGAAGAGAACTTAGTAATATGTTGTCAGATCAATAACCTCTCCCTCAGTCAGCAGGATGAAGGAACTATCCATCGACTTCAGGAAGCATGGTGGAGTAAATGCTTCAATCAGCATTAATGGTGATAGTTGAAATGGTTGAGAGGTTCAAGATCCTTGGTGTTAATATTTCCAATGATTTGTCATGGACCAAGCACTCTGACATGACAGCCAAGAAAGCATATCAACACTTCTACTTCCTAAGGAGACGGAGGAAATTTAGCATGCCTCCAATGACTTTACAAAGATTTACAGATGCATCATAGAAAGCATACATCATGTTGCATCACAGTTTAGTTTGCAGGTGCAGCTGCAATAAACTGTGTTGAGTTGAAGATGCATCTCAGACCATCACACAGACCAGACTTCTCATCGTTGACACAATTTCTACTTCATTCTGTTTCAGAAAAGTCAACATAATCAAAGGATAGTCAAACCCTAGTCATTCCTTCTTCTCTCTACTCCCATCTGGCAGAAGGTGCAGAAGCTTAAAAGTGTGCACCACCGGACTCAGCAACAGCTTCTTCCTTTCTTATCAGGATTCTGATCGGTCCTTCCATAGGATCCCATAAGCTGAAGAAGAGTCCCGATCCTATATTATCCAGATGCTGCCCAACCCGCTGATTACTCCACCACTTTTTGTGTTTTTGGAAACCAGCATCTGCATTTTCTTGTTGCTACATTCTCAGCTCAGATATTGTCCAATTCAGCTCTACCACATTGAACTTTGTCCATGGAACTAATGTGCAACAATGATAATAAATACTTTATTCATGCTCTGTATCTTCCCCTTTGCTCTCTCCATTGTACTTTAGTTTGACTTGATTGGATTTATGTATGGTATTATCTGATCTGTTTGTATAACATGCAAAACAAAGAGGCAGTCACAGTGCCTCTGTACACGTGACAATAATAAACCCAAGCCTGTGCCCTTGTCAAGAACTTTTACTCTTTTCTCTCCACATTAATGTTTCTATGGGAAATTTTCTTCCATATCAAATTTTTAGGTGGTGACTTCTGCAAGGGCAAAATGCTGCTACCCAAATGGCCATAAAACAGGGGTGATCTGAATTGATAAATGGTGAAACTACAGTAAGCTGTAGCAGACTAATTCAGATACTCTTGTACATTAAACAAAGTTAGCCTGCAGATGCCACATGCAATCATGGTGGCAAAACATTGGATTGTCTCCATCAAGAACTACTTATTTCTCATATAAAAGCGGCAAATGCTACAAACATTCATCAAAACCAGAAGCAAAGAAACAAAGTCAATGTTTGGTGTCAAGGACCTTATGCCAAAGTGAAAAGGTGCAAATTCACTGGCACTTCAGGATCGTGCACCTCAACGTTCAATTTCTTTCTCCAATAGGATTTCTCTCTGTCTCTTTTAGTGTTCATCTTTCCTCCTTCGCAGCACACATCCAGTTCTGTAAAAAGGTTCAAAATGAACTGTCAACTGTTCTTCTGCCCACTGACACTGCCAATCTGCTGATGACTTCCAGCAATTTCTCTTTTTGCTTCAGACTCTAGCATCTGCAATTGTTTGGTTTACTCCAAATACTTATTTCTAATGGAATATATTTTATTACATATGCATGGAATGTATTTCTAGCCTTTGCATATACTCCGACCTTAGAAGCAAGCCTGGAAGCAGGTCAGGCTGATTATGTCCTCCACTCTCAGAAAAAAAAAAAAAGGAAGCTGTGCCAATATTACAGATGGATGACTGAAAGATACAGAGAAATCAAATTACCTTAAGCTATAGAATTCAATTTCAGGTCTAGAAAAATGCAATGTGCCAGGACAGAAAATTCAGTGCTATTCCCAAACCTTGTGTTGGGCCTACAGGAAACATAGAAAATAGGTGCAGGAGTAGGCCATTCGGCCCTTCGAGCCTGCACCGCCATTCAACATGATCATGGCTGATCATCCAACTCAGTATCCTGTACCTGCCTTCTCTCCATACCCCCTGATCCCTTTAGACACAAGGGCCACATCTAACTCCCTCTTAAATATAGCCAATGAAATGGCCTCAATTACTTTCTGTGGCAGAGAATTCCAGAGATTCACCACTCTCTGTGTGAAAAATGTTTTTCTCATCTCGGTCCTAAAAGACTTCCCCCTCATCCTTAAACTGTGACTCCTTGTTCTGGACTTCCCCAACATTGGGAACAATCTTCCTGCATCTAGCCTGTCCAACCCCTTAAGAATTTTGTACGTTTCAATCTTCTAAATTCTAACGAGTACAAACCGAGTCTATCCAGTCTTTCTTCATATGAAAGTCCTGCCATCCCAGGAATCAGTCTGGTGAACCTTCTCTGTACTCCCTCTAGGGCAAGAATGTCTTTCCTCAGATTAGGAGACCAAAACTGTAGACAATACTCCAGGTGTGGTCTCACCAAGACCCTGTACAACTGCAGTAGAACCTCCCAGCTCCTATACTCAAATCCTTTTGCTATGAATGCTAACATACCATTCGCTTTGTTCACTGCCTGCTGCACCTGCATGCCTACTTTCAATGTGGCCACGCGCCAACTCTCGGACACCTCCTCCTACTTACCCCTGGACTATGACACCACTGACGAGCACCAGGCCACCATCTCTAGCACCATCACCGAGTTCATCAACTCCCACGCCCTGCCCGACCGAGACTCCAACCTCATCGTTCCCCAGCCCCGCAGGCCCGATTTTACCTTCTCCCCAAAATCCACAAACCTGACTGTCCCGGTAGACGCATTGTCTCTGCCTGTTCGTGCCCCACCGAACTCATCTCCACATACCTTGACTCCATCCTATCCCCCTTGGTTAAATCCCTTCCTACCTATGTTCAAGACACCTCAGACACTCTCCGCCATCTCCGCGCATTCCATTCTCTAGGCCCTCACCCCCTCATCTTCACCATGGACGTCCAATCACTCTACACCTCCATCCCCCACCACGATGGTCTCAAAGCCCTCCAGTTCTTCCTCGACCAGAGAAGCAATCTATACCCAGCCACTGACACTCTCCTCCGCCTAGTTACCCTCAATAGCTTCACATTTGACTCCTCCCATTTCCTCCAAACACAAGGCGTAGCTATGGGCACACGCATGGGCCCCAGCTACGCCTGCCTCTTTGTCCGGTACGGCGAACAATCCTTGTTCAATACGTACCAGGGCCCCATCCCTGACCTCTACCTCCGTTACATCGACGAGCTTTGGTGCCACCTCCTGCACCCACACACAACTGACTGATTTCATCTACTTCACCACCAACTTCCATCCGGCACTCAAATACACCTGGACTATTTCCAACACTTCCCTACCATTCCTGGACCTCACTATCTCCATCGCAGGTGATAGACTTCTGACCGACATCCACTATAAACCCACTGACTCCCATGGCTATCTGGACTACACTTCTTCCTACCCTGCTTCCTGTAAGGACTCCATCCCCTACTCCCAATTCCTCCGTCTACGCCGCATCTGCTCCCAGGATGAGGCGTTCCAAATCAGGGCATCTGAAATGTCCTCATTCTTCAGGGAACAGGGGTTCCCCTCCTCCACCATAGATGAGGCTCGCACCAGGGTCTCTTCCATACCCCGCAACACTGCTCTCTCTCCCCATCCCCGCACTCGCAACAAGTAAGAGTCCCCCCAGTCCTCACCTTTCACCCCACCAGCCGTCACATACAAAAGGTAAGCCTCCGTCAGTTTCGCCACCTCCAACGTGACCCCACCACTCGCCACATCTTCCCATCTCCCCCCATATCTGCCTTCCGCAAAGACCACTCCCTCCGCAACTCCCTTGTCAATTCTTCCCTTCCCTCCCACCCCCTCCCCGGGCACTTTCTGTTGCAACCACAAGAAATGCAACACCTGTCCCATTACCTCCCCCCTCGACTCCATTCAAGGACCCAAGCAGTCGTTCCAGGTGCGACTGACGTTCACCTGTATCTCTTCCAACCTCATCTACTGCATCCGCTGCTCTAGATGTCAGCTAATCTACATCGGTGAGACTAAGCGGAGGTCGTGCGATCGTTTCGCCGAACACCTCCGCTCGGTCCGCAAGAACCTACCTGACCTCCCGGTGACTCAGCACTTCAACTCCCCCTCACCATTCCCTACCATACCCCGTCCGACCTCTCTGTCCTGGGTCTCCTCCATGGCCAGAGTGAGCAACACCGGAAATTGGAGGAACAGCACCTCATATTCCGCTTGGGGAGTCTGCATCCTGCGGGCATGAACATTGAATTCTCCCAATTGTGTTAGCCCTTGCTGTCTCCTCCCCTCCCTCAGCCTGTCTCCTCCCATCCCTCAGCCCTCGCGCTCCTCCTCCTCCTTTTTCCTTCCTTCTCCCCGCCACCCCCTATCACTTTAAGAAGGGTTTCAGCCCGAAACGTTGCCTATTTCCTTCGCTCCATAGATGCTGCTGCACCCGCTGAGTTTCTCCAGCATTTTTGTGTACCTGCATACTTTCAATGACTGGTGTACCATGACACACAGGTTTCTTTGCATCTCCCCTTTTCCTAATCGGCCACCATTCAGGTAATAGTCTACTTTCATGTTTTTGCCACTAAAGGTGATAACCTCACATTTATCCACATTATACTGCATCTGCCATGCATTTGCCCACTAACCCAACCTGTCCAAGTCACCTTGCATCCTCCTCACAGCTAACACTGCCCCTCAGCTTTGTGTCATCCGTAAACTTGGAGATGTTGCATTCAATTCCCTCGTCCAAATCATTAATATATTGTAAATAGCTGGGGTCCCAGCACTGAGCCTTGTGGTACCTCACTAGTCACTGCCTGCCATTCTGAAAAGGACCCGTTACTCCTACTCTTTGCTTCCACGGATGCACTACCTTCCCTGATTTATTCTTTTGCCAAACTGGGATGAACAATTTTTGTAGTTCAACCATGCAGTCTTTAAATGCCTTCCATTGCCTATCCACTGTCAACCCTTTAAGAATCAATTGCTAGACTATCTTGGCCAATTCACGTCTCATACCATCAAAGTTAGCTTTCTTCAAGTTCAGAACCCTTGAAAAATCATGAAAACCAGTGAAACCTACCTGCTTTTGTTTTGCCCGAAAAACAGGATTTTGTTAAATTGTGAACTTTGAATGGTGTCAATGATTACAACAAAATTCAACAACTCTATTGTTGCATTTCAAGCCACTGAGTGTAGCAAGAACTAAAATATTGAATAATTCTAAAACAATCTTTCAATTCTCCATTGATATGTAAAGAATTACAAATTCGTGGCAGAGACAAATAATGTTTTTCATTTTGAAAATACCAGAGAACTAGAGGGTTAACTGTTGAACAGAACGATGAGTCATAAACTAGGGAAACCGGCCAATCATTGAGGGCGAGGAAGGTTTATGATGTCATAACTTGGGACACAATTCATCGCCATTTGAAGGAATAATAGACTTGTTAAAGCGTGGTAGTGTCCGGGCCCTACCCAAGTTTTTTGATTAATCAGTGGAGGAGAATTAAGCACATTAGAGTTGTTGATATTCTACACATGGGGTTTTGGAAGACATTTGATAGGATTGCTAGTAGTTATCAGCTGGAAATGGTGTTAGGTAAACTGTTAGAACAGAATTGGAAATAGAGGCCTTAGAAAACGTGGATGCATCGGTCAAAATTTTCCAATGTTCTGTTCTCTTGACTCTGGATCAGTTCCTGTGGACTAGAGGGCAGCCAATGTAACTCCACTTTTTAAAGAAAGGAGGGAGAGAGAAAACAGTGAATTATATAGACCATTTAGCCTTACATTGGTAGTGGGGCACATGCTTGAGTCGATTAATAAAGGTGTTATAGCAGCGCATTTGGAAAGCAGGGACAGGATCAGTTAAAGTCAGCATCATGCTGGACTAATCTTCAGGAAATTTTTGAGGATGTAAGTAGAATGGATTAGAGAGAGCCAGTGGATGTGGTGTATCTGGACTTTCAAAAAGCCTTTGACAAGGTCCCAGACAAAAGATTAGTGTACAAAATTAGATACATGGTTTTGGGGGCAGGGTATTGACATGGATAAAGAAGGGGTTGGCAGACAGGAAGCAAAGAGTAGGAATTAACGTGTCCTTTTCAGAATGGCAGGTAATGACTAGTGGGGTGCCGCAAGGCTCAGTGCCAGGACCCCAGTTATTTACAATATATATATTAACAATTTAAAGGAATTAAATGTGACATCTTCATGTTTGCAGATGACACAAAGTTGGGCGGCAGTGTGAACTGCGATGATGATGTTACGAGACTGCAGGGTGGCTTGGGTAGGTTGGGTGAGTGGGCAGATGCAGTATAATGTGGATAAATGTGAAGTTATCCCCTTTGGCGTCAAGAACAGGAAGGCAGATTATTATCTGAATGGTGTCAGATTAGGAAGAGGAGGTACAACGAGACATGGGTATGGTTGTACATCAGTCACTGAAAGTAAGCATGCAGATACAGCAGGCAGTGAAGAAAGCTAATGGCATGTTGGCCTTTGCGAGAGGATTTGAGTTTAGGAGCATGGAGGTCCTACAGCAGTTGTACAGAGCTCTGGTGAGACCGCACCTGGAGTATTGTGTGCAATTTTGGTCTCCTAATTTGCGGAAGGACATTGTTGCTATTGAGGGAGTGCAGTGTAGGTTCACCAGGTTAATTCCCGGGATGGCGGGACTGACATATGATGAAAGAATGGATAGACTGGGCTTGTATTCACTGGAATTTAGGATGAGAAGGGTTCTTATAGAAACATATACAATTCTTGAAGGATTGGACAGGCCAGATGCAGGAAAAATGTTCCCGAAGTCGGGGGAGCTCAGAACCAGGGGTCACAGTTTAAGAATAAGGGGTAGGCCATTTAGGACTGAGATAAGGAAAATTTCTTCACCCAGAGAGTTGAGAATCTGTGGAATTCTCTGCCACAGAAGGCAGTGGAGGCCAATTCATCTGAAGTTTTCAAGAGATAGATTTAGCTCTTAGGGCTAAAGGAATCAAAGGATATGGGGAAAAAGCAGGAACGGGGTACTGATTTTTGATGATCAGCCATGATCATATTGAATGGCAGTGCTGGCTCAAAGGGCCAAGCGGCCTACTCCTGCACCTATTTTTCTGTTTTTATACACATGCCAAGACCCAGGACATGACTTTGAGGATTTCCTTGCTTTTGTCATTCATGCCTACTTAAAAACCTAACCATTCCAAATTCTATTTTTAAAGTACCGTGTGTGCCACTTTCTACGGTTTATTCACACGTGATTTCTCCATCATTGCTCTAAGGGTCCGAAAGGGTCATGAAGCAACTGCAAATGTCAATACATTTTGGGCAGGTGGATTTACCAGTGATTGTTTTGAAAATTGAATGACATTAATGAAATGGATTGCTACTTACCAATAATGCAGAATACACAACTTGAGGATTTGGATGATCTAGGAAGAGGATCAACCCAGGTAGACATCCCTGATCCTGTACAATTGCTCGCCTGTTTAAGGGGTCAGCTGCTAAATCTTGTAGCTGGTTTACAACAGCTAGTGCATCAGGCTCCCCATTCATTGTGTCACCATCCGTTATGCCATACGTTTAAGCAATGAACTGTAAAGCGCATAGTAAAAAGTAAGAACACATCAATGCATTCATGATTAGTTTAGTCAACTTTGTCAGATTATGTATTCACAGCACTTCAAGTTAAATTTATGCCAGTTTTAATATAGGCATCATTGGTTGAAAATGATAAACATTTTGCTTGTATACAGTTTAAGCAATGTTTATGTAATATCAACTATAATTTTGCATGACTGGATAAAATACAGAGGGATGCCTATCAAACAATATTATAGGAAACAGTCTGCTCAAGACATCTATTTTCAAAACAGTTCTCGTTCATCCTCACTAAATCGGTTAACCTCAACTTCAAAAAGTTGTTATAAATAACCAGATTAATATATATGGGGTAAATACTCAGAGGGTCAAGCAGGATCTGTGGAATGAAAAAAAGCTTAAAGTCAACGATAATTGCACCAACTTTCACAAGTAATACACTGCCTGGATAATATTTGAACCTAAACAATGTCAGACTTAACAGAAACAATCCAGCCTGAAGGGACACCGAAACCAGGCCTGACAACGACTCAGCCTAAAGTCCTCGGCCCTAGTGAGCTCCCTGTTTAACCTCCAGCAGCCATAGCTTCCACGCACCTTTGAAATCAGACGCTCAAGGTATCGAACCGATTTAAAACGCTTGTTGACCGTTACTCGGTTCGCTGTCAACAACAAAGCACAACAGCTGGAACCGACAGCGAGTGAATGAAACAGCGCGAATGTAACCGCAGCGCCAATCCCTTGCACCGAGCAGCCCCACAACATCCACCGGCCGCTCACTCACTCACTCCCTCACTCACTCACTCGGCCCAGGTCGGCCCAGCGCCACCCTCCACTCAACCCAGTCCAGTCCCGGGCCCTCATTGGTCCATCGGCTCTCCCACACTCAACCAATTACGTCTCATCTTATTGCTCTACGTTTTATATATATTTGAAAATAATCAAGGGAGTCCGTGCGTTTATAAACGTCGGGTTGTTATTTTATTTGAATAATGATAATTTAAAAATTATGAAAAATACTTTGAACGTGTTCAATCTCCGAGAATGTGACCGCGGCTTTGTACGGCGAGGCTGGTGCGCGTGCGCGGCGACGTTGGCGCGGCGCTCGAACCGGCGGCGACCGCTCACTCACTCACTCGTCACTCATTACTCGCTCATCTACTCGCTCGTCACTCGCTCGTTACTCGCTCATCACTCGCTCATCACTCACTCATTACTCGCCCATCACTCGCTCGAACAGCCTTCACTCCGCAGAGCTTGATCCACGTTCCTCTTTGCCAGAAGTAAGTTCTGTTACTGACCCGAGAGAATACTTACTGAAACTCTTTAGTCCCTCTCCCCCTCCCTTGACTCTTAGTGTGAAGAAGGGTCTCGACCCGAAATGTCACCCATTCCTTCTCTCCAGAGATGCTGCCGGTCCCGCTGGGTTACTCCAGCACTTGGTGTAATCCCACATCCGCAGTTCCTTCCCACAGACTTTGTTCAATTTGACGGACATGCGGTCTCGACGGGACCTTGTTCAGTTCAGTGTGTAGGAAGAAACTGAACTAAACAAACGATAGGCACAAAAAGCTGGAGTAACTCAGCGGGTCAGGTGGCATTTCTGGAGAGAAGGCATAGATGATGTTTCGGGTCGAGACCGTTCTTCAGGACTAGACCCGAAACGCCACCTATTCCTTTACTCCCGGGATGTTGGCTGACTGGATGAATTACTCCGGCGTTTTGTTCTGTCTATCTTTTGTTCAGTTTAGCGCACATCTCGGGGCCCTTGGTCTTCGACCTACCCTTGCGCACTGACCTCTTGAGCCGTGATAGGCACCAGGTTGTCCTTCACTTGCAGTTAATACTTTGAACATTTTGTTCCATACGCACCAGAAGCGAAAGTAGAGACCCGCTTATTGTGGCTGAACATAATCATGTTATTATGTGTAAGAAGGGACTGCAGATGCCGGTTTACACCGAAAATCAACACACAATCTTGGAGTAACTCAGCGGGCCAGGCAGCATCTCTGGGGAAAAGGAATAGGTGACGTTTCGGGTCGAGACCCTTCATCAGACCAGTCTGAGTTACTCCAGTATTTTTATGTATATCTATGATAATGTCATTCATTTTCCAGATCAGTGTACGGTTGCGGTAATCTAATGATTTATCTAGTTGCATAGTGCGTGGGTCATTACTAAAATTGTTGGAGATCACATGTCTATCCGGTTTCAAAGAGCCTGCGTATTTTTAAGTGGCTTAAAACTAACAGGGGCTTAAGAGCTTGTCCCACTTAGGCGATTTTTCAGCGGACTGCCGGGAGTGTCAAGCTCGCAGCACTTGCTGAAAAACCGGTAAGTTGAACGGCGAGTGTCAAGCGTGGAACACACACACATCGCAAATGAAGGGAGGGAAATCGGGGGAGCGCTGTCTGAAATTCACACGGTGCGAAGCCAAGGTGATACAGACACACACCGCGATGAACAGGAAGGTTAAGACGGCTAGCACAGTGTACGGTTAGTAGGCCCCCTCGGTCATGACTGACCATGCGTGATGCATCCAGTTGTTGGCTGCTTGCTCCAAACCTCGGCTAGAGCAGCGTCACCTGTGGCTGAAGAGACCAATGCGGGAGTGACAGTCTCTGTCGCAAAGGTCACATTTGTGTGAGGTCTCTGTTTGTTGAAGTAGCTGTGCTCCTTTCTGCCTGCCCTCTTGTCTGCCGCTGCGTTCAACAGTTTCTCTTCCCCCGTTTTGAGATGTTGGTTCAGGGTACCTCTCCACCTTGTGCGGTCAGCTGCAAGGCTCTCCCAGGACTCCACATCGATGTCGAGTGCCTTCATATCTCTCTTGCAGACGTCCTTGTAACGTAGCTGGGGGTGGCCGATGGTTCTCCTCCCAGATGTCAGCTCTTCATAGAGGATGTCTTTTGGAATACGGCCATCCTCCATGCGGTGGACATGGACCAGCCACCGCAGTCTGCACTGCCTGAGTAGAGTGTACATACGGGGAAGGCCGGAGCGAGACAGGATCTCGGCGTTGGACACTGTCTTGCCAGGATATGCTCAGGATACGGTAGATGCTTCTCAGGTGGAAGGTGTTGAGTCTTCTCTCCTGCCTGGCATATGTAGTCCATGTCTCACTGACGTATAGCAGCGTGCTGTTGACACAGGTGTTGTAGACTGCTATTTTTGTCTTCACTGTCAGCTTGGGGTTGGTCCACACTCGTGTTGTGAGGCGAGCGAGAGTTGTAGCTGTCTTCCCGATCCTCTTATCAATGTCTGTGTCCAAGGAGAGGTTGTCGGTGATGGTGGAGCCGAGGTACGTGAACTGATGGACGGCATCAAGTTTGTAGTCGTCGATGGTGATGACAGGCGGCACCTCTGTATCCTGCCCCAAGATGTTCGTCTTCTTCAGGCTGATGGTCAGCCCAAAGTCCTTGCATGACCGATAGAAGCGGTCCATCAGTGACTAGTTCCTGCTGGGTGTGGGACACAACTGCCACGTCATCGACAAACAACATGTCTCTGATGAGAGCTTCACGTACTTTTGTTTTTGCTCTGAGGCGGGTGAGGTTGAAGAACCTGCCATCTGATCTAGTACGCAGGTATATCCCCTCTGTTGCAGTGCCGAAGGCATGTTTCAGGAGCAGAGCGAAGAAAATCCTAAAGAGTGTGGGAGCGAGAGCGCAGCCTTGTTTGACGCCACTGCGGATGTTGAAGGGCTCCGAGAAACTGCCATTCGTGTTGATGTGGAAGGATTCTATCATGCTCTACTGTTTTGGTGGGCAGCCGATCTTTGGCAGAGCCTTAAATATGTAAATGAAAGCAACATACAGGGGCATCCGCTGTTCTCGGCACTTCTCCTGGAGCTGGCGAAGGGAGAAGACCATGTCTACTGTTGATCTTCCAGCTCGGAAATCGCACTGTGACCCTGGGTAGACACGTTCTGCCAGCTTCTACAGCCTGGGGCCTTGCCTAATGCCAAGCTGTCAATTTGCCTTGCCAAAGGCCAGGCTGTCAATGGCCTTGCTGAGCTCTTCTATTGTTGGCTCTGCGTCTAACTCATCCATGGTCGGCAGACATTCGATGGCATCAAGGGCTGAGGGGGATACAGTGTTTTCTCTCTCTCGAGTAGAGGTCGGAGTAGTGTTCCCCCATCTCTCCATCTGCTGGCATTTGTCTGTGATTACTTCCCCAGTGGAGGATTTGAGGGGGGCTGTCTTGCTCTGGACTGGTCCTAGTGCCTTCTTAATGCCATTGTACATTCCCCTGATGCTCCCTGTTATGGCGGCCGTCTGGATGTCCTCACTAAGCTGTGTCTAGTGGTCATTGGCGCAACGCCTGGCAGTCTGCTGAACCTTGCTCCTGGTAGCCCTGAGGATCTGCAGGTTCTTCTCGTTATAACCTGCAGGCATCTTACTGACATTGATGCGGGGGTTCCCCTACTTATTGGTATGGTAAAACCTCTTTGGTTGTAGCGTGATCTTGCAACACACCACGGAATGGTCTGTGTTGCAGTCTGCAGTGTGGTAGGAACGTGTGTGGTGAACGTTCTTGATGGCAGCACTTGTGACTAGGATCAGATCCAGTTGATGCCAATGCTTTGAGCGGGGTGTCTCCAGGTAACCTTGTGCTGGGGCTTTGTCTGGAAGTACGAGTTGGCGATGCACAGGTCATGGTAAGAGCACAGCTCAAGCAGTAGCTGTCCGTTATCATTCATTTTGCCCACACCAAACTACCCAAGGCAGGAAGACCATGATTCATGGTCCGCGCCCACTCTGGCGTTGAAGTCGCCCAGGAGAACAAGTTCTTCCTTGCTGCTGATGATGGATGCGAGGTTCTCATAGAACTCGTCCTTTGTGTCTGATGTGGAGGACAGTGACAGGGCATACACGCTGACAAGAGTGACTGGGCCTGCGGTGGTGTTGAGGCGGAGAGTCAGGATTCACTCTGAGCCATTACTGCCTGGTTCCACCGTGTTCAGCAGGCTGTTCCTTACTGCAAAGCCTACTCCGTGCTCTCTGGGCTTGTCAGAGTCCTTCCCCTGCCAGTAAAATGTGTGCTTCTTCTCCTTCAGTCTGCCCGAGTCTGCCAGCCTTGTTTCTTGAAGAGTGGCTATGTCTATGTTGAGTCTCTCTTGTTGTTTATGACAGCTGTTTTCCTGGAATCGCTGATGTCCTGTCGGTTTTCAGAGAGGCCGGACATTGTCCGGACATTCCAAGTTCCCAGTTTTAGAGCTAGGCTCTTTTGATGTGTTATTTTGTTGGTAGGTGCGAAGGTTGCGATCTGCTGGAGGGGGATGGGGAGGGGGGGGGGAGTGGTGGGGGGGAGAGAGGAAGGAGAAGGAGTAGGAGTGGAGACACTTTTAAGAAGCCAGACAACTTTTAATAAGCCAGAAGTTTGTCGGGCATTTAACATTACCGGTTGGTTTTCCTTGGTTTTAAAAACTCGTGCTTATGCGCCACAAATGCCCAGTCAGCAAGGGAGATTAACTAAAACTACCCACGGCTACCTCGACTACCTACAACTACATGGCGACCCCACTACCGCTGCACCTATGACTACAAAAGTATCGATTTTTTCCATGGTGACCAATTTTTGGTCGAAAATTTTTGAAAAATGTTGAAAAATTAGTTAAAAGTAGATTCCCTAATAATTTAAATCTGCTATTGTGTGCTGTTAATGACAGCACATTCACTTCCACATATTTGTCCTTCACTCGATGAGTTAAAGATTATCCTTTTATAGTTAACGGGAAATATACGGAGTGTTAAGTGCTCATTTGAAAATGAGATCTTTTAAAATTAACTGATACATCCAATGCCGGATCTCAAATCTGTTTTGCGACCATCTTTAATGAAAGTCACTAATGTAAACATATCTCCCCAAGGAAGGAGCGATAAATTTGTGCACGAATTCCCCTCTTCTCACCCCCCGCCCCTCCCCAATCCTTCTGCATGATTAGAATCTGAGAGAATTTATAATTTGTAAAACTTTAAGAACAGTTTACAGATCCTTTTGACAGTTTTATGTATTCAATAATTCAAATTGCTAATGTTATTTTGGTGTATTGATTAATTTGGAATAAATAGTTATATTTTATATAAAGCGAAAATACGGCTCAAATATGCAACATGTTCTTCTGAAGTGGTAATGTCCAGAGAACACAGGTGTCATACTAATTTATGATTACTAACACGTGACTCCCATACACTTTTTGTTTAGACTGCACACTTCAAGGTATGCGGCTTGGTTTGTGATTTTTGTCATAGCGTGTTCGTTTTTTACAGCACTGTACCTGATACCGTGGCAAGTAAGCCAGAACAGGAATAACTGAACACTACAGAATATTAAAAAGTTTAAATGTATAAGGTAAGATTAAACATTGAGAAATTATAAAAACATTTAATTGAAAATAATTAACACAAAGACTTTCGGGCTTCTGTGGACCAGTATGGGACAGAATTTGTGAATATTGATCATTTCTATATGCTGTCTTTGTACTCAAGTAAACTATAATTATGTTATTTTAATGGACTAATGTCAATTCTAAATTTCACAAACGTATTTCATTTCACCTAAATTTCACCTACATATTTTTAGCTTGTATTGTTTAGTACTCATGGTAGAGCTATATAACGACGACACCTTCCGATCCATTTCGTTTTAATGGTCAACCTCTCATTCAACTGCACTCTGATTAGCAATAGGAAGGCTATATGTATATTGTAATGCCCTTATGTTACAAATTGAACCATTTTCTTTTGTTTTTAAAAATAATGTCTTGCGTAATTTTAGAAAATATTGCTTACCTATATATTGCTTTGTACCTGTCAGTTGAGCTATGGGACTCCTTAAAGCTTCCAAACACCTACTTAATGTGGATTGAAAACTTGTGATGTTGCCCTGATGTTTTTATTCCTGCTTGAGGTGATTAAGATGTTCCTGGAATATGCCGGAGTCAACCTGAGCTCAGTAAGTTTTATGTGCTTTATTTCTCAAGTTTTGTGTTTTGAACTAAGAAAGTGTATCTGTAGCTTTATATCTACACATGGGAATCAAACTTTGGGCAGTTTGTGTTGCATGCAAACTCCCAGTAGAATGTGTAGAAACAACCAATCAACAAAGATGCTGGTTAATACATAAAAGGAAACCATGTTGGAGTAACTCAGCTGGTCATCAGGCAGCATCCCTGGAGAATGTGGATAGGTGACATCTTGGATTGAGACCCTTCTTCGGATTGATTGTAGGGAGGGGGGAGTGAAGAAAGTTGGAAAAGGGGAGACAGGACAGAGCGTGGCAGGTCATGGCCTTTTTTTTTTCTAATCATTTTCCTATCAACCCCCCCCCCCCCCCCCCCCCCCCCCCCTTTTTGGCCCATTAAGTCGACGCCATTCAGTCATAGCTGATCTATCTCTCCCTCCTAACCCCATTCTCCTGCCTTCTCCCCGTAACCTCTGACACCTGTACTAATCTGCCTTAAAAATATCCACTGACTTGGCTGTTCAACCTTCTGTGGCAAAAAATTCCACAGGTTCATCACCCTCTGACTAAAGAAATTTCTCCTCATTTTATTCCTAAAAAAACGTCCTTTAATTCTGAGGCTATGACCTCTAGTTCTAGACTCTCCCACTAATGGAAACATCCTCTCCACATCCACTCTTTCCAAGCCTTTCTCTATTCTGTATGTTTCAGTGAGGTCCCCCTTCATTCTTCTAAACCCCAGCGAGTACAGGCCCAGTGCTGACAAATGCTCATCATTCCTGGGATCATTTTTGTAAACCTCCTCTAGACCTTTTCCGGAGCCAGAACATCCTTCCTCAGATATGGTGCCAACATTGCTCACAATATTCCAAATGCGGCCTTCCCGACGCTATATAGAATCTCAACATTACATCCCCGTTTTTGTATACAAGCCCTCTTGGGAAAAAAATGCTAGGATTCAGTTTGCTTTCTTTACTACCGATACGACTTGCAGATCAACTTTTTGGGAATCCTACACCAGAACTCTCAAGTCCCTTTGCATCCCCGATTTCTGGATTCTCACCCCATTTAGATTAGGAACAGTCAACATGGATTTGTGCATGGAAGGTCATGTTTGACTAATCTTCTTGAATTTTTTGAAGCGGTTACTAGGGAAATTGATGAGGGTAAAGCAGTGTCTATATGGACTTTAGTAAGGCCTTTGACAAGGTTCCTCATGGAAGGTTGGTTAAGAAGGTTCAATTGTTGGGTATAAATGCAGGAGTAGCAAGATGGATTCAACAGTGGCTGAATGGGAGACGCCAGAGAGTAATGGTGAATGGCTGTTTGTCAGGTTGGAGGCAGGTGACTAGTGGGGTGCCACAGGGATCTGTGTTGGGTCCACTGTTGTTTGTCATGTACATCAATGATCTGGATGAAGGTGTGGTAAATTGGATTAGTAAGTATGCAGATGATACTAAGATAGGTGGTGTTGTGGATAATGAAGTAGATTTTCAAAGTCTACCTACAGATTTAGGCCATTTGGAAGAGTGGGCTGAAAGATGGCAGATGAAGTTTAATGCCGATAAGTGTGAGGTGCTACATCTTGGCAGGACAAATCAAAATAGGACGTACATGGTAAATGGCAGCGAATTGAGGAATGCAGTTGAACAGAGGGATCTAGGCATAGTTCCCTGAAGGTGGAATCTCATGCAGATTGGGTGGTAAAGAAAGCTTTTGGTGTGCTGGCCTTTATAAATCAGAGCATTGAGTATAGAAGTTGGGATGTGATGTTAAAATTGTACAAGGCATTGGTGAGACCAATTCTGGAGTATGGTGTACAATTTTGGTCGCCCAATTATAGGAAGGATGTCAACAAAATAGAGAGTACAGAGGAGATTTACTAGAATGTTGCCTGGGTTTCAGCAACTAAGTTACAGAGAAAGGTTGAACAAGTTAGGTCTTTATTCTTTGGAGTGCAGAAGGTTAAGGGGGGGGGGGGACTTGATAGAGGTCTTTAAAATGATGAGAGGGATGGACAGAATTGACGTGGACAAGCTTTTCCCATTGAGAGTAGGGAAGATTTAAACAAGAGGACATGACTTCAGAATTAAGGGACAGAAGTTTAGGGGTAATATGAGGGGGAACTTCTTTATTCAGAGAGTGGTAGCTGTGTGGAATGAGCTTCCAGTGGAAGTGGTGGAGGCAGGTTCGATTTTATCATTTAAAAATAAATTGGATAGGTATATGGATGGAAAAGGAATGGAGGGTTATGGTCTGAGTGCAGGTAGATGGGACTAGGGGAAAATAATTGTTCGGCACAGACTTGTAGGGCCGAGATGGCCTGTTTCCGTGCTGTAATTGTTATATGGTTATATTCCATCTGCCACTTTTCTGTCCGCTCTCCCAACCTATCCTTCTGCAGAGTTCCTGCTTTCTCTACACTACCTGCCCCTCCACCCATTTTCGTATCATCCACAAACTTGGCCACAAAGCCTTCAATCCCCTCATTCAAATCATTAATATACAGCGTTGTACAGGCTATTAAACTGTACAACTCCTCCCCCTTCTGTTGTGGGGTAGACAGACTCTTTCCCCTTCCCCCCCACCCCAATCTTTGAACATGCCCAATTCTGGACTTTCCACTCGTCACTTTAATTTCATGTTTCATGCATCTTGTTGTGTTTTATGACTGTTGGCAGACCAATTTCCCTCCTGGGATAAATAAAGTTCTATTGTATCGACTCAATGTCACCTTGACCATGTTCTCTGGGGTTACTGCCTGACCTGCTGTTACTCCAGCACTTTGTGTCCTTTTGTCTCCGAGTGCATTTTTACTACTATTGCATCTTGTTGCAATTTTATGGCTTAAAAACAAGCTGTCTAGAGATTTCCTGCATAATTTATTAGGAATGCATGCCTCAGAATTGTAAAACGTTTTTATTCTTCCAGTTGCAGCTGTTCTGGTCAGATAAACCATATGGTTCATCTCGTAGTATTATTCGGAGAATAGGCACCAGCTTACCTCTAAAACCATGCCCGAGAGTTAATTTTCAGGTAAGACAAACAAATAACAATCTTTCATCAATAGATGTATTTTTATCAAAAAATATAGGTGTACAAAGAATACTGATCAATAATGTACAAAAAAAGTGAGGTATTAATGTGTCGTCTTCTGAGAACATTGAAGTTTAGTAACTGGCGACATTAGTTTGCACCAGTGATTTTCCACGTGAAAAGTTAGTTCTTAAAGAGAAAATTAGAGGAGAAATTTTAGTTTGAATATTTATTGGTAGTATCAACTGAAAAAGGACTACCCATTGTCAGAGATTGATGATGTTTAAAAACATCACTTAATAGATAAGGAATTCAAATGTTCATATTGTGTCGTTTTTGAAATGGTGTACCTTGATTTTTGTAATCTTCACTGCTGAGATATTTCAAATGCAGCTTTAACTCCTACAATGTAAACAGGCTGTTTACATTGTTCTATCCACAGGGCCATTTACTGAAGAATTTTGTTCCATAACTAGAAATCTTGCTATTATGTAGCCATGCTCAAAAATAACACGCTGAACTTTTTAAGCATTCTATCAATACTTGAACTTTTTTTTGCCTTGTGAAAACTGAATCATTAATTTGCTTTAAAACATCTTGAACAGATTTTTCATGGCTTCAGAGAAGCGGCTCAGCATTCATCTGAAGCACAGGATGGGACAGTTACTTCCCTGGTTGATGTGGGGTGGATTGTTGGTGATCCAGGTGATTCCTTTACCAAGCTGAGGTATGTTTTATTGCCATTCTATAGATTAAAAAATCTTGTAGTGTATGTAGTTTTGGTTCTCTTGACTATTGTAGCTCCCAGTCTCGGCAGGAATTTAGCAATGCTTCAAATGTTTTCACAATGAGGTTGTTAGCACTCAACACTAAACTATAGCACTAAAGTTTGTAATATATTTTGTTCAGTGTACAATGCTTGGTTTGTCAGTTTAGTTCAGGGGTCAGCAACCTTGTTCTCCATAGGGGCCAGGACCCATGTCTGTAAGCGGATGGCGGGCCACATCTATCGCCATAGTGTAACACTTGGTATTGTTTTTCGTATTAGTTTTCACGTTTTTCAATTAGTTTTCTGCATAGAAATATAGAAAATAGGTGCAGGAGGAGGCCATTTGGCCCTTCGAGCCAGCACTGCCATTTATTGTGATCATGGCTGATCATCCCCAATCAATAACCCGTGCCTGCCTTCTCCCCATATCCCTTGATTCCACTAGCCCCTAGAGCTCTATCTAACTCTCTCTTAAATCCATCCAGTGATTTGGTCTCCATTGCCCTCTGTGGCAGGGAATTCCATAAATTCACAACTCTCTGGGTGAAAATGTTTTTTTTCACCTCAGTCTTAAATGGCCCCTTTATTCTAAGGCTGTGGCCCCTGGTTCTGGACTCGCCCAACATTGGGGACATTTTTCCTGCATCTAGCTTGTCCAGTCCTTTTATAATTTTATATGTTTCTATAAGTTCCCACGTCCCTCGCATGTCCTGGGACTGGCTGCAGTTCCTAGATCAGCACGCGTCGCCGGGACTGGCTGCAGTTCCCAGGTTGGCTCGCCTGCCCCCGGGACTAGCTGTAGCGCCCAGGCCGGCTTGTCTGCCCCAGGACTGGCTTAGAGCCCAGGTCGGCTCGCTTGCCCCAGGATTGGCTGTAGCTCCCAGGTTGGCTCGCCTGCCCCCGGGACTAGCTGTAGCGCCCAGGTCGGCTCGCCTGCCCCAGGATTGGCTGTAGCTCCCAGGTTGGCTTGTCTGCCCCGTTCCCACTGGCTTAGAGCCCAGGTCTGCTCGCTTGCCCCAGGAGCTGGCTGCAGTGCCCAGGTCGCCTGTGTGCCCCAGGACTGGCTGCAGTTCCCTGGTCGCCTGCATGCCCCGGAGCTGGCTGCAGTTCCCAGGTCCGCTGTGTGCCCCGGAGCTGGCTGCAGTTCCCTGGTCGCCTGTGTGCCCCGGGGCTGGCTGCAGTTCCCTGGTCGCCTGCGTGGCCCCCATTAAATTCTGCTTCAACATCATATATATAGTTATCTGTATGTTCAGATCTCTTTAAGGTATTGTCCTCCGTTTCCATTGTCTAACCCTCCTGTTTTCCTAAAATTCCACACATAGATCCCGTTCCCTGCAACTTTCTTGCTGGCAGATTCTGTGATTGTCTGTTTCAAATTTGAGCTTTTGAATTTCTTCCTTGTATTGTTGGCATAACCTTGTTTGATTGTTTAGAGCTTCTATAAAGTCTACTTGATTGACCAAGCTTTTATTTACCCCTGCTAATGTAGCTTCCTGCAAATTGAAGGCGCCCTGGCTGAGAACTATCATTATACAGGGCTGGGGTGCTGGAAGATTAGAGGGTGGCTAATGTCATGCTTCTAGTTAAGGGCTGCAAGGAAAAGCCTGGGAACTAGACTAATGAGCCTAACATCTGTGGTAGGCAAGTTAATGGAGAGGATTCTGAGGTATAAAGTTAATGGAGAGGATTCTGAGGTATAAGATGTGCATTTGGAGAGATGGGGGCTGATTAGAGATTGTCAGCATGGTTCTGTACGTGGAGGATAATGTCCTACGAATCTTGACTTTATTGAAGAAGTTACCAAAAAGTTTGGTGAGGGCAAAGTCATGAATGTTGTCTATATGGACTTCAACAAGGCATGTTTTTGCATGGTAGGCTGCTCTGGAATGGTAGATTGTGTGGGATCCAGGGAGAGCCAGCCGACTGGTTAGAGAATTGGCTCAGTGGAAGGAAGCAGAGGGTGATGGTGACTTGTTTTACAGACTGGAAGCCTTTGACTAGTGTTTAAGAAAGAACTGTAGATGCTGGAACAATCGAAGGTAGACATAAAATGCTGGGGAAACTCAGCAGGTGAGGCAGCATCTATGAAGAGAAGGAATAGGTGACGTTTTGGGCCGAGACCCTTCACACTGATGACGGGGGGGGGGGGGGCAGGAAAGAGAAAGGAAGTGGGCGGAGACATTAGGATTTGTGGGAGAACTGGGAAGGGGTGGGAATGCAGGGAGAAAGCAAGGGCTATCTAAAATTAGAGGTCAACATTCAAACCGCTAGGGTGCAAACTACCCAAGCGAAATATGAGGTGCTGTTCCTCCAATTTGCGCTGGGCCTCACTCTGGCAATGGAGGAGGCCCAGGACTGTGGAGACCGTTCCCTCCGTAATTCCCTGGTCAATTTGTCCCTTCCCACCCAAACCACCCCCTCCACGGGTACTTTTCCCTGCAACCGCAGGAAATATATAATAGGTTCAGTAGTAGGCTATTTGGCCCTTCGAGCCAGCACCACCATTCAATGTGATCATAGCTGATCATCCACAATCAAGTTCAAGTTACATTTATTGTCACACGCACCAATTGGCACAGTGAGATTTGGGTTACCATCAGCCATACAAATAAAAAGAACACAATACTCAATAGAATTTAACATAAACATTCCCACACAACGGAATCAACATTCTCACTGTGATGGAAGCCAATCAGTACACCATTCCTGCCTTCTCCCCATATCCCCTGACTCTGTTATCTTTAAGCCCCATCTAACTCTCTCTTGAAAGTATACAGAGAACTGGCCTCCACCGCCCTCTGAGGCAGAGAATTCCACAGACTCACAACTCTCTGAGTAAAAAATGTTTCCTCATCTTTGTTATGAATGTCTTGCCCCTTATTCTTAAAATGTGGCTCCGGGTTTTGGACACCCCCAACATCGGGAACTTGTTTCCTGCCTCTAACGTGTCCAAACCCTTAATAATCTTTTATGCTTCAATAAGATCCCTCTCATCCTTCTAAATTTCAGAGTGTGCAAGCCCAGCCGTTCCATTCTCTTCGCATATGACAGTCCCGCCTTCCCGGAAGTTAACTTTGTGAACCTACGCTGCACTCCCTCAACACTTGTCGCTATACCCCCCCCCCCGACACCATCCAAGGACCCAATCAGTCTTTCCAGGTGAGGCAGAGGTCCACCTGTACTTCCTCCAACCTCATCTACTGCATCCGCTGATATAGGTGTCAACTTCTCTGCATCGGCGAGACCAAGTGCAGGCTCGGCGATCACTTCGCTGATCACCTCCACTCAGTCCGTATTAACCAACCTAATCGCCCGGTTGCTCAGCACTTCAACTCCCCTTCCCAGTTCTCCCACAAGTCCTACTGTCTCCGCTCACTTCCTTTCTCTTCCCCCCTCCTCCCGACATCAGTCTGAAGAAGGGACTCGACCCGAAACGTCGCCTATTCCTTCTCTCCATGGATGCAGCTTCACCCGCTGAGTTTCTCCAGCATTATTTGTCAGCCTTTGACTAGTGGTGTGCCTTGGTGATGCTGGGCTCATTGTTGCAGGAATTGCCTTTATCTGCTGAGAGCTGGGACATTATCCTTTACCTAGTAGCCATTTTTCCCATTCCCTGTGTATATGATTGTTATAAATTATAGCCATGTCATTACTTTGCTTATCATATGAACTTTGTACCAGCCAGTTATGCCTTGCAATCTAAACAGTACTCAAAACTAATTATCGCCTCATCCAACATGGTCTTTAATTAACTTTGCTCTGCTGGCCATACATCCTTCTCCCATATGTAAGCTCTCAGGTTGACCATTTTACAAGGTTTTCCCATTTTCCTATTTGTAGAGATTTCTCCTTCAGAGACAAAATAAAAATGGGGAAAATAAATTGATATTTCCGCCAAGTCTGATGTTATATGCTCAGCTGTTAAATAATGGTGGGGACTTACTGTCATTGCTGATAAAATGACATTAAAAGAGAAAAATATCCCACAGGAATGCATCTCTGCTTAAAACATTGGATTAAGGTTTGTATTGTAGAGATACAGAGAGTTTCCTTGGAATGTGACTCCTCAGTAATGTGGAGAGTCTCCTGTATTTTATTTTCTTCTTAAGAAACAATAAACTGACAGGTTTCTTAGCTTGGGTGGGGTGGAAGGATGAGGATAGAATTTGTTTAATAATGTGATTCATTCGGCATAATCCTGAATATAGTTTATTCAATTGAATTTTTCAATATGCCATTGTTTTCTATTTTCACCTTTTCAAGATATCTTTACAAATAATGTATATTGCTATGCCTGAACTTGGGAAATAAGTGTTGATGAAAATGCAATTGAATCTATAAATATTGTAAATAGGTATTTAAGGTTTTAGACAATATCTTCATTTCACTACAAATTAATCTGCAAGTTGTAGCTATTGATGTAGTTAGTATTGATATACAGCATTCTTTATTTGATCAAGGCATTCATAGGGAAAATATTTTAATGGAATAAAAATCCATGATTGCATCTAAAATTCAGCATAGTTTACTCTCTTAAGTGTAAAGGCTCACTGATCCTCAATCCCATCCAGAGTGTCTGGTTCAGGAATATTATTTTGGTGTATTTGTCCTTTACCTTGCAGTAATAGCCGGTCAGTAATTTCCTGGATGAAAGTCTTACAGTACACCCTTGTATTATGCACCTCTGTATAACAGATTTCTGTTATAGCGGACAGACCTTCCGGCCTTCGCCAGGCCAGGCTTTCTCCCCAGCCACTTCCAGGAGACTTGCCACACTTGGCTCGCTCCACCCCCCGGCCACTTGCAGGCCAGGCCACCAACACCACACTCAGCCGGCAAGACCTCCCGTGCCGCTTCCAAGCTGGGCTGCTGACACTGGCCTTCCAGGCCAGACCTACTGTTGCAGCCGTCACCGCCAGGCTGAACCTAACCTGGCCTCCGGGCACCCGTGGGCCATGACTAATGACCTTGCCAATCCTCGTCTATCCCCCTGGCCGCCAGCAGGCCGAGGCTGTCATCTTGCCTGTTTTCCAGGCCCAATTCCAGACCGAGAATGAAGAAGGGTGTCGACCCGAAATGTCACCTGTCCATGTTCTCCAGTGATGCTACCTGACCCGCTGAGTTACTCCAGTATTTTGTCACCTTTTGTGTATTAACCAGCATCTGCAATTCATTGTTTCTTTTAGACTTTACAGATACAGCGCGGAAACAAGTCATTCATCCCAGAGTCTGTGCCGATCAGTGATCACATCGTACACCAGCTGTACCCTACACACTAGGAACAATTTATAATTTACAGAATCCAATTAACCTACAAATCTGTACATCTTTGGAGTGTGAGAAAACCAGAGAACCCGGAGGAACATGTAGAAAATAGGTGCAGGAGTAGGCCATAGGCCATTCGATATGATGACTCGTCATCCTAAATCAGTTCCCTAATCCTACTTTCTCCCCCATATCCCTCGATTCCGTTAGCCCTAAGAGCTATATCTAACCCGAAAACATTCAGTGAATTGGTCTCCACTGCTTTCTGTGGCAGAGAATTCCACAGATTCACAACTCTCTGGTTGAAATAATATTTTTCTCAATCCACGCGGTCACATGGAGAATTTACACACTCTCTACAGACAGCAAATATAGTCTCTGATGCTGTAAGGCAGCAACTCTGCCGCCCCTTACTACTTATATAATGATATTCTATAATTCAGTAATCCAGTACTCCGTTATATCGGCCAATCAGCATTAATGGATCCCATTTCTCACCACGTGGTCCATTATAACGAGGGTTTATGCACAATGGCAATTGTGTTATGATATACTTTGAAACTATTTATGTAAAGTCTGTGTATGCCCAGCTCAATTGCATTTTTAAGCAAAATGCTAGCACAAAAGATCCTGAGATTTATGTTCCCTTTAAAGTATATCATAGTACAAATCATTAAATATGTTTCTATTATTTGTATACTTACATTTGTAATATTTGGTAATGCATGACACTTGTACTATCTGGCCATTGTAATAATTAAGCAACCGCATGGAAAAAATAGCACGCTCTGTGTGTTTAAGATATGGCCTATGAATTGAATCTATCAATCATTGTCTAATTTTTATCAGCCGGGAATTTGGGGATTTTAATTAAGTTGTTGAGTTCTTGCCATGTTACTTCTTGCCTGCACAAATCCCATGCTAACCTTGCTAAGCATCAAGTCTTTTGTTTTGTAAGACCTTTCACCAGGGAAGCTTCCCTGCCAAATATGAGGAACCTCACAACAGAACCTGGGACTTCCACAGTGGTCAGTGATGTAGCACTGGAAAAAATCAACATATTGGAGAATGAACTTGCTAAACTAAGGAAGCAGATTGCAATGATTGTTACGGTACAAGAACAAAGCAATCTCCCAGCAGGTATGTACAATTTTTAAGTGGCAGGCATTTAAACACAACCTATTAATTTTTAATATTTGCCCCTATTCTGGCCATTGCTTTGCTTGCCAAGTGATGATAAACAATTTTGATTACTTGTTTAATTTATGTCATTAAGTAGTGACAGCCCTGAAAGTAAGAGTTAAAATTGGCATGTCGCCAATGTACTGCTACGGTTGTTCTGGGAGATTTCAACATGCAGGTATACTGGGAAAATCAGATTGGTACTGGATCCCAAGAAAGAGAGTTTGTGGAGTGCCTCCGTGATGGATTCTTATAGCAGCTTGTACTGAAGCCTACTAGGAAGAAGGCAATTCTGGATTTAGTGTTGTGTAATGAACCTGATTTGATACTCGAGGTAAAGGAGCCATTAGGCGGTAGTGACCATAATATGATTAGTTTCAATCTACAATTTGTGTGGGAGAAGGAAAATCCGAGTGCCAGTGTTACAATTGAACAAAGGGGACTATGGAGCCATGAGGGAGGAGCTGGCCAAAGGTGACTGGAAAGATACCCTAGCAGGGATGACAGTGGAACAACAATGACTGGTATTTCTGGGAATAATTCAGAAGCTGCAGGATCAGTTCATTCCAAAGAGAAAGAAAGAAAGGGGAGTAAGGGGCGACTGTGGCTGACAAGGGAAGTCGGGGACAGTATAAAAATAAAAGAGAAGAAGTATAACACAGCAAAGATGAGCGTGTGCCAGAGAATTGGGAAACTTTTAAAGAGCAACAGAAGATGACTATAGGCAATACGGGGAGAAAAGATGAGGTACGTAGGTATGCTAGCCAAGAATATAAAGGGATAGTTAAAGCTTCTTTAAGTATGTGAAGAGGAAAAAATTAGCTAAGACCAAAGTTGGACCTGTGAAGATTGAAACAGGTGAATTTATTATGGAGAACACGGAAATGGCAGATGAGTTGAACTGGTACTTTGTTTGTGTCTTCTTTAGTGAAGACGGATCCAATCTCCCTGATGTACTAGTGGCCAGAGGATCTAGGGTGACGGAGGAACGGAAGGAAATTTACATTAGGCAGGAATGATGTTGGTTAGACTGATGGGACTACATCCCCCGGGTCTGATGGTCTGCATCCCAGGGTACATAAGGAAGTGGCTCTAGAAATTGAGAAAGCATTGGTGATAGTTTTCCAATGTTCTATCGATTCAAATCAGTTCCTGTGGATTGGCGGGCAGCTAATGTTATCCTACTTTTTAAGGATGACGGGAGAGAGAAAACGGAATTATAGACGAGGTAACCGGACATCGGTGGTGGGGAAGATGCTGGAGTCAATTATAAAAGATGAAATAGCAGCACATTTGGATAGCAGTAACAGGATTGGTCAGCATAGATTTACGAAGCGGAAATCATATTTGACTAATCTTCTGGAATTTTTTGAGGATGTAACTAGGGAAATGGACAAGGGAGAGCCACTGGATGTAGTGTACCTGGACTTCCAGAAAGCATTTGATAAGGTCCCACATTAGAGAGTAGTGGGCAAAATTGCCTTTACCAACCAAGATGGCGCCTGCCTGCAGAGCACCAGAACATAAAAGGTTCACCTACAACTTTTACCAACTTACCTGCATAAGGGAAACGGCAGTAATCTGTGCCGTTTCAGACAAGCTGCTTGGGCAGCTGAAAGCCCTGCCTTTCGCGATCTCCTGCAGCTGCGGGAGCCCTGGACTTTAAACTTTCCCATGCTGGCTGTGAAACTCCCGACCCGACTGAGGATCCCAGGTACGGTACCTGGAAAGCCCGGGATGACCTCCAGAGCCGACGGGCTAGATCTCCCAGAAACAATGAAGCTGGAGCTGCTGACTTTGGGGGAACCCCCGTTCGTAACGGAGCTGGAGCTGCCGTCTGTGAAGGGAATCCCCGTTCCAGCCCAGGTCCGCAGAAACAGCAGGTACAGTAAACACAGTACCTGGAAACAAAGGGGAAGCCTCCATTGTGTCCGGAAACGTGGCTGACGGGCAGGACTTCGGGTCAGAATGAAGCGCAGGGGACTTCGGCCCCCTCTCCCTACTATCCGACTGGCCAACGTACAGTCCCTTGAAAACAAAGTGGATGACTTAAGGGCAAGGCTGCTTTATCAAAGGGAGCTGAGGGAATGCTCTGTGTTCTGTTTCACAGAGACATGGCTCACCCCCAGCTCCCCAGACTCAGCGGTCCAGCCTGAAGGTTTCTCCATCCACCGTATGGACCATACCCTGGCATCTGCGAAAGGGAGAGGAGGGGGCGTCAGCCTCATGGTCAACTCTGCGTGGTGCGCAGACATGGCAGTCTTGTCCAACTCCTACTCTCCGCACCTGGAACATCTGGCGGTGAAGTGCCGTCCCTGCTACCTCTCAAGGGAATTCACCTCCATCATCCTGACCGCGGTCTACATTCCACCCAAGGCAGACGTCCGTCTGGCACTGGAGGAGCTGCACGCCGTGGTCAACAAACACCAGACGTCATACCCCGAGGCATTTACCACCATTGCTGGGGACTTCAATAAGGCAAACCTCAAGAAATCACACCCTAACTTCCACCAACATTTCTCCTGCTGCACCAGAGGACATAATACCCTCGACCACTGCTACACCACCATCAAGAATGCCCATCAAGTTCAAGTTCAAGTGAGTTTATTGTCATGTCCCTGATAGGACAATTAAATTTGTGCTTTGCTTCAGCACAACCGAACATAGTAGGCATTGACTACAAAACACATGAATAAATAAACTGATGAAGTGCAAATAACAGATAATGCAATCACCTCCTACAAGGCGAAACCAGGAGGCAGCTCGAATGTCAGCGAAACATCACTCCCTGCGAGCTCAATGCGTTTTACGCACGCTTTGATAGGGAGAATACTGATGTGCCTTCCCGAGCTCCCATTCGCTGTGATGGCATTTCAGTCTCAGTCACCGAGGCCGACGTCAGGAAATCCTTCAGGGGGGTGAACCCTTGAAAAGCGCCTGGACCTGATGGTATACCCGGTCGTGTTCTAAAAACCTGTGGGGACCAACTGGCTGGAGTTTTTACGGACATTTTCAACCTCTCACTTCTGAGGTCTGAGGTCCCCACCTGCTTTAAAAGGGCATCAATTATACCAGTGCCCAAGAAGAGTAAGATGACGTGCCTCAATGACTATCGACCAGTGGCACTAACGCTGGTGATGATGAAGTACTTTGAGAGGGTGATCATGGAGCAAATCAACTCCTACCTTGACAAAAACCTGGACCCACTGCAGTTCGCTTACCGCCACAACAGATGAACGGTGGATGCGATCTCGCTGGCCCTCCACTCCTCTCTGGACCACTTGGACAACAAAAACTCGTATGTCAGGCTGTTATTCATCGATTACAGCTCGGCATTTAACACAATCATCCCCTCCAAACTGGTTACCAAACTCGCAGAACTGGGTCTCTGCGCATCCCTCTGCAATTGGATCCTCGACTTCCTCATTCACAAACCACAGTCTGTTCGTATTGGTGGAAATGTGTCGGCCTCGATAACAATCAGCACGGGAGCACCTCAAGGCTGCGTGCTCAGTCCCTTGCTGTACTCACTCTATACTCATGACTGCGTAGCCGGTCACAGTGCGAACTCCAACATCAAGTTCGCTGACGGCACCACTGTTGTGGAACGTATCACTGATAGGGATGAGTCCGAGTATAGAAGAGAGATTGAGCAACTGTCCATATGGTGCCAGCACAATAACCTGGCATCTCAACACCAGCAAAACCAAGGAACTGATTGTGGACTTTGGAAGGAGTAGGATGGGGACCCACAGCCCCGTTTATATCAACGGGTCGATGGTTGAAAGGGTCAAAAGCTTTGAATTCCTGGGCGTGCACATCTCTGAAGATCTTTCCTGGTCCGAGAACACTAATGCATTTATCAAGAAAGCTCATCAGCGCCTCTACTTCCTGAGAAGACTACGGAGAGTTGGTTTGTCAAGGAGGACTCTCTCTCTAACTTCTACACAGTAGAGAGCATGCTGACCGGTTGCATCGTGGCTTGATTCGGCAACTTGAGCGCCCTGCAAAGGAAAAGACTACAAAAAGTAGTAAACATTGCCCAGTCCATCATCGGCTGTGACCTTCCTTCCATCGAGGGGATTTGTCGCAGTCGCTGCCTCAAAAAGGCTGGCAGTATCATCAAAGACCCAACACCATCCTGGCCACACGCTCATCTCCCTGCTACCTTCAGGTAGAAGGTTCAGGAGCCTGAAGACTGCAACAACCAGGTTCAGGAATAGCTACTTCCCCACAGCCATCAGGCTATTAAACCTGGCTCGGACAAAACTTTGATTTTTAATAACCAATTATCTGTTATTTGCACTTTATCATTTTATTTATTCATCTGTGTATATATTTATATTATAGTACATGGACACATTGATCTGTTTTGTAGTAAATGCCTTCTATGTTCTGTGTGCTGAAGCAAAGCAAGAATTTCATTGTCCTATCAGGGACACATGACAATAAACTCACTTGAAATTAGAGCACATGGTATTGGGGGCAGGGTACTGACATGGATAGAACATTGGTTGGCAGACAGGAAACAAAGAGTAGGGATTAACGGGTCCCTTTCAGAATGGCAAGCAGTGACTAGTGGGCTACCGCAAGGCTTGGTGCTGGGACCGCAGTTATTTGCAATATACATAGCTGATGGGATTAAAAGTAACATCAGCTAATTTGCAGATGACACAAAGCTGGGTGCAGTGTGAACTGAGGAGGATGCTATGAGAATGCAGGGTGACTTGGACAGGTTGGATGAGTGGGCAGATGCATGGCAGGTGCAGTTTAATGTGGATAAATGTGAGGTTATCCACTTTGGTGGCAAAAACAGTAAGGCAGATTATTATCTGAATGGTGTCAAGTTAGCAAAAGGGGTAGAAGTACAAAGAGATCTGGGGGGTCCTTGTGCATCAGTCACTGAAAGTAATCATGCAGGTACAGCAGGCAGTGAAGAAAGCTAATGACATATTGACCTTCATAATGAGGAGTTCAGTATAGGAGCAAAGAGGTCATTCTGCAGTTGTACAGGGCCCTAGTGAGACCACACCTGGAGTATTGTGTGCAGTTTTGGTCTCCAAATTTGAGGAAGGATGTACTTACAATTGAGGGAGTGCAGCGTAGGTTCACGAGGTTAATTCCCAGGATGGCAGGACTGTCATATGTTGTTAGAATGGAGCTGCTGCAGGGCTCTCACTTAACTTTTTTTCCCTGTTGCCAGCCGGACAACCTTGACAACTTTTTAGGTTGCCAAATTACAGTTTAGGTGGTCATTTAAGATGGTTTCCATGATGCGTGCGGCACTTTGGTTGGTCAGTGGCACCCAGGCAACTGTTAATTTCGAGCCCTGGGCTGGGCTTGTATACTCTGGAATTTGGGATGAGAGGGAATCTTATTGAAACGTATAAGATTATTTTTACGTTATAGAGGCAGACACTTTAAGAATAAGGGGTAAACGATTAGAACGGAGAGGAGAAAAAACTTTTTCACACGGAGGGTTATGAATCTGTGGAATGCAGTCAGATCCATTGTGATGTCATTAGAGAGACCATCTCGTTTATTTTCTAAGTTATTTGAGATTTGTGAACATTTTCATTAATTACTCGAGAAATAATGCATGTAGTTTTCAGATAAGGCGATTTTCAATTTCATGAGATAAATCTCTACCGGAATATGTAAATTTCTTACCGTTAGCGCATCGTTTCTTCGAGTAGATTGCACACAAACAGATAAACACACACACACAGAATTTTATAGTTATACTAGACCAAGCGCAGACCCGTTGGGTCTGTTTCCCCAACGCGCGTTTGCGGGGGGGAGGGAGGAGCTGCGGCATCACACTGACACTAACCACCCCCCAAACACACAGGTTGGGGGAGGGGGAGACGGAGAGGGGAGAGTGAGATGAGGGGAGAGGGGAGGAGGAAATGGGAGAGATTGGGGGGAGAGCGGGGTAGGGGGAGAGAGAGGGGGGTGGGAGAAGACGAGGGAGGGAGGGAGGGGGGGGAGTAGGGGAAGGAGGAGGGAGGGGGAAGAGTGTGGTGGAGGAGAGGGGTGAAGAGAGGGAGATGGAGAGAGAGGGGGGGGGAGGGGAGGGAGAGAGGTGTGGGGGAGGGGGGAAAGGAGGGTGATGGGGTAGAGGGAAGAATGGGGTGGGGGAGGGGAGTGGTGAGGGAGTGAGGAGAGGGGAGAGGGGGGGGAGAGAGGGGTGGGGGACGGGAGGCGAGAAGGATAGGGAGGGGGAGAGATGTGTGGGGGAGGGAGGGGAGGAGGGAGTTTGGTAGGGGAGGGAGGGAGAAGAGTGTGGAGGAAGGGGGGGGGAGTGGTAGGGGGGGAAAGGGAAATAGTGGGGAGGGAGGGGGAGAGGGGTAGGGGGAGTGGTGGAAGAGGGACAGGGGAGGGGGGGGGAGGGGAGAGGGGGAAGGGAGGGGGAGAGGGTGGGGGAGGGAGGGGAGAGTGGGTGGGGTAAGGGGAGAGAAGTGGGAGAGAGGGGGAGTGGTGGAACAGGGTGAGGGGGGCGGGGGGTAGAGAGAGAGAAGGTGGGTGGGGGGAGCATTGGAGGGATGGGAGAGAGGGGAGGGAGGGGAAGGGGGGTGGGGGAGAGAGGGATGGAGGAGGGGTGGGGTGAGGAGAGGGAGAGGGGTGAGGAGAGGAAGATGGAGAGGGGGTAGGGAGAGGAAGATGGAGAGGGGTGAGGAAATGGGAGAGGGGGAGAGGGATGGGGAGGGGGGGGGGAGAGGAAGGGGGGGAGAGAGGTGTGGGGGAGGGGGGATGAGGGATGTGGTAGTGGAGGGAGGGGTAAGAGTGGAGGGAGGGGGAGAGGGATGGGGAGAGAGGGGAAATAGTGGGGAGGGAGAGTGGAAGGCGGGAGGAGTAGGGACAATCCATCTGTTCCCCATTCCCTTTCACCCCCAATCCTCTTTCTCTATTCCCACACACGTGATGACGCACTTCGACACAGGCTGCGGGGGTGGGTGGGACGCTGGGGCTGGGGCTGCTGCAAAGGCATATGTAAATTGATCCATTCCGATTGGACATCTGTGAGCATTGGGCATTGTGACATCACACGATGGAACGTTCACCAACATTCTATGGGTGAGAAGCTGGGTTTGTTTTAACATTTAGAAAAACAAATTGGGGGGGGGGGGGGGGAAGGATTTTATTAAAAATGTGTACATAAACACGACGAAATTTAATCAGGAGTGGATACTGAGAATGAAAAATTAAATCTCTACTGAAATGGGAAAAAATCTCGGCGATTCTGCGTCTGGTGTTGGCGTAGCAACGAATCAAAGGCTGGTAGCCACAAGTCAAGGCCGGCCGGAACCACAGACTTTTATATAATAATAGATAGATAAATAAGGATGGAAGACCAAGGGTTATTTCAGGATGGGATTTATACTGCTGCCATGAGTTCATGACATAAGTGTTGTCATCTAATTGATCGTTCATTTTTAACCAACAGACTTTCATGCTTATTTATGTAACTTCATTCCTTCCTCCCCCCCCCCCCCCCCTGTGGTTAATTTCATCATCCTTAAAACCCTGATTAAGGAGATACATAAAGTATACTTTCAACCACCCGTTCTCACCATCATGCTACCAAATTTTCAAAATGTGTTGCTGTGAATCAAACAAATGCATTAGTCTATAGGAAAGAACTGGTTTAAATCGAAGGTAGGCACAAAATTCTGGAGTATGCTGCATCTCTGGAGAGAAGAAATGGGTGACGTCACTCACGTAGTCCTTTTTTCCAGAGATGCTGCTTACCCTCTGAATTACTCCAGGTTTTTATGTCTATCTTCTGCAGTTCTTTCCTATATAATTATCAGTTCAAACTTTACTTAAACTAAAATTTACTGACAGGTTATTTTCGTAACCAACATTATTTTTTCTTGTTTTTATGCATGAGACCTGTGCTAGGCCACCATTAAAATGTAAACATTCTAAAAGGAGGTCACAATTCCTCTGCCGCTTCCATATCGGTGAAATCTTGTTTGGTGGAAAGATCTATGTTCAACCCGCATGATGAAATTTGGAGCGTGTGAGACATCGTTAGACAAAAATGCTGGAGAAACTCAGCGGGTGCAGCAGCATCTGTGGAGCGAAGGAAATAAGCAACGTTTCGGGCCAAAACCCTTCTTCAGACTGATGTGAGGGTAGTTGGGGGGTGGGAAGAAGAAAGGAAGAGGATGAGCCAGAGGGCTGAGGAAGAGCTGAGAAGGGGAGGAGACAGTTGGGACTACCTGAAATTAAAGAAGTCAATGTTCATACCGCTGGAGTACAAACTGCCCAAGCGAAATATGAGGTGCTGCTCCTCCAATTTATGGTGGTCCTCACTCTGGCCATGGAGGAGGTCCAGGACAGAATGGTCGGATTCAGAATGGGAGGGGGAGTTGAAGTGCTGAGCCACCGGGAGATCAGGTTGGTTATTGCGAACCGAGCGGAGGTATTCTAGTGGAGTATATCATGTTTTCAGGGGAAATTTTTCCTTGAACACTGAAAGGAAATGATAAAATTATAAATTATTAGCACTTTGTGTAGCTTTACTACAGTAAATTCAGAGCCAACAACTTTCTTGGTAATATTATTGGATTTTTTGTCATCACCGTGTCACATAGCATGGGAGTGGGCCTTTCGGTACACAAGGTTTGCACCGATCATCAATCAAGTTTAGATTAATACTACGTATGTAACTAGATAAAAGAAACATCAAAATTATAGAATATGTAGAAATTTATTTTCTGGGTATGATTTGTGAATTTACCGTGTTGAGAACAGTCTTGGGCATTTTAATAGCTCAAACCATACGATCTTTCTGTATTTTTGTTTTGATTTTGTTTTTGTTTTAGTGACATGTGACACTGTTCCTCATCATGTTCTGCCATTACCACCACCACCTCCACCTTTACCTCCCCCACCTCCTTTCCACCGGAGTGTGTCTGCAATTGACCTCATCAAAGAAAGAAGGGGAAAGAAAGTTGACAGCGGTCAGAACCTACATTGTCCTAAACAACAAATGCCAAACATGCTGGAAGTTCTTAAGGACATCAGCAAAGTGAAACTGCGATCAGTGAGGAAGTATGTCATTTTTATACTTGGCCCGCATATTTCATTAACTTGTGCAGTATGTTTGGTCAGGCAATGCCAATACAGATGCTGATTAGTTGAATCAGTTTGTCTTGGGTTTTGAAAGTGGTAAATGTTGACGATATGAGACATTGCTCGAGCCATCCCACATTTGCATTCAAGATTATCCTGGTATTGTTATGTGAACTGATTGTTCCCAAATAAGACCATTTTGGGAACAAAAAAATGGGAAGATGCTTATGGCATCCTCTGGAGAGAGGTTTGGTGTAGGTATGCCAAGCATGACTTTCTATGTATGTCAATGTATGGCGATGATAAGGGTTGATAGAAGGGTGCCAGGGTGTGTGGGGACCATTGGGAATGGAAAGAAATATGTGATGGAGCACAATAGGTTTGCTGATGCATCCTCGTGTCCAATAGCTGTTGCTATGTTGGATGGCAAGGGAACCCAAGTTCATAAAATATTTCAATTTTTATTTATTCCCTCATTGGATGTGGTCACTTTTGACAATGTCACGTTCTTGCCCATGCCTAATTGCCCTTGAACTGTGGAGGCAGTTATGAGTGAGCCACGGTATTCTGGAGTTGTGATCAGCTGTCAAATCAGGTAAACAATTAAAGAACATACTTGAACTTGAATTGTGTTGTTACTGAGAGTCGGTCTTAAAATTTTGATTTTTTAATTCCCCAGCTGCCATGGTGGTATTCTGGGTGAAAGGTTCATAACTGTGGCTGCTTAACAATTAAGCTTCCATACCTCGGAAGCTTTTGTATTTTAGCAATGTAATCTGTATAAACAGGACAATTATGCTTTTTATAAGGAATTGAACAGCACACAAGTAATTCAACAGCAAATAAAGAGATCATTTTAAAGCAAAACAGCAAGATATAAATAACGGCTAACAAATTATTTTAACAAAACAATTACAAAAAAGAGTATACAAGGCAGCAAGAAGGATTTTTAAACATTGCCTCAGTTGTGCATCAAAGTATAATAATAGCGATGTGCAATTTTAGAATCTTAGTCATACTCATCCAGCACAGAAACAGGCCCTTCAGCCCAACTTGTTCATGCTGATCAAGATCTAGGCTAGTACTATTTGGCATGTATCCTTCTAAACCCTTCCTATCCATGTGCTTGTCCGAGTGTCATATAAATGTTCCCTCACCTTCCTCTGGCAGTTTGTTCCATATACCTACCACCCCACCCCTCTGAGATGGGGGGGGGGGGGGGAGGGGGGGGGGGGGGGGGTGGGTGTTAAAAAATGAATCCACAAACAAGTTTCTAAGTAATTGTAAACACTGAGCTGTTATAGCCATACAGCACAGAAACAGATCCTCAAACTAATGTATATGAGGAATAGAAAACAGAATCTAACGCCCAAAAGAAGGGTTAAAGAAGGCCAGCAAATGTACAGATTTGAAGGAGGAGCAAAAACAAAATCAGTGAAGAATTTTAATCAGTAATAGAAGCAATATTAGATATAGATAGATGTATGCCATTTATTGTCACTATACATGTACAGTGAAACTGAAAGCTGCTCGTACTCAGTCGGGCATACATACAAAGTTTAGCACAAAAAAACAAGAAACAGAAAAAAAAAAAAAAAACAGAAGGGAGATGGGGGGGGGGGGGGGGAATAGGTGCACAAATTCTCAGCGGCGCTACATTCATATATACATATATACAGATGGAAGTCCGTAACTATATAACTTGTAACTATATAATTAAAATTATATAGTTACAAGATACAGTAATAAGGTAGCAGGACAGCGGAGGTTAATCTGAGTTGGGTCGAGAATTCTGTCACAGCAGTTCTTTAATACAGTCTAATAATAAATTCACCTTGATGATAAGGATTGTGCGTCTTGGTATGCTTTCTTGACACTAATCTCAAAATGAAAGGTAATTTATTGGCAGTTTATTTGGGGGGGGGGGGGTGAGTTTCAAATAACTTGTTTCAATATGTTCCTACCTCCACAAGGAAAGATGCATTTGGTACTTGTAAACGAAGATAACTATTTTTTCATTGAATTTTATTTTTTTTATTTATCAGGTTAATAACACACAACTAATGACACAAACCGTCAAAGAAATCTTCCACTGATTTTTCAGAAATAATATGAGAAGAGTGCAAAATAGATTCCTTCTGATTTTTCGATAGAACTGTTCAGTGCGCGGGATAGAGTGTCCATTGTATTAAATAGAAACCTCTACATGGTGTTAAATGTAAGACATGCTATTTTATGGCATGGGTTTGGCACAAGTTGATGAGCAAGGTTTAGGAAAAGTTTATTAGGGGGGGGAGGGGAAGGGAATGCCTGCTTGCATTGACAGTTTAAAAAACATGTAAACAAATGGTTTTTGCTGGGTTAGTATTTATATTTAAGCATTGATTTTACTTTGTAATGGGAATAAAGTTAGAAGTGGGAAAAGTTGATCAACTTCCACTTTTTGATGCAGACAGCAGCCTAACCACTCCCTTGGTTGAATTCTACCAAGTCAGTGCCATGTATTGTATCCAAAATAGTGACGTATAATGATAAAATACATTTATAATCAAACTTATTATGAATAATAAATTGCTTACGTAAGTCGGCATGCAGCACTTTTTTCATGAAGTTCATTTATTTGAACTACCATCATTATAGTACAGATCTTGCATTACAAGATGTTTGAAGTCCAGACTTTTAGATAAAATATTATGATTTGCTCATGTGATTAACAGAACCGTTGATTTTTTTTCTTCAAACAGGGCAACATTGTTCTGTAATTTGCATATGATGAAATGTAAATCTTTTTTGAAAATTAAATGAACAAAAGAGCAACCCAGAACCATCATAGAGTGCAGTTTATTTATGAATTCCTTCTCATATTTTCCCCCCGTAGCTGTCCTGGGGTTTGAGTTTGCGAGTTCTTTCCTCCATTTCTTTTAGTTGGATGTGTTCCAATACAATAGATTTGCTTTTATTTGCCGATTTACAGTAGTAAGACTTTGCGTGAGTGTGTGTCCTGCTTAATATCTCCCAGTGTTTTTAAGATTTTTGACCTTATGCTGATGAGGAAATTATTCCACAACTTAAAGCTCCAGAGGAACCTTGCGCAGTATCATCTTTATTTTTTAGTTTCATTTTTTTTCCAGAAAGGAGGTAAAAAGCACAACTCCTCCCCACTCAGTTATTCTGCTATCTGTAAAATATTAAAGGCCAACTAACTGCCCTGAGTTCTGTCTCTACCGTCTCACCATAGCATATCCAGCAGCAAATGAGCCTCATTTAGCATTGCAAATTGTGCCTACAAAGCAATTTCCAAACTCAGCAGCGAATAAAAGGTATTCGTGACTTTTAGAATTCATGACTGCTTCTAGAACATAACCCCTCTAAGTTAAGAGTTCACTCATTTCATGACAGATCTGTTGATGATGTAAAGTCCAAACGAGACGAATGTTCAGACAATCCAACAGATTTAATAGCAGCAGCTTTGAAACGGAAATTTGCACATCGCTACAAGAATGACAGCTCTGGTGAAAGTGGTTCTTCAGATTCTGACATCAAGGCAAGCACAGAACTACCAAAGGTAAGTGGGAAAATTAAAGTAGTTACTCACGTTTCAATGCATTGAACTTCATGATTTCAAAGACGGTACTTTGCATTTTAGTGGTCATTCCTTTGCACAACCTTTGTGAAAAGGTTTTCAGAAAATAGCCTTTCAGAAAATACCAGGATTTTTTTTTAATGCCTTATTCTCTCCCATTCGTTATTCTTCACAGGGTCTTGGTGAGACCACACCTGGAGTATTGCGTTCAGTTTTGGTCTCTTTATCTGAGGAAAGACATTCTTGCCATAGAGGGAGTACAGAGAAGGTTCACCAGACTGATTCCTGGGATGGCAGGACTTTCATATGAAGAAAGACTGGATAGACTCGGCTTGTACACGCTGGAATTCAGAAGATTGAGGGGGGATCTTATAGAAACTTACAAAATTCTTAAGGGGTTGGACAGGCTAGATGCAGGAAGATGATTCCCGATGTTGGGGAAGACCAGAACGAGGGGTCACAGTTTAAGGATAAGAGGGAAGTCTTTTAGGACCGAGATGAGAAAATCATTTTTTACACAGAGATTGGTGAATCTGTGGAATTCTCTGCCACAGAAGGTAGTTGAGGCCAGTTCATTGGCTATATTTAAGAGGGAGTTCGATGTGGCCCTTGTGGTTAAAGGGATCGGGGGGTATGGAGAGTAAGGCAGGGATGGGATACTGAGTTGGATGATCAGCCATGATCATATCGAATGGCGGTGCAGGCTCGAAGGGCCAAATGGCTAACTCCTGCACCTATTTTCTATGTTCACCTTTAATCCTTCCTGCATCATCTTTTGAAAACCATCTCAAAAGGTATTTTTTGAATCAAATCATTCTCACTGGTTTGGTATTCACTTTTTAATTTGTATTTACCAAATCATTCTGACAGACCTTTTTTGTTGGTGTTGAATAAATATAAATTATTTAAATTGTGATAAACATTTCCTACAAATAGTAATCGTTTATTGTCGAAGATTTATCTTATTGGTCAGTATATCAATGTTTATATTAATGGGAATCATAGTGATATAAACATACTTGGTATGTTACGTACTTTTTTTTCTTTCCCATAGTTTGGGCAACATTTGCTGAAGCCAACAGGAAAAAGAAAATCGTCATTGGAAAACTTATCAGCCGTGATCAAAAGCTCAGGCACAAAAAATGATTTGTACTTTTCCTCCAAAATGAGTTCTAATGAGACAATTGTATGAAGCAATATTGACATCTGATTTCAATTTGCTATATCTGATGCTTATGAAATCGCACTTAACATTTGGTTCATTGACTTGCTGAGAAAGAACGTAAAGCAATTGTGCTTTGCACATGTCCTTTAATGCAATTACAGTAGCATATTTTTCAAGTCATATTTTGTCCTAATTTTTAAATTTCAGATATAAATGTTGCTCGTATCACTACAGTTATAAGAAGCCTGATCTGCGTGGATTTGCTAACTTGCGACTGCTAATGTTAGCCTTCCTTGTAAACTAGCTACTTTTAAAGCCCACCCTTGTTGATGTTTTTTTATAAATTGATAAAGGATTGATAAAATGATAATTTTGTTATATCTAAATTTGTAAAGCATCTTCAAAGTCTTAACACTTTAATGCTGATCCTTGAAGTTCATAATTCTGGACAGCAGGACCTCAAAGGAATATTTTAGATACTGGATATACATGTATGCAGCAATTTTATTAATTTTGCAATGTGCACATCTTTGTATGATCTGATGTTATATGGAAATGCTCTAAGAATAGAAGTTGTTTAAATAGGAAATGTTATGATGCTACTTCATGTTAGACCATGATGATTTAAAATTATGATGGGTACATTTACATTAAAACTACACGACAGCATCTGGAAAAGCTCAATTCCTATTTTAGAAAAATATATGTATGGGTATAGTTTTAGAAAATCTCTGTGCATACCATTTGCTAGATTGCTAGCTGTTAATGTAAATATAAATTTGCACCGTTATTATATGGTCTAAAATTAGTTCTATTTCAACAGTGAGAAATATTTTAAACATGTTAATAGTCATACATTTTGTACTTTGAATGGAATGGGAAAAGTGCAAATGGTTTTCACCTTAAACATTGCCATCTTGTCTGTTTTCTTTGGGTGGACTAGGGGACAAAAAAAATCAATGCTGTAAAGAAACATGTAATATATATATAAATAAATGTTGCATGCTTTATGGGTTATTAAAGACAATTGAAATATACTTCCCCTGCTCTGGAGCATTTCCCCAACCATGCCACTGGCATATTTTACCAATTCTCAGGATAAATATGTGATTTGGAAGAATTTTCTCCACTCTCCTTCTAGTTTATATCTTCCTCATGTAGGATTTGAAGAATGAAACCAGATTGTGTTATCCAGTGGCTTCTCCACCAATGCTTTTATTTATTTTTATATTAAATATTTAAAATTTGTAGCCAAGACTCATTCGATCACACTTAATATTTGCTTGAAATTTGTTTGTTTTTTAAACTTTAAATATTGTACTATCTGATTTGGTAATGTAACGTAAATGTTAAGCTTTCCTGACAAATGATCTGAATGCAATCATTTATCATAACCTTGGAAATATGTTGGTTCTATTCTTGATCTGAAGTACTTTATAAAATATATTTGAAGAACTTGATTGTAATGCCTGCATACGTGTCTCCTAATCTTTTAGTATGGTTTTACTGCTACTGGAATATCAGTAAACCTTTTAGCATGTTGTGCAAATTCACCACAAATCCAATGTAAAAGGTGATTTAATCATTCTTTAAACTTTTGGGTTTTTGAGAACAAGATACAAAATAGGATTGATTTTGTGGCCCTGTTGTAAGTTTGAGATTTGTGGACTCCATCTATTAGGTGTGCCAAATTTAAGATAGTAATTTATTAATACTTTTGATTAGGATGTGAAAAATTATTGCTGTCGGCTTTTGCGGTCAGTGAACATTAATCAAATAAACCAATGACCTGTTGAATTGTCTACTAAATATAATTTAAATAGTTTAAAACCAAAAGGGTCATATCCAGCTCTACTACCATTGTCGGTCAGTAATTAGAGCTATTTAAGTGCTTTGCGTACACTTTCTTGGTCCAAACACATGAACCAGCAGGATGCAGCTTTTAGTTTTAGAGATACAATGTGGAAATGGGCCCTTTGGCCCACTGATAGTAAGGACCATTTACAGAAGCCAATTAACCTATATACCTGCACGTCTGTGGAATCGGAGGAAACCAGAGCACCTGGGAAAAGCCCATGCGGGAGAAAGTACAAATTCACCCAGACATCACTAGTAGTCAGGATCGAACCCTGGTCTCTGGTGCTGTAAGGCAGCAGATCTACCACTGTGCTGTCCTGGTTCGCTCTTTGTTAATAAAGCACCAAACACTACTTTTGGTGTAGACTGAGGAGATTTGAGAAATGTTTCATACTTTAAGTTTTTATGGTGGTGATTCAATGATGAAGCTACTCTAATATATTAGTGAGCTAAAAGTTGTATTATCAGTTCTACCTTGTATAGCTTTTTTAGCTACATAGTCCGAAATTGCCTAAGTTAAATAGCATTATACACAATTGGTGCAGGCGTAGGCCATTTGGCCCTTTGAGCCAGCACTGCCATTCAATATGATCATGGCAGATCATTCGCAATCAGTACCCAGTTCCTGCCTTCTCACCATGTCCCCCGAGTCTGCTATCTTTAAGAGCTCTATCTAACTCTCTCTTGAAAGCGTCCAGAGAATTGGTCTCCACTGCTGTCGGAGGCAGAGAATTGCACAGATTCACAACTGGGTGAAAAAGTTTTTCCTCGTCTCTGTTCTAAATGGCCTACCCCTTATTCTTAAACTGGGACCCCTAGTTCTGGATCCCCCCAACATTGGGAACATGTTTCCTGCCTCTAGCGTGTCCAATCCCTTAATAATCTTATATGTTTCAATAAGATACCCTCTCATCCTAAATTTTAGAGTACACAAGCCAAGCCGCTCCATTCTATCAACATATGACAGTCCTGCCATCCTGGGAATTAACCTTGTGAACCTACGCTGCACTCACTCAGCAAGAATGTCCTTCCTTGACTTTGGAGAACAAAACTACACACAATACTCCAGGTGTGGTCTCACTAGGGCCCTGTACAACTGCAGAAGGACCTCTTTGCTGCTATACTCAACTCTAGTTATGAAGGCCAACATGCCATTAGCTTTCATCACTGCCTGCTGTACCTGTATGCTTACTTTCAGTGACTGATGACAAGGACCCCCCAATCTCGTTGTACTTCCTCTTTTTCCAACTTGACACCATTCAAATAATAATCTGCCTCACTGTTTTTGCCACCAAATTCAATTCAACTTTAATGTCATCGCACAAATACAAGTATCAGTACAACGAAATGCAGTTTTGCGTCAGTCCGTAGTAGTTGTACATAAAGAGAAAAAAACAAGAAAAAAGTAGAAAGAGAGAAGATACAGAATAATCAGGAAATACAGAATGATTAAACAAAGGGGGACGGAGGGACCAGAGAAATCTATCGTCGGGACTCCGAGTTCAGCGTGATTGTGTTGTTATAGAAGCTTTTCCTCATCCTGCTGGTACGTGACCTGAGGCTCCTGTACCGCCTCCCTGATGGGAGGAGGGCAAACAGTCCATGGTTGGGATGTGAGGGGTCTTTGATGATCTTCCCAGCCCGTCTCAGACACCGTTTTCGGTGGAGGGCATCCATGGCAGGGAGCGGGGCACCAAATGATGTGCTGCGCGGTTTTCACCACCCGTTGTGCTTTCCTGTCCGCAGCAGTGCAGCTGCTGTACCATACCGTGAAGCAGGTGGTCAGGATACTCTCTATGGTACAGCGGTAAAAGTTGGTCAGGATCTGGGGGGACAGGTGGATAACCTCACATTTATCCACATTAAATTGCATCTGCCCACTCACCCAACCTCTCCAAGTCACCCTGCATCCTCATGACATCCTCACAGTTCACACTGCCACCCAGTTTTATCTCATCTGCAAATTTGCTAATGTTACTTTTAATCCCTTCATCTAAATCATCAATGTATATGGCAAATAGCTGCGGTCCCAGCACCGAGGCTTGCGGTACCCCACTAGTCACTGCCTGCCATTCTGAAAGGGACCTATTAATTCTGACTTTGTTTCCTGTCTGCCAACCAATTTTCTATCCAGTACCCTATGGTACCCCAATACCATGTGCTTTCATTTTGCCCACTAATCTCCAATGTGGGACCTTATCAAATGATTTCTGAAAGTCCAGGTACACTACATCCACTGGCTCTCCCTTGTCCATTTTACTAGTTACATCCTCAAAAAATTCCAGAAGATTAGTCAAGCATGATTTCCCATTCGTAAATCCATGCTGACGTGGACCGATCCTGTTACTGCTATCCAAATGTGCTGCTATTTCATATTTTATAATTGACTCCACCATCTTCCTCTCCACCATCTTCCTCACCACTGATGTCAGGCTAACTGGTCTATAATTCTGTTTTCTCTTGCCGCCTTTCTTTAAAAGTGGGATAACATTAGCTATCCTCCAATCCACAGGAACTGATCCTGAATCTATAGAACATTGGAAAATGATCACCAATGTGTCCACGGTTTCTGGAGCCACTTTCTTTAGTACCCTGGAATGCAGACCACCAGGCCCTGGGGATTTATCAGCCTTCAGTCCCATTTCCTGCCATGTGAATTTTCTTCACTTCCTCCGTCACCCTAGATCCTCTGGCCACTAGTACATCAGGGAGATTGTGTATGTCTTCCTTAGTGAAGACGGATCCAAAATACCTGTTCAACTCGTCTGCTATTTCCTTGTTCCCCATAATAAATTGACTACTGTATTGGTACTATAGTCAAACATCAGGCTTTAGTCTCTGGAAAATAATTCTAGTTATATTGAAAATCTGAAATTTACAAAAGTTTCACCGGGTCATTGAACTGATCTGGAAATACTGTTTATCTGCATGAATGCGGCATGATCTAATATTTTTGAGCATTTAATGTACAATAAAGTTCACTTGTACCTTTCCTATCAATAGTCCATATAGTTATTATCAAGTGACTAACATTTGCAGCGTCCTGTTTCATAAATGTTCCACTTCCGAGTTCCACTTGCTGATTAATATCAACATTGTTCAAGCCTGAAACTTGTACAAAATTGAATGTCTACATGCAAGTATTAACCTTTGGCAAATGTAATTTCTATTCCATCAGATATGAATCACCCCAAATATAAATGCAAATTGTATCTCTAAATTTAATAAACAAAGCTCTTAAAGCAAATTTAACTATTTATTCCTTTTATAATTTCTATTTCAGTGCCTGTACCATATTATATTTCAATTGATCATCTAATTTTAGAACAGCCAGGTTTTGGGTGTGAAAAATTTCATTTTAGTTTATAGGTTAAAATCAAAAATAACGCGCTGCGATAGAGTTATGACAATAGACAATAGGTGCAGGAGTAGACCATTCGGCCCTTCGAGCCAGCACTGCCATTCAATGTGATCATGGCTGATCATCCCCAAGCAGTACCCCTTCCCTGCGTTCTCCCCATATCCCCTGACACCGCTATTTTTAAGAGCCCTATCTAGCTCTCTTGAAAGCATCCAGAGAACCTGCCTCTACCGCCATCTGAGGCAGAGAATTCCACAGACTGACCACTCTCTGTGAGAAAAAGTGTTTCCTCGTCTCCGTTCTAAATGGCTTACTCCTTATTCTTAAACTGTGGCCCCTAGTTCTAGACTCACCCAACATCGGGAACATGTTTGCTGCCTCTAGCGTGTCCAAACCCTTAACAATCTTATATGTTTCAATGAGAACCCCTCTCATCCTTCTAAACTCCAGAGTGTACAAGCCCAGCTGCTCCATTCTCTCAGCATATGACAGCCCCACCATCCCGGGAATTAACCTTGTAAACCTACGCTGCACTCTCTCAATATCAAGAATGTTCTTCCTCATATTAGGGGACCAAAACTGCACACAATACTCCAGGTGTGGTCTCACTCAGGCTCTGTACAACTGCAAAAGGATCTCTTTGCTCCTATATTCGATTCCTCTTGTTATAAAGGCCAAGATGCCATTCGCTTTCTTCACTGCCTGCTGTACCTGCATGCTTATTTTCATAGACTGATGTACAAGGGCCCCCAGATCCCATTGTACTTCCCCTTTTCCCAACTTGATGCCATTTAGATAGTAATCTGCCTTCCTGTTTTTGCTACCAAAGTGGATAACCTCACATTTATCTGCATTAAACTTCATCTGCCATGCATCTGCCCACTCCCCCAACCTGTCTAAGTCACCCTGCATTCTCATAGTATCCTCCTCACATTTGACACTGCCAAGAAGCTTTGTGTCATCCAAATTTGCTAATGTTACTTTGAAACCTTTCATCCAAATCATTGATGTATATTGTAAATAGCTGCGGTCCCAGCACCGAGCCTTGCAGTACCCCACTAGTCACTGCCTGCCATTCTGAAAGAGACCCGTTAATCCCTACTCTTTGTTTCCTGTCTGCCAACCACTTCTCTATCCATGTCAGCACTCTACCCCCAATACCATGTGCCCTAATTTTGTCCACTAATCTATGTGGGACCTTATCAAATCAGATTCAGATTCAGATTCAATTTAATTGTCATTGTCAGTGTACAGTACAGAGACAACAAAATACATTTAGCATCTCCCTGGAAGAGCGACATAGCAAACGATTTGAATAAATAATAATGTGTCCGGGGGGGGGGGGGGTGGTGATTGGCAGTCACCGAGGTACGTTGTTGAGTAGAGTGACAGCCGCCGGAAAGAAGCTGTTCCTCGACCTGCTGGTTCGGCAACGGAGAGACCTGTAGCGCCTCCCGGATGGTAGGAGAGTAAACAGTCCATGGTTGGGGTGAGAGCAGTCCTTGGCGATGCTGAACGCCCTCCGCAGACAACGCTTGCTTCTTTCTGAAAGTCCAGGTACACTACATCCACTGGCTATCTCTTGTCCATTTTCCTCGTTACATCTTCAAAAAATTACAGAAGATTAGTCAAGCATGATTTCCCCTTCGTAAATCCATGCTGAATCGGACAGATCCAGTTACTGCTATCCAAATGTTCGGCTATCTCATCTTTTATAATTGACTCCAGCATCTTCCCCACCACCAATGTCAGGCTAACGGGTCTATAATTCCGTTTTCTCTCTCCCGCCTTTCTTAAAAAGTGGGATAACATTAGTTACCCTCCAATCCACAGGAACTGATCCTGAGTCTATAGAACATTGGAAAATTATCACCAATGCATCCACAATTTCTAGAGCCACTTCCTTAAGTACTCTGGGATGCAGACCATCAGGCCCTGGGGATTTATCAGCCTTCAGTCCCATCAATCTATCCAACACCATTTCCTGCCTAATGTGGATTTCCTTCAGTTCCTCCGTCACCCCAGATCCTCTGGCCACTACTATATCTGTGTCCTCCTTAGTGAAGACAGATCCAAAGTACCTGTTCAACTCATCTGCCATTTTCTTGCTCCCCTTAATAAATTCACCTTTTTCGGTCTTCAATGGTCCAACTTTGGTCTTAACTAATTTTTCCTCTTCACATACCTAACAAAGCTTTTACTATCCTGCTTTATATTCTTGGCTAGCTTACCTTCGTACCTCATCTTTTCTCCCCGTATTGTCTTTATGGTTATCTTCTGTGTTCTTTAAACATTACCCAATCCTCTTGCTTCCCGCTCATCTTTGCTATGTTGTACTTTACTTTAATTTTTATACTGTCCCTGACGTCCCTTGTCAGCCATGGTCGTCCCTTTTTCCCCTTGGAATCTTTCTTCCTCCTAGGAATGAACTGATCCTGCACCTGTGTTTAAGAGGGAACTGCAGATGCTGGAGAATCGAAAGTTACACAAAAAAGCTGGAGAAACTCAGCGGGTGCAGCAGCATCTATGGAGCGAAGGAAATAGGCAACGTTTCGGGCCAAAACCCTTCTTCAGATCCTGCACCTTCTGTATGATTCCGAGAAACACCCGCCATTTTTGTTCCACTGTCATCCCTGCTAATGTATCTTTCCAGTCAACTTTGGCCAGCTCCTCCCTCATGGCCCCATAGTCCCCTTTATTCAACTGCAATACTGACATCTCTGATCTACCCTTCTCCCTCTCCAATTGTAGTTTAAACCTGACCATGTTATGGCCACTGCCTCCTAATGGCTCGTTAACCTCGAGGTCCTTTATCGAATCCGGTTCATTACATAACATTAAATTTGCTGCCTTACAGACCAAGAGACCCGGGTACTATCCTGATTACGAGTGCTGTAAGGAGTGTGTACGTTCTCCCTATGACCACGTATGTTTTCTCTGGTGCTTTGGATTCCTCCCACATTCCAAAGACGTTCAGGTTTTGTAGGTTAATTGGCTTCTGTAAATTGGTTCTTGTGTGTAGTATGTGAAACTAGGATAACATGGAACTGACATAGCCCCCCCCACCCCCATTTCAGGGCACCATAATGTTTGGGGCACAGCAATGTCATGTAAATGAAAGTAGTCAAATCAGATTTGGGTCAGGCAGGTTACCAGGCCAGCCCAAGACACATAGCCCCTTCTGCTGGAATGATTGGGTCACCATCTTTGTGTGGCACCGAGCAAGATCTCTGAAATATCCGAGCTCCATCTAGAAAAGTTTATGCTATCTCTAGCATTAGTCTTCTCTGCGACACATTGATAGATTGTGGTGATCCCATCATTCTGTCAACTGGGTGCAATGGAACACCACCATTATAACTGACATAACCGCAGAACATTATCTTGTCAAGATGTTTGATGAACTGATTTACGTGGCATTTTTTCACTGGTTCTCCAAACGTGCTGTCTATGTTACCAAATAATGCCAATCTTTATTTTAAGGCCCATTGGCAATGTTTCTTCTTCATTATTGCAATTAGATGTCACATTTTCACAGGCCTTGTGGCTATCTGGCTGACTTCAATGAGGTATCGAAGACAGACAAAATGGTGGAGTAACAGCGGAACAGGCAGCATCTCTGGAGAGAAGGAATGGGTGACATGTTGGGTCGAGACCCTTCCTCAAGAGTCAAGAAAGTTTTATTGTCATGTGCCCCAGATAGGACAATGAAATTCTTACTTGCTGCAGCACAACAGAATCTGTAAACATAATACAGAACAGGAGATAGTAGTTCAGTGTGTCTATAGACCACAGACCATATATACACAATAAATAAACAGATAAAGTGCAATAGTAATAATAGACTGTTATTGTGCAGAGCTTATTTGAAGTTGTGTTTAATAGCCCGATGGCTGTGGGGAAGAGGCTGTTCCTGAACCTGGATGTTACAGATTTCAAGCTCCTGTATCTTCTTCCCGATGGCAGCGGAGAGATGAGTATGTGGCCAGGATGGTGTGGGTCTTTGATGATATTGGCAGCCTTTTTGAGGCAGTGACTGCAATAGATCCCTTCAATGGTGGGGAGGTCAGAGCCGGTGATGGACTGGGCAGTGGTCACAACTTTCTGCATTCTTTTCAGCTCATTCCTCAGACTAGTAACTAGTTCCTACACATTCAGGTGTTGGCACACAGTGCTTCAGCTTATTGAGACTCCTGCCTCCAAATCTTTATTCAGGGCGTTGCTTTTCTGGATCATCCTTTCCTGAACCAGCAAGGTCACATGTCTTGGAGTTGTCTGAAGGGCCTGTCCCACTTTGCAATTTTTTGGGCGACTGCAGTGACGGACACCCGCAGTCGCCGAAAAACCGTCAAGTTGTACGACAATCTACGACACAGTTGACATCAAACTGCGACAATCTGCGTCAGCCGACGTCACAATTTCCAGGACCTCAACAGTGATCGCAGACGTCCAACAGCGACAGCCGAAGTCAACATACACCCACCCACGATACGACAGGCTGCGTCACTGTCTACAACATCTGAGGACAACAGGTTGACGCATGGTGACGTATGATGACTCAGGCTGTCGCAAAATGAATTAGCTGAGGTCATGACCTTGCGTCATCATGCGTCACCAGCATGACAGCCTAAGTCAGTGTGCGACAGGCCGCACGACATGATACGACACGCAGGTGTTGTAGAAAGATTTTGAACATTCCAAAATCCGGTGGCGGTGGCGGCAAGGCGTCATGCCGCGACAACCTCATCAGGCTGTCGCCGAAAATGTCACCCAAGTGGGACTGGCCCATTACTATTGTGGCCACTCCTTCCCATTCTCTTGGGTGATAGTGATCTGGCTTCCGACCCTTGCATGACCTTCTGGATACAGAAGCTTCACTCAGCCCTACCAACTTGTGATCTTTCCTTGTGTAGTGATACCCGTTGAGAATTGCTTGATGCGTTCTTCTCAAATGATGATAAAAGAATGGGCGGATGCAATGCTGGTTCAAGGTTGCTATTTTGTCTTTAATTTATTTTGAATGAAAGTTAGAGTAAATTATAGTTGCTGCCTATAATTGGAGAATTCAATTTCATACCATAAGGTTGTGAGCTACCCAAGCGGAATATGAAGTGCTATTCCACCAGTTTGTGTGGGCCTCACTCTGGCAATGGAGGCCTTTCAGGACAGAATGATCAGCATTGGAGGAAGTGGAGTAAAAATGATTAACAACTGGCAGATCCATTAGGCCTTGGTAGGCCGAGCGCAAGTATTCGGAGAAATGGTCAGAGTCTATGCTTGGTCTTACAGTTGGCCATGTCAGGATCATCGACTGCAGTAGATGAGGATAGAGGTGATGCACATGAACTTCCGTCTCACCTGGAAAGACTGCTGGGCCCCTTGATGAGAACTTGTCTTTTCATCTCTGGCCTTTGACCAACCATCTGCCTATCAAAACCCCCTACTTCTGTATCCACCTAGAACTTGCCTGGTTTTGTCTTCTCACTCCTCTCTTCCATCTTTCTACCCCCCCAAAAAAATAAATCTGAAGGGTTCTATGCTGAAACATTACTTATCCATGTTCTCCAGCGATGCTGCCTGACCCCAGAGTTACTCCAGCACTTTGTATTTTTTTTGTAAACCAGCATTTGTGTTTCTTTGTTTCTACATTTGTTTTTCAGTACTTTACTGTTTGATTATATTGCTGCCTGTATCTAATGCAAGATATCTAAATGTCACTTAGCTAATTGTGCCAGTGCTTAATAGTTTTTGATGACATTAAGAATTCTCTAATTCCTTGCCACAGTATTAACTATTGAACAAATGTTTGTTATATAAAATGTTTATATTGTATACAATTAGACATGGGTTGCTCTTTCTGAATGATTGTTTTCTGGCTGGGAAGGTAAGCAACCAGTTTAAATTTATTGACATAGGATTTCTTGTGCCATCAATCATTATTTAAAGTGCAGTTCCCATTATCAGCATTTAAAATATTATTTTACAGGAGGGAATAGGAAGAATTGGATTGCCATAAATACCTGAATGGTTCATTTGTACCCTTTAGGGAAGTAATTTTTGTGTCATTAGTCACACTGGTTTATATGTAGTTGGCTCTTTAATTCTCCTTTATACCACTTAGTTCCCTGAAAAGGTGCTAATGCGAAAATCATTATCATTGTCGGCGAGCCTCCACGTCCTGAGAATGAAATAAACTCTTGGCACAATAGAGATTTAATTATCTGTCAGTTTTACTACATCTCTTGCATAGTAGTAAAATGCATTATAAATTTAATCCCATCACTCTTCATTCTCTTTTATGCTAGGTTTGTTTCTAGCCAGTGCTAGAATCCCACTTCAGGGGAATGTTGAGTTCTCCCGATCCTGATTGACTTTAAGGAATCCGAGCACGACTTGTATCACTGAAATGTTGCTTCTATGTTGGACATGGGACAACTACTCGCACTTCCATATTTAGTATAGATTGTCCACATTTGCACCTAACGTGTAGACCTGGATTTGGCTGGCTTTGAGTTGGCCTCAATCCGACATAGTTTTGAGTTGCTTGGACTTAGGATATATTCTCTATCTTCTATAGTTACCTTTTGAATTTGGGTTGGTCACCTTAGTTATTTGCAAAGAAAGCCACTATCTTGAGGAGAAAACATGTCTTCCCAGTGGCAGCCTAAAAAAAACCAAGGTGAGCATTTGGTCTAATATTTCTGAACACATTTAATGATGTGGCATATCTATCTATTCAAATGTAGCATTTCTCCCATTTTGTGTCAAAGAAACAGGCTAGTTTTGGTGATAAAGTGCTGTTTTGCAAAATGCATTCCTGGGCATACTAACGTGTTTTCAACCAGACTACTCTCTGTAGTCATATCAATATCTCTTTATCCACTTCTCACTTTTGCAAAGGGATAGCTGTTGCATATCATGAGACGGTGAGCCTTTAGCTATCAATGTTGGGGCTATGTTCAGTCCTGTGTAATAGGGAATTCTGTGGTGATGCATCTTCATAGAAATATTTAAATGGGATAAAACAAAGGGTGAGAAGCCTTTTAATTGCTGTCAATTACAATGACACTTGGATTAATTCAAAACAACGTAAATGTGTGCAGACCGTGGTCAGGCCACATTTATGATCTGCGTATCAATAAGTTCGTAAAAAATGTAGAAATCATGTCCAAAAAAAATACTAGCGGCCCATTCTTGGGAAAGTGAACCAAAATGTCACACACGTGACCTGATGTCATCACAAGGTGATACATTAAAAAAATTATTGTAAGAGATTAATCTTATTCATTGATATTTACCTACCTACATAACTATAATGCATGTCTGCTAAAGATATGAACATTCTAGCGTTTTAAAATCAGTTTGAAAAAAAAATGCTTCCGTGTGATGTCACACACATGACCAGTCATATTGGACCTCTGACACTAAACAAACATTGTCAGCATAACATACAAAGATTCCACTTGATAAACCGAAAAAAAAAGAATCATATTTTACAGCACAAAACAATACACCTGTAATGCTTTTAGTATTGGAAGAGGTGTTATTCCACAATATTTAATCTTTTTTGGTCACACACTAAGACTGGGCCTAGCCTTGGAAAATACTAAACAGCTGATTGAGGTCTTAAATTATTTTTTTAAATGTAGAGACATTTCCGTGAGGCAGAATTCAAAACAAGAACCAGTGTGTACAAGATGGTTAACTGCAAAATCAGAGTGTGAAATAATCAATTAAAGGCGATTGAAATGTACTTTCGACTGCAGGAAGTGATGAGAGAAATGGATGCCTTCAAAAGGGAATCATGGAAAGCTGAGGCGGATGAAATACAATTTAGTAGCAGATAGAGCGGTTAAATAGCCTATATTCTGTTGTATTCAATTTTCAATGTTCTGACTAATATCTCTCAATCAGCATCAACATAACATTGATTATCAAGTCACTAGCACATTGCTCTTTGGTTGCTTGCTCTTGTATATTGGCTGCCAAAGCTTTCCATCACAATACAATACAATAATACTTTATTAGCCAAGTATGTTTTGCAACATATGAGGAATTCCATTTGCCAAGTCAGTCATACAAATAAAAAGCACCAGAACACACAAAACACATATTAACATAAACATCCACCACAGTGACTCCTCCACATTCCTCACTGTTATAGAAGACGAAAAGTTAAATTTCTTTCCATCTTTATTCTCCTGCGGTGGGGAGCACATCGATTGCACTTCAAATTAATGTGGTTTGGAACATTTGAGATTGTGAAATGCATTGCACCAGTGCAAGTTTTTCACTGTAATGTGATGTTGCATTGACATTTTTTGCACAGCTAAATCTGGCCATTACCTTCAGATTATTCCTTCCTCCAACCTGCAGCTCAAGACTCGGCACTCACCTTCCACTGCTCTGGGAGCTTTTAACAGTCATAGTGATTCACACATCATGGAAACAGATCATTTGTACCAACTCATCCATGCTGACCACGAGGTACCATCTAAGCCAGTCGCATTTGCCCTATATCCCTCTTAAGCCTTTCTTAAATGCTATTATTGTACCAAGTTCAACTATCTTTGGCAGCTCATTTTATATACCCTCCATCCTCAGTTGAAAAAGCTGCCCCTCGGGTTCGTATCAAATCTTGCCCCTCACCTTAAACCCATTTCCACTGGTTCTCGGTCCCACTACCTTGGGGTAAAAATTGGTGCATTCACCCTATCCCCTTCATGATTTTATATACTAAGGTGATCCCACAGCTGCCTGTGCTCCAAGGAATCAAGTTCTAGCCTGCCCAACCTTTCCTTGTAGTTCAGGCCATTGAATCCTGGTAACATCTTCTTTTTCCAATTGGTTTGTTGCTTGTTGCAGAGTGAAGCTTAGGTGCATTTAAGAGCATGGGAAATGTTTTAAATCAAAATGCTGCAGCCACAGAAAATACTCAAGTCCGACGGAATTTATACAAGCTCAGTGAAGGAGAAATATTGAGTCAGCACATTAAACTGTGTCTCTAGAAATTATTGCCACATTAGCTGAAAAGTATCTTATGAAAGATTTTTATAACATCAACTAGCCGGAAGGAGTTCCATGGCGTGGTGAATGGAGTGCTGAAGACTTATATGGTACTAAAAATCAGTATCTGCTTATGTATGACTTGCAAGTAGCCCTCCGAAGTGATTTGAATAGCATATCTGACCTTCAAAACACATGCACTTATGTACTGGGCCATTATGGGTTGCATGATTTGTATCCCTATATACAATATAGGTATACTGTCAATATATAGTAATTGCCAACATCAGGAGGGAGGGGGGGCTGTAGGCTCCTCCTGCAACATTGTGGTTTTGTTGTATTTCTGTATCATTTTCCATTTCACTATATGTAGATGATAAATATAACTTCACTGCTAATATTTGCTTTGATTGAGTTATTAGACTGAAAGTTATTATACTTTCTAAATATCGTGGCTCAATACTGGTTTTGCGAACAGCATTTTTTTAAAGATCATGTTCAGTGCTTTCCTATTTTTTACAGTTAAAATTAATATTAGTTTCTGTAGCTCTGCAGTAAAATTTGACATAATTGATTCAATGGAATATGTACAAAATATATTGAATTTCCAAATATTGAAAATGTTAAATCAAGCAGGCAAGTAGTTTAAAAGGTATGTCAATGTTTTTATTTAAAATTTTAAACAGCAACAGGCATATCAAAATATGAATGTAGCAACTCTGCCAACAACCTGGTAACGTTCCTAAACTTAACATTGAAGCCTTCATCTCTCAAAAATGGCTGTTGCAACAAATTGTAAACAGAATTTCCTTAAACAGTCCTGAAATACAAGAAAACTAAAGAGAAAAGCACCAATTTGTTTCATTGGAAAATGCCAAACTTAAGATAGTTGTGCTTACTGTACATAATCAACTATTTAAAACATTGTAAAATACAAAATGGAATGTTTGAAATTTAAAAGAACATTTTATTATCCTACAAAGGGTTTATTTTTCCCCACATCAGACAAGGCCCACAGGGGAGTAACAATTCACTCGCAAAAGGTCGAGGAACAATGCACTTCTTTAAAAATAAAAACAGATTTGGTCACTTAGCTTTGTGCATAGTTTTAAGGCATTTTAGCATTTTTTCTTCAATCTGGCTGTTTAATTCATGCATATTTTCACATTTTGAAGAAAACAATGGTGAAGGTGGCAGTATGCTCTGATGTGCAGATTCCAGACATGCCATTATCACTTGGTTCAGGCAGACAGATATCTTGAGTTGATCTTTATTATAAACTACTGTTGTTATCATAAGTGCAGTTCATACATGTAAACTACTTTTGACTTCACCATTAATCTGTTTTTAAGTTGTTTCTTTAAGTCTCCCCTAAAAAGGCAAAGGCCAGCAGCACTTTGTTGCTATATAAGCTTGGCTATGACCAGAGATGAAGGCTGGATTCACAGTGCACTAAAGGAACACCATGGCAGAAGAGGCTTCCATGGAAACTTAAATGGCATCACAAAAGATTAAAAACAAACTGCAGCATATTTTGTTCTATCTTCTTACCAACGAGCATTTCCCAAATTAGTGGTTCCCTTTTTCACTATGCTTCAAGGCAAGAACCAGAACCAGAACCAAAGTATCAAAAATACAGCATTGTAAACAAATCTCTGAGGCAGAAAAGGACTGGCTTCTTTGCATGCATTCAGTCATTGAAATGGTGGGAAGAGTATAAAAGCTCTTCTTGTACCAACAAAAGAATATTTTCATTAAGTTCATATTTTAGCCTTTAAAAAAAAAACACAGAAAACCCCAAGTGCAGAAATTGCAAGTATCAATCTGTATTACAGTATTCAAACTAACCATTAATAAATGGCACTTCTTGGGACACTGCCACCCTCCTTTTCCCATTATGTTCAGTGTAGCCACCACTGCAGTATATGTGCTCAATGTCTCACAAAAGCCAACTGAGGTATTTGTGTATTGCTTATGTTCAGGTCTTGCTAGGAGCAAAAAAAAAGCAACATGATGCTTTGAAGAAAGCATTCAATTACATTAATGTCAACATGACTACGCATACAACTGTGGCAGTCAGTGTCTACAAGTATATTTCAACCAAAATAATTATCCCATTTGCCTTCAGTTTATTAGGCTGAAAATTCATTGTCCATCTCCCTCAGAATGAGAGGAGTCAGTGAGATGAAATCATTCTCAGCTTTCCTGAGGTATAAATCAGTCCTTTTCCCGGCAAACCGAGTTAGTATCTTCTCTACCCTGGGTCTGTTCTTGTAATAATCCCTTCCAGCTAGCATTATTCAAACTAAGATGTCCAAGCATTGTCTGTGACAGTGTGCTGTCGGTGAAGCGAGACCATTCCACAAAAAGAGGCTTCACTACATAAGTTATGAAACCTGGTAAACAAAGTAACGTTTGTTAATGACATGAACACAAATTTAAATGACCATTAATAAACTAATCTTCAGTGTTTACACAAAGCTCAAGTAAATGAGCAAATTCATCCTGAGCCAACTTTAGCGTTGTAAAGATTTTTTGCTCTAAACAAAGAACACAAATTAAACTATTAGATTAAAAATGTGCCACTTACTTGCTCTTTTCCTGGTTACAGGCAAGAATGATTTCAAGTAGGTTAAAATAAAACAATAATTGTCATATCTTTGCTATAATATGCCTATAAAGTTATTAGTTCAACATTCAAACAACATGTGTTCTAACAATTAGGATTTACACTCAACTTTCAGTAATATACATCACCAAACATAGAACAGCACAAGAACACACCATTTGGCTCACAATGTCTGTGCCAAACATGATGCCAAGACCATCATTCATCTACCTGCACATAACCCATATCCCTCTATCCCCTGCATACCCATATGCTTATCCGTAAGACTTTTAAATGTCACCAAACTATTTGTTTCAACTACCACAGGCACTCATCCTTCCTCTATAGAAAAAACTTGCCCTGCACATGCTACCCCTCAAGTATTTGTTTTTTCCCCATCCTGTGAAAATGATTCAGACTGCAAATAAAACAATCCAAGCCTGTCAAACGTCCCCTGTAGCTAATAACCACTAATATCCAAAGCCTCCAAATCTTTCCTTTAATGGGGCGACCAGAACGGCACACAATACTCCAAATGGAGGCTCACCAAAGTCCTACAAAGCTGCGTCATGACTTCTTGACTCTTACACTCAATGCCCCAACCTATGAAAGCAAGCATATCATATGTCTTCTTTACCACTCTCTTCGTGTTGCCATTTTCAGGGAGTTATGAACGTGGACCCCAAGGTTCCTCTGTACATTGTGCAAATGTATATTTTCCCCTTACATTTTAGCTCCCAAAGTGCAACATCTCGCACATGCTTGGAGTAAATATCTTCCATTTCTGTAGCTGATCTATATTCCGCTGTATACATTGACCTCACAGTCCGCAACCCCACCAATCTCGGTGTCATCTGCAAACTTCCTACCAACCTGTTGACATTTAGATCCACATCATTATATATATAAATTATATATCACAAACGGCAACTGTCATAGCACAGATCTTCACTGGTCATAGAATATTTTTCTTCCACCACAACCCTGTCCTCTAAGCCAGTTCCAAATTCATATTACCAAGTATCTATTAATCCCATGCATCTCATTCTTCTGGATTAGTCTACCATGGGGGACTTTATCAAATGACTTACTAAAATCCATGTAGAAAATAACCACATCCATGTAGAAAATACCCTCATCGATCACCTTTGGCACATCATCAAAAAAATTAAGTCAGTCCAATAATTACTGATCCTCTCTTATCCTGAAGCAAGTTGTGTACAACCCAATAAACATGATATTCAATTGTCTAAAAATATTAAAGATTGAATAGAAAAAAATGAACACCTGATCTATATTCCGTTGCCTATTCTCCATTTTACTTCAGTATATAAGTATGTCCATGTTTTAATATTATTGCCCACATTTATTGCAAGTCAAGTTCTTTTCCATCTCACTAGTTACACGATTGTCAAAATAACTGTGGTCATTAAATATAACAAGAGGCAATTGCTTTGTATTTTGCTGAAACTTAAATCACTCACCTATTTGAATGTTGGCAACAGTTTCTGTGTGGCGATCACATAGCTTACTTATATCTAGTTTATATCTTCTTTCAATATCCCCTACATAAGAAAAAAACAATATGAATGATCTCATTGGTTCTATACTGAAAATTCCATGTTATCTTTTTAATGCATTATTTCACCTAAACAGTTACACAATATAAACACCCTGCGGTCACTGCCTTACTTGATTTGAATTTTGAGCGATATAGCTATTATTACCTAAACCATTTCCTTTTCTAGGAATTTTAAATCTCCAATTCCATGATTTTAATGTATTCACTGCATCTCACAAGTAGGCACTCAATTAGCCAAACAGCTGAGATAGATCTTACACTCTATTAACAAGACAACATTTCTCTTGATATTTCCAACAGCCAATAATCTTGGGTGGGGGCGAGTGAGAAAGTTTAGTTAACATTTGGTCACTCTGCCTCAAATATACCTTGATGGAAGAATTCTTGGGTTACTTTTTCACTCCATTGTTTACTCAGTTCCCAAGTCCGGCATGGGTTACTGATATCTGCACATTTCAGTGCTATCTGTAAAAAGAACATACATTTACTTAAGCAGCCAGAATTAATTTCTAAATGTTTTTGTCTTCCATTAGCCTGCCACTTATAGGATTTGTTTTTAACCATTTAAAAATTTATTGTTAACCACAAATCATAAGATCTATTACATCTTTTCCCTCTCACCTTAAAACGATGTCCTCTGGTTGTTGATTCATCTACCCATGGTAAAAGACTCTGTGCATCCTATAAATTCCTCTCATGATTTTATACACCTCTATAAGATCCCCCTTAGCCTCCTCTGCTCCAAGGAAAAATGGTCCTGGCTTGCCCAATCTCTCTGTAGCTCAGGCCCTCAAGTCTTGGCAGCATCCTCGTAAAACTTCTCTGCGCTATTTTCAACTTAATGACATCTGTCCTATAGCAGGGTGACCAATACAGAATACATTGCTCCAAATGCAGCCTTATCAATGTCTTGTACAACTGTAACATAATGAACCAGCTTCTATACTCAATACCCTGACTGATGAAGCACCATGTACCAAAGGCCTTCACTACTATCCTATCTGCCTATGACATCACTCTGCTCTGCAACACTCACCAGGGCCCGATGATAAACTGTGAAGATCCAGCCCTGGTTTGACTTACCAAAATGCAAACCCTCACACTTACTTGCAAGGAACATTAAGCCCACCTACTCAAGATTCTGCTGTGCTGACGGGCATTTTCTACATTACAACAGCGAATAAGCAACTAGATTAAGAACAATGAGACAGCTAGCAACAGATCACCTTACATCATGGTATCAGAACGATAACCTAGCACCTTAAAAAGAGCAAAACAAAAAAACAATTAGTTGTTGACCTATACCTTGATGTGGGGAGGATGGGATTGGTGGTGAGATGGTCAACAAATTCAAGTTCCAAGGCATCCATCTCATCAGCACCACATTGATGCACTTTAAGGAATCACAGGCTCATCACTTCCATCTCTCCACTCCATTATCATGATGCATTGTATCAAGGTAAAAGTATCAACAAGAATGTTTAGCACCATGGACACTTTATTTTCTCTCTCATACCATCTGGAAGAAGACGCAAGAGCTTGAGTGCCCAAATGTCGACTTCGGAACAGCTTCTTCCACACTGTTATTAGACTCTCAACCAATCATACCGGCCAACAATGTTCTAGCTAAACTAGTCCAACTTGCCTGCACTTGTTCCATATTCCTCTATCCATGTACCTGTCTAATTGTTTCTTAAACTGGGACTAAACCCCACCACCCTTTGTGTGAAAAGGTTACCCCTCAGATTCCTATTAAATCTTTTCCCCTTCACCTTGAACCTGTGTCCTCTGGTCCTCAATTCCCCTACTCTGGGCAAGAGACTCTGTGCATCTACTCCATAATGTTGTACACCTCTATAAGATCACCCGCAATCCTCCTGCGCTCCATGGAATAGAAACCCAGCATACTCAACCTCTCCCTGCAGCTCACACCCTCTAAGTCCTTGCAACATCCTCGTAAACCTTTTCTGAACCCTTTCAAACTTGACAATATCTTTCCTATAACATGGTGCCAAGAACTGAACACAATATTCTCAATGCGGTCTCACCAACATCTTATCCCACTGCAACATGACCTTCCAACTTCTATACTCAATACTCTGACTGATGAAGGCCAAAGTACCAAAAGCCTTTTTGACCACCTTCGACTCGACCTTCAAGGAACCATGCACCCATACTCCTAGATCCCTCACAACAAGCTAATCTAAATTAAAGTACATGATTGTCCATTAAGATCTTTGAGATATTATGAAAAGCACCATATAACGAGACCCTTTTATTAAAACTTCACAAAACACCAAAATATGTCTTCATCAAAAGTCATAATTTAAAAATAAACAAAAACTTGCAAATTCATGTAGACGTTATGTGGAGAAATGTAGACAATATTATTCCTTTTAAATACGAAGCAAAATAAGTTTGAATTAGGCCTACAACAGAAAACACAACCACAAAAATATTTAACTAACAAAACAAATTGTGAGAAAGATTACCTGCAGCATGAAATGTCGATGGCGGGCATCATTTAAATATAAGTCACTCATGTCCAAATGAGTTCGTAATTGTGATAGAAACTCATTCTGGCGACTTATGTCCGTAGCTAGAATTAAGGAACCCAACTGTCTTTCCATTTGGTAGCTTCAAAGAAGAAAAACAAACACAGCTGTCAATTATTTTATGAAAGATTTAAAACTAAATGTTACATTTAGCAGTGAGATAGTATTCCAGTCAGGCCTTTTATTACTTAGAACAGATATAGATGCTTCAACTTTTTCCACTTGAAATAAATTCTTGTTTTATCCATTGAAATATTTTCTAGACTACGTTGGTCAACAGTTTGACATATCCATTAATAATAATCATACTTTAATACCATGCCATAAGTGGAACCTGAAATTTTATGGGCATTTCTTTGAAACCACCAGCAAATTTTTCAGCTAATTTAACACAAATCATCCTATCAGCAAGAACAATTCTTAACAGGACATTCAAACTAATCAACAAAGAAGGCCAGGAAAAACATGAAGACAAAGGATCAAGATTGGAAGTCTTTGCTCTTAAATTTAAAGCATCCATTGCATTACTACACATTTAGGGTCAAAAACCATAAGCAGCAATCTTTGATGATGGAGTTTTGATTTGTTACCGTAACACGACTTTACAATGAAACAATACAAAATGCTTTATAGAATCAACACGATTGTTACAAATTGAAGGTAGACACAAAATGCTGGAGTAATTCAGCGGGACAGGCAACATATCTGGAGAGAAGGGTCTCGACCCAAAACGTCACACATTCCTTCTCTCCAGCATTTTGCTGTCTACCTTCGATTAAAACCAGTATCTGCAGTTCTTTCCTAGATAAGATTGTTACAAAACTGAGCTGCACAAGTGATATTTGGACATGTGACTAAAAGTTTTCGAAAAAGGGCTAGGTCTTAAAGAGCTTTAAATTGTAATAAAATGAGAGAGAGGAAATACCCGTAAACAGTACTCTACTGCTCAGGGCATAGGCAGCAGAACATTTAACAGCCAATGAGAATGTACAACGCATGATACTAACTTTGCAGATTACTCTAAAATAAGTGTCGTAGATGGTTATCAAGAACTACAGCAGAACCTTAATTATCTAGGTAAGTGGGACAAGGAATAGCTAATAGTTTAATTCAGATGAGTGTGAGGTGATGCATATTACAAAACCAAACCTAGACAAAACCTTTACAGTGCATGGTAGGGGAGCGTTGTAGGGCAAAGGGCTCTAGGAGTACAATTGCATAGTTATCTGAAAGCAACATAGCAGGTTGACAAGGTGGTGAAAAGGCGTTTGGCACAAAGGCCTTCATTGGTCAGGGAATTGACCATAAAAATTGGGACATTATGTTACAGTTGTACAAAACATTGGCGTGGCATCACCTGGAATATTATATTGAGTTTCCGTCACCGTGTTACAAGAAAGATGCTAGTAAGCTGGAGAGAGTGCAGAGAAAATTTTCAATGATATTGTCAGATTTGATCAGGGACTGAGCAATAGGAAGAGATTGGACAGGCTAGGACTTTATTCCTTAAAGTGCAGAGGTCTACAAGGTGATTGTACAAAAGTGTATAAAATCATGAGGTGGATAGATAGGGCAAAGGCACAGAGTATTTTTCCCAGCCTAGGGGAAATCCAGAACTAGAGAGCATAGACTTCAGCTGAGAGGGGGTTTAAAGATTTAAAGAGGAACCGGAGGTGAAACTTTGTCAAAGGTCACTCACTATAAAGAAAAAGCTAACAAAACGCTGACTGTATAAACTGTGTATAAATTCTTATCTTTATTCATGATTTACGTGTAAAAATATATTTAAACTGAGGAATGGGGGTGCCAGGTAGCGGGAGAGCGGGGTGTAACAGCGAGATAGAGGGGGCTGATGCGAGTGGGAGAGGGGAGACTGGACTGAGGGAGAGACATTCTCGGCAGCTGCGTGCACACAGACCTGCGCCTCATCTGTAGCCAGGATTGAACCTGGGTACCCGGCGCCGCCCAGGGGGCGGCCGGAGACGTCCGGAACGATGGGACAGCGGCCTGGAGGAGCGGCGGCCCACAGCCAGCGCGGAGATGCGCCAACCCCAGCTCAACCACGCCTGCCCCGCCGGGCCAACCAACAGCCCTGGACCGACCGGACAGTGGCCGATGACCACCGGCATCGAGGGGGCCAACTGACAGCCGCTGGACAAGGCGAGAGGCACAGCCAACGAGCCCCCCGGGAGCCGGCTGCAAGTCCGGGGCTGGCACTGCCCCGCCAGTCCAGGGCCACCCCCCAGGACAGGGATGGGACACCCGGGAGGGGACGGGGATAGCCCAGCAACAACTCAACAGCACCAGCAGAGCCAGAGACCCGACCCCGGGACGACCACAAATGAAACGCAGGTCTGCACCCATGCAGATTCACAGCTACCGACAATGTTTATAGCGAGTGACCTACAACCTGGGCATGCGCAATCGGAATACCAAACTCGCTTATTGGAACTTGGATTAAGGGAAACATATATATTTTGTCTCGTCAACAAAGGTAGAAACACGCAAGTTAGAAAAAAGAACCAAAGCAAAAGCCGCTTAAAATAAGAATCAATAGTTATACATTATAGCATTTGTTCTAATTTTCAGACATGCAATAGATATAGTTGCAACCTGCAGGCATAATATTGAGGAAACCATCAGATACACACCTTTCCTCAACTGAAAAATGTGAAAATAATTTTGATTCATGAAGAACGCACACTGCTGACCTCCAGTGATGGTTTTCTAACACCGAGGTATTCTGAGAGCAAAGGAAAAATAATTAGTTGCAAAAACAGCTTCCATTTAAATTATAACTGACACCGTCACATGGGAGATATTAACATAGATTATGAAAAGCTTCGGCGCAGACAAGATTTAAAGAGTGTTTTAAGGTAGAAACATAGAGTGGAGGATGAGTTTAAGGAGAGAATTACAGATCTTGAGGTGATATAACCTGAAAGCACAGCCAATAATGGAATAATTAGATTTAAGGATGAATAAGAGGACTTAGATATATGTCAGAGGGTTGAAGGATATTGTAGAAATGGAAAGGCTGGACCATGCATGAATTTGAACTCAAAGTTGAGGATTTTAAAGAAAACAGCCAATGATTAATCAGGAACTAAAGTAGGTCAGTAGGCACAGGTTTCACAGATAATATGGATGATATTCAAGTTTGAAGAGTGCAATGGGGAAGTATTCAAACACAGGAGGTTCAGCAACAAAATAACTGAAGGCTTCAGAACTTTACAAGCTGAGGAGGGGTCATTTCAGGCAACATTATAGTGTGGAAGTTCAACTCTGTGATGCTTCATAGTAACATTGCCAATATCCTGGTCCAGTTATAAACAGTTACTAGAACAAAACATAGAATCGTTGGATAGGAAATCCTAGATTGGAAACCATCTAATTCTGGAGATTTATCACTCTTTCATGTCATTTTTTTCTTTCTTACTGTTATTTTCCATACATGAATTTTACAGAGGGTCTATCCCTGATTTAACAATACTTCCTTTCAAAATTAATCAGACAACCATATAATTCTCTTCCTATTATAAATGATATATCATAATCAATCAACATGTACAGAAATTCCTCTTTTTCATTTATAATATCACTGTTTTTAATGCTCCCGACCAACCATTTTCCCCTCATATAATGGAAATAATGCTTGTATATTGGTGATAATTTTTTTTACATGTTGTTGCCTCTGATCAAACTTTTGCAAGGACATTTTTGTATTACATTAACTGACTACATTACATTAAGTCACTTCTATTATGACTTTTCTAAACTATATTGTTACAAAAAAACTATCCAGAAATATTCAAGAACTCCGTCATGTCACTGACCTGAAGTTTTCAGCTTATCCCAATTTGTGCAAAACTTAAAATTAAATCATTAAAATAACATCTCAGCATATGCTTGTCCAGTCTCTTTAATTATCTTTTGTTATCCTCTTAACCTTGAATTATTTCATCCATAATAATTACATGTTTTGCTATATTAGGCCGTTTTGTAATTCAGCACAAACATTCATAAAATTGGAAGAATCTTTCTCCGAGACTAAAATAAAAGGTTTATACATTATTTCATATTATAGATATAATTCTAGTTGTGTCCAGGAAGACAATCAATAATATTGGTTGAGGTAATCTGATGTTATGAGATATTTTTTACTGTTTAATAGGAATAACGTAATATGGCAGAAGCACCAGTTTTTCCTATAGATTGGGTATTTATCTCTTTCACCAGAGGGTGCTATTTGCACACCATAGTTACTATTGATTTCCAAATTTAAGAATTATTGGCAAAGATTAATGTACAATTTACAGTAATATGCATAATTTACAACATGCTGTGTATTCCACGTATACTTTAATTAATTATTTTATGATGCCAGGAATCTCCAAACTATTAGGGCAGGAACTTAAACAGCTGCTGCAAATTCCTCCTTGTGTACTTGTCTTCTCCGCACAGTTTCTAAACAAGTCACTGATCAGATTTAAAAGTCAATTAAGTATAAGCATTTATTTCATTTAATTTAACTGTATCCAGGTGTATTTATAGATTTGTATTGGCAAATAATCTCCACCAGCAATTCACTGTACTGCCTCTGACATTTCTCCAGCAACAGGCAACCAAATATCACCAGACACAAAACCCATGTTTCCAACTTCACTTTCAACTGAGCTCTGGGGCATAGCCTGCATCTTTCATTGGACACTCACAGAACTTGGAGCATATTGTGCTACTCTGTCACACTTGACTGTCTGCCTATTTAAGGGGACACGTCGCTGACATTGAGAGTCTGATTGGGCAGCTTCAATACTCACTGCTCGTTTCAAAGTTTCTGCTTAAACTAAACGTACCAAATAGGTGTTGGGACACTCAATGCAGCCAAAGTGGTAGCACTGAATCAGTAACCTCTCTAGTACATGCACAATGGCATCTAATAAAAAGCGAGTAGCTTCCACAGCAACATCACATGTCTGTACACAATGATCTGCCTTAAATGAAGACACATTTCAATGGTGCCGATCAGATGTCAATGTTCTATCTTTGCACTAAATGCTGTACCCTTTATCTATGGACAACTTGATTGTATTCATGTATAGTCTTTTCATTGACTAGAAAGCATGCAAACAAAAGCTTTCCACTGCATCTTGGTACATGTGACAATAATAAGCTAAACTAAAGCTTTTGGGAGTACCTTAGCAATTCAAGAATGTCAGAATTACAGATGTCAGTAAATGCAAGCCTTGCCTGCACCATAAAAATAAAATAAAAAACTGTAGATTTTGCCATCAGTACCCTGCAAAGAAGTGCACGATACCCAAAGCGCAAGTCATTCATTGTCTTTTTGCTTCACTAAATTCTTGAGTGTATGGAGGTGGCCTCCACTATGCTTCTTACACTCAGATTCCACAGCCAAAACAAACTACTGCATTTTGTGAGGATGGTCCAATAGTTAGCCAATATCTACATCAGCATTATTAAAGCAGGACCTCTATTCCAAAATGCCCTCACACGAACCTCATCTCGCGCAGTGCCTTTTCGCGATTTGATATTGTGGCATGTCACATTCTGCTCCTCAGATCATCAACGACCCACTCCTCCTGCCTCTGCTGTAGCCATGCGCTGTCAGGCCCTTTCACTAATGGTCTCAGAGTCTTGCTTGCCACCCTCTCACCCTAAAAAAAGCTCTGGCACATCTTTTATTTTCTGCAACACGACTTCCACATACACTTGCAAGATTGTTTTACTTCATCTCCATTGCAGCTGCTTTGCGCCATGGTAACCATAATGGACGTTAGGCCGTGACCACCTATTATTGGTGGAGATTTTTCCAGTTGCACAAGATTGAGCTGGGTTTCATTTTGGTTCATGAATCCATGGGTAAAGGATTGGATTTTCGTGAAATTCATACTATGTATCAATAAAGGATGAAGTCCAATTTCTAAACAATAATTTCTTCTAAATGCAGCATTGTATTTCCGGTGGCGCTGGTGCTAGCTGCCTCCACCTTCAGTCCGTTATCTTTTTGTTTTTTTGTTATGTTGAAGTACGTTTTTGTTGTTTTTTTAAATGTCTTTATGTGGGGAAGAGGTTATGGTAAAGGGATACCGTCCTTCAGTCGCTTCCTGGAGGATGTGACTATTATTCGAGTCGCATCCTCCCCCCCCCCCCCCCCCCCCCCCCCCAGCGGCCTACCTACCTGCCGGGAACGCCCCGGGATGCAGCGTTGGAAACATCGCGGGGCGGGCAATGCCTTACCGGGGATCGCCGTTTGGAGCTCCAGAGTGCTGGGCCTGCAGCACCGACATCGCGGAGCTCCCAACGCGGGCGGCGCTGATCAACATCGCGAAGTCCTGCGACTCCGCCCGTCTGTGGACTCGGGAGCCGCGGACTCCGGTGGGAGGCGGCTGATCTGGAGGTCCGGGCCGCAGAGGATGTTGTCCGTCGGGGTTCGGTGCCGGTGTTCCATCATCCTGTGCCGGTGTTCCATCATCATCGTGAGGGCCTGAGCATCGGGCCGCCCGTGGCGGCGACTGCGGGTGCTCGGGAGGCCCCGACCACGGGTGAACATCTGGGAAGATCGGAGGGGAGGCTGGCTGGACTATGGTACCTTCCTCAACTTTGGTGCCACTGTGTTGTGGTTATGTTGTGCCGTGGACTTCTGTGTTTGTGCTTTTTGAACATTTTAATATGCTTTATTTATTATTTATTTATTTTTATGATACTTGACTGTAAGGAAAATTAATTTTGTTGTCTCTATTATGAGATAATGACAATAAATTGAATACAATACAATTAATTTACTCCTATTTAAAATGTAAAGCAAAGAACAGTGGCTCTTCTATGAATTCCAAAGTTGATCGACACCTACCTTATATAAATTTGCTAGGTGGTGACTGGTTTTGATTAGGAAAGGCTGGTTAACACCAGGGTGATCCATGTCATGTGTCGCAGCTGCCAGCAAAGCCACCAGAATATCCCATGGCGAAACAGACCCTGCAAACTTAGAAGAGAAAGGAAAACACAAATTTATTCATGAAGAACGAAAAATGGAAATGCTGAATTCTGCTATTTTATAAATATTTAAGCATAAACAACAAAGACTTTGCTGGCCTGGATCCTGTGAAAGGTCGTCAGCAAGACCATCATCATTTACTGTAGTCATGTAGTCAATTAGTCATCAATCTCCAGAATCCATACATGTCGAGGCAAAAATGGTTTCACAAATGTCTGCACGATTTGAACTGCTCCATTGTGAGTGTCACCACATCATTACCTTGCCAAGAGATCAAAGAGCTTGAAACATGAAACTGTTGCATATCCCAATTTCAAATGTCGGAAAAATTAGTGCTGGTACATGGCGGCATCTTTTTTTTTGCTCCAACTGACATTAATAGACAATAGGTGCAGTAGTAGGCCATTCGGCCCTTCGAGCCAGCACCGCCAATCTATGTGATCACGGCTGATCATCCCCAATCAGTAACCCGTTCCTGCCTTCTCTCCATATCCCCTGACTCAGCTATCTTTAAGAGCCCTATCTAGATCTCTCTTGAAAGTATCCAGAGAATTTAATTAAGCATTTTTATTTATAAATTCTGGTTTAGATTCTGCTTCGTGATAGTTCATTCTGAACTGCTTGAAAACATACACTGCTCCTTTCTTCACTTTACGCAATATGCATTTCGTTGTCTCTGTACTGTACACTGACAATGACAATTAAAATTGAATCTGAATCTGAATCATAAGCAGCTATCTATATTACTAAAACTCTTCTCATATGTATATGTGTATCATCCGGCAACAATCTGGTTATTTCTTATTTTCTTCCAAATGCTGGGCCACAGCCTTCCCATTTTCACACATTTTACTCACATTTTACTCACTATGGGATAAACATCTTCCCGTCGCATTCTAACCAATATTAACAAAGTTTTTAAACGTTTTAATCGTTTATTTCAAAAAATGAACTGCTTTTCAGTGGGAGACTTTTGCAGCACTTTCTATTAATTATGTCACAGTGCCATCTCATGGACATCCAATCACAATGGATCTCATTTACATCACAATGGGACAGGGGTGGGAGATTGCAACCTTCACGTAGTCCACCGTTTCGACAAATACAATCAACCTGACGTGCACAATCGAATAAGATCAGAATCCCCCCCCTCTACCCCCTCCATCTCCCCCCCCAAACCCTCCCTCTCTGCCCCTCACCCTCCCTCCCCTCACCCCCCCTCTCACCTCCCTCTCTGCCCCTCCACCCACCCTCTCCAACCCCACACCCTCCCTCTCTGCCCCTCACCCTCCCTCTCTGCCCCTCACCCTCTCTCTTTACCACCCCTCCATCTCTACCACGCCCTTCCCTCTCTCCCTTTCTACCACCCCTTCCTCTCTCTACCACCCTCCTCCCTCAATCACCCCTCCCTCTCTATGCCCTCCCCCCGCTCTACCCCCCCCCCTCCCCCTCCCCCTCACTTAAGAGTCATGCAACACAAAAACAGGCCATTCGGCCCAACTCATCCATGCAGACCAAGATGCCCCATCTAAGCTAGTCTCATTTGCCAGTGTTTGATCCATATCCCTCTAAACCTTCCCTATCCATGTACATAGAAACAAAGAAAATAGGTACAGGAGTAGGACATTCGGCCCTTCGAGCCAGCAACGCCATTTAACATGATCATGGCTGATGATCCAAAATCAGTACCGCATTCCGGCTTTTTTCCCCATATCCCTTGACATCCTTAGCCCTAAGAGCTAAATCTACCTCTCTCTTGAAAACGTACTTATTCAAGTGTCTTTTAAATGGTGTTATAGTACCAGCCTCAACTACCTCCTGGGGCAGCTTGTTCCACATGACCACCATTTCTGGGCAGGAAAGTAGCCCCTCGGGTTCCGATTAAATCTTTACCCTCTTGCCTCAAACCAGTGTCCTCTGGTTTTGATCTCAGGGTAAAAGACGATGCGTATTCACCCTCATCCCTTCTTGAACTTTCCTTCCCATTAATTTGGGAGTCTTTTGTAACTTTTCCTGTACTCGCTTCTCCTTTAACTCCATCTTTATGCTCCCAATTTGTGAAGCTCCCCCCTGCATCATAGAAAATAGGTGCAGGAGGAGGCCATTCGGCCCTTCGAGCTTGCACTGCCATTCGTTGTGATCTTCTCCCCATACCCCAATGATTCTGTTAGCCCCAAGAGCTCTATCTAACTCTCTTTTAAATTCAACCACTGAATTGGCCTCCACTTCAACCGCAGAAGATGCAACACCTGTTGCTATACCTCCTCCCTCAACTCTGTCCAGGGACCCCGATAGTCCTTTCAGGTTTGGCAGAGGTTCACTTGTACCTCCTGCAACCTCATCTACTGTATCCGTTGTTCAAGATGTGGACTTATACATTGGCAAGATCAAACAAAGACTGGGCGATCGTTTCGCAGAACACCTTCGCTCAGCCCGTGAAAACCAACCTGATCCCCCGGTTGCTGGACACTTTAATTCTCCTTCCCATTCCAACGCAGACCTTTCTGTCCTCGGTCCCCTCCATTGCCAGTGAGGCAAAATGCAAATTGGAGGAACAGCATCTCATACAGTATTTCGCTTGGGCAGCTTACAGCCCAGTGGTATGAATATTGTTTTCTCTCACTTCAGTTAGCCCCAGACTTCCTTCTCCCTCTCCCACCTAATTAGTTCTAGCTTCTCATTTTTACCCTATAAACAGCTTACAATGGCCTGTTTCCTTTATCATCGTTACTTTTTTTCCATCTTTCATTCATTGTTCTTTATCTCTTCACATCACCGTCTATATCTCTCGTTTCCTTTATCCTTAACCAGTCTGAAGAAGGGTCTCGACCCGAAAAGTCACCCATTCCTTCTCTCCAGAGATGCTGCCTGTCCTGCTGAGTTACTCCAGCTTTTTGTGTCTATCAACTATTTACATTTTTAAGTGTTGGTAAGTTGCATTCCTTTTTAAAATTATTACAAGACTATTTTCTACAAGATTTGTTACAATTTCTTTTAATTCATTGAAGGAAATATATACAACAGCCACTAAATGCTTAATTTCACACAAAAGTTAATATAAAAACTTTGTAAGCCTCGGTTCTTCTGGTATAGCACGACGTAAAGGCATTTCTAAGTGTGCTAAATCTTAATTACTGACAAAGAACCTCTCTACTTCCAAAAGTTTAATTTATGTGTACAGTCCATTTCCTTCAAAGTTTAACACATTGATGAACTAGATGCAGTAGGGCCAAACCATCAACTTTAAAAGATGTATTCTGGTTTACAGGACTGAAGATATTTCTACACCTAAAATTTGCTAAAACTAGAATTAAAAAGGGTCAAAATAACACATAGCCTACATGCTGCAATCACCACTTAAGTATCTGTAAAGATGAGCATTGTGTTAATCTACCTCCAAAAGGTCAAGAAAGCTAAATCTTTCAGCAATAATGTTTCTTCCGCTCACCCCATTTCCATTTCCTGCCACAATTGAATAAAAGTAAATCGAGGAAATGGGCCATGCAATGTTTATGGCTTTACATACTATCTGCCTGTGCAGTACATTTTATGAATACACATTTAACCAACATTTACACACATTTTTTTCTCAAGGTTAGATTTTTTTCAACGAAGATTTATAGAATTCAAAAATACATTTTTAGATTTTGAATAACCATATAACAATTACAGCACGGAAACAGGCCATCTCGGCCCTACAAGTCTGTGCCGAACAATTATTTTCCCCTAGTCCCATCTACCTGCACTCAGACCATAACCCTCCATTCCTTTCACATCCATATACCTATCCAATTTATTTTTAAATGATAAAATCGAACCTGCCTCCACCACTTCCACTGGAAGCTCATTCCACACAGCTACCACTCTCCGAGTAAAGAAGTTCCCCCTCATGTTACCCCTAAACGTCTGTCCCTTAATTCTGAAGTCATGTCCTCTTGTTTAAATCTTCCCTACTCTCAATGGGAAAAGCTTGTCCACGTCAACTCTGTCTATCCCTCTCATCATTTTAAAGACCTCTATCATGTCCCCCCCTTAACCTTCTGCGCTCCAAAGAATAAAGACCCAACTTGTTCAACCTTTCTCTGTAACTTAGTTGCTGAAACCCAGGCAACATTCTAGTAAATCTCCTCTGTACTCTCTCTATTTTGTTGACATCCTTTCTATAATTGGGCGACCAAAATTGTGCACCATACTCCAGAATTGGTCTCACCAATGCCTTGTACAATTTTAACATAACATCCCAACTTCTATACTCTATGACACAATGAGAGGATCTATTGCTAATGATTTAGTGAGAAAAAACAAATATAAAACAGTAAGAGTTTATAGCATCTACATTGGACTGATAACAGAGAGGAAATGCAAACATATCTTAATAGATATTTTACTCAGCATAAAATTAACAACATGTATTTTTATTCTATTTTTTATTTTTTAATCCCTTTTTCATTACACTTTCCATTCTTCCAAAGACTCAATTTGTTCTCCTCCCATCTACATTTGTATTTTTAATTCTGTTTTTTTCATTCCATTTCCAAGTTTGAATAAAAGGTCATTGAACTTAGCTCAGTTTCTCGCTCCACAAATGATACCTGACCTGCTGAGTATTTCCTTTATTTTCCGTTATTATTTCAGTTGCGGGATACAAGACTACATGGTATTTGTCTCCGACAGATTATTCCAACCTAACACATAGTACCCACTCACCCATGGTTTCAAGTTATTTAATTATACATTAAAGACCTATTTGTAATTGCATACTTGACAATTGCAAAGTACTACTTAGAGCTAGTATTAATGAGATTATATACATTAACATGACCTCACTCCCACCAGTGTTATTCTTCTAATAACTGTACACTTAGTCACAGTGCCAGAAATCTGTGCATGGGTACGTGTGCCTTGCAAATAACAATGCACCATCCTAATTCCTGATCTACTCCGTTCACTTGAAGACTTTGTATCAAACAACGCATGAATGGGGAGTTTTATAATCGATTGTATAGAGTCTGCAGTAAGAAAAACATTTATACATTGGAATTACATTAAATTAATTGAGTGAGAAAAATAAGATGTGTGGGTAAGACTCTACATATAATGGAAATAATTGGTGGAAACATTTACTAAAATGTTAATTGTTCTCTTATACAGGTACAATAACATTACATTGCAAATTTATTTTATATATTTTGTCCATTTTCCAAGATTTGCAGATATGTAGGTTTTCTCATCTTTATACATATTTTTGGTTATTCCCCAAGCTAATATAAAGTTAACCTATTAGTTTCATTGTAAAATGGATTACACAAAGACAAACTACTTAATATATTTAAAATCTGAAATAAAACAAAAATATTGGAAATATTCAACGTCAGGAGTTTTTGCTGCCTGTCCCATTGAGTTACTCCAGCTTTTTGTGACTATCTAGTGTTTAATATTGATGCCTTTTATCTCATAGACTTGAAACAATGTGTTTATCATTTTTCATATAAAAAGATAGCACCTGGTTATATGTTGAATACGAATCATTTCTTGCTATTGTCAACATATTTCTAAACAACTGTATTTCAAAACCTATGGGTAACTTATTTTATTTTACCTTTGCTTCCTTCAGGTAACAGTGCATGGCCTGAGTTACATCAGCAGCATGTACTGCATTGTGATAAGGGTTGTTCCGATGGTAGTCCTCCTGAACCATAACTGCATAAAAAGAAAAAGTTGATTTGACCATTTACAACTTGGGTAAAAAATAACTGGAAATATTTTTAAACTCCAAGAGACAATTTTATATTTCTCCAAGAGACAATTCCTTGAATGTTTGCAAATTAATTTTTAATTTCAATTTGTTCTAATAAATTATCATCATTCTCAAATTGAAATCTTATGTTGAAGACATTACCAAATTCTTGTATTATTATTTACATTTACTGCTGCAAGTGGTGATGTGCAAAAGAGTAATTTTACAGTCATCCAATGACCATTTTAATCAGACCATAAGGCTGTCACAACAAAATTCAGGTCCAAAGCATCAGGCTCTGCCGAGACGTCCTTCAGATCTTTGTGCACTTGATCACTGCAGCAATGTAAAAGGAAAACTCTAAAGAACAGGTGCTCCTTTCATGAACAGAGATGTGATGGGGATAGAGATTGAGGAAGTCACAGTCATAGGTCCCCAGGAAAGAATCAGCTTAGTCAAGAACAAGATCAAGGAAACTTTGAGGAGTGCTGGCGAGGTCAAGTTAGGTATAAAGTGATGTATTTTTTCTAACAATATTCTAATGTGCATTGGATATTGACATCGCATCAGCACAAACACAATCTACCATTCAAATTTCCAAAGGGGAGCAATTTGACAGATATCACTACAGTTGCATTCCACTCAAATAATAATTAATTTTCCTGCACACAGCACTTTTCGTTTTAGTCTTCATAGCTCCAATTCATCTAAAATATAATTCCTCTGATTTAATGAAGTATTGTAAGTGTTCCTTACCTGCTAGAGTCCAATTCACAAATATAGTGACTTCAATATTCTTATTTGCAAGTCTCTCTTCAAGTTCACTACACCTTCTCTTGCTCTAGATCTCAATTTACAAGCTCAGATTTGAACGTACAATAACCAGAGATTCTATATTCCTTAGTCTTCCGAGTGAACAAAAAGATTAATTCCTCCATCTCAATTCATACAGCAATCAGAGGCGATTCAGTGATATGACAGTCATGGTGACAGGAAAAACAAAAAGGCATCGAGACACAGTAGAGAGTTCATTAAGCAAGGAGGATAGGCTAGAAATCAAAATTATCAGTATCAGGAGGAAGACAAAAAGGGCTTCATGAAAGCAATTTCTGGTTTACTAAAATGCTACAATCCAGTGGTAATAAAGCAAAAACAGGCATATTAGTGCATGCCTGAACACAAGAAGGTTTTAACTATTGTGCACTGGAATAATTCTGAGCAAAAAGGTCTGGTTGAAGGTGGATGCTGAATCTTAACAGGAGTGGGACCAATGACCTCATGGGTGTGGTTGGGGAAGGTTTAAAAAACGAAAGAATTAAAATGAGCACCAAGTAAAATCACGCACTTAGAAAAGTGAAAGGAAAAATAAGATAGGCAAAGAGAAGATACAAGAGGAGAATGTGCTTTAATGTAAAGCAGAAATCCAAAGGTCTTCCACATGCATGTAAACAGGAAGAAAAAAGGGTTGGAATTAACCTGGGATAAAGGCATCATGGCTGGAAAGAAACTTTCCCCCAAATCTGGAGGTATGCATTTTTAAACTTTCATACCTCTTGCCTGATGGTAGAGGGGAGAAGGGGGAGTGACCAGGACTGGTCCTTGATTATGGTGGCGGCCTTGCCGAGGCAATTTAAAGTGTAGATGGAATCAATGGAAGGGAGGATGGTTTGCGTGATGATCTGGGCTACGTATTTATGGGGAAGATTATAAAATCTGATATTAAGAGGAAGAACAATAATAGTAATTTAAAAGTGGCAGCTAATAACAAAACCCCAACCGCGGTTTGTTAATGTCAAGCAGTTTCCAATTAATTAAAGTAATTTTTCTGTTTTAAAAGGGAATACAACAGACATCACAATCAGAGGGCTTTTGATAAAATATGCAAAAGATTGGTTAACAAAGTTGAGGATTATGGAATAAAGGGTCAGTGGCAACACAGATGGGAAATTGACTTTAAGGCAGAAAGTAGTGATCTTGTTTAGATTACAGTTACTGATGATCCAGAGTGCTTGGTGCAAGGACCATATCTTTTTTGATATCGATTAAGACCAAACATGAGTCTCCACAGTAAAATATCCAAATGACATGTAGCTTGGAAATATGATAAACAGTGTGAAGGATAACAGACTGCAAGAGGACACAATGAGCACGATATTTAACTAAAGAAAGTGTGACGCCAATCACTTTGGATGAAAAAGGAAGAGAAAATACACCGATAGCACAATTCTAAAAGCCATTTAGCAAAAAGAGAAAAATATTTATGAACTAAAGTGGAAAGGCAAAAGGTTGTTAAGTAACATATAGCTTGTTGGTTCATCACAAGGGAATTGTCATCCAATTTTGGTAACCAACTTTTAAAAAGGCTCTGAGGAATTTAGAAAATGATGTAGAAAATAAATACTAGAATGGTTACAAGTGTTGAGGGAAGTCAGCTTCAAGGTTAGACTGGAGCAGCTGGGTTCTTCTCGAAGCAAAGAGATGGGATAAAGGTGTCCAAGATCATGACGGGTTTACACATGATTGAAATAAATAAATTGTTCCCATTAGTAAGTTCAAAGAGCTAAAGATTTAAACTATCATGAAAAAGATATACAACAAATACAACAAAGGTATTTTCCTGCAGATCCGGAACTCGCTTTTTGTAAGACTGGAATGATTAGAATCAGAAGTAATTTTCAGGAATGCCGAGAAAGGGCAAGAGTGTGGAATTTGACAGGATTGTTCCATTAGGAGCAGAGATGGGCTATGGGCCAAATGGCTTCCAATGGTGTACTTTCTAGGATTCTAATGTTATACAGTTATCAAGTAGAAAAATCTGGTAAAAACAAATAGTTACTTACCTAAAAATCGACGTAGTTTAACCAAATCTAATTTGAAATGCTCTATAAGTCCATGGTATTTAAACAGATGAAAGGCCAAAGTAACTAGACTATTTCCTGTAAATGTAGAAAAAGTTAACATTATTGTGATTTTTCATACTAATTTCACTGTTGCACATTTAAAAAACTTTTGACAATAATAATACTCTATAATTTGAGCACTCCAGACCATAATGACTAAATAATATTCTCACAGCATTAACTGCTTTTAATGCTTAAATACAGTTTGCATTTTGGAGAATGAAAATAACTTAATTTGAAAGAAAATAAAATCACTATAAAAAACCTGCTCCAAAATAATAGTACACAATTAGCGCAATGATACATTTCAGCATGAATGATCAAGGGAGTTTCACTGCAAATAATCTACAACTATTTTCTCAGATCAGTTTTGCGTTATTTCGCGCTGAATTTGTAAAACCCGCTGCAACTTAATAGTTTATCTCCTCCCTCCAGCTTATGCAATACAAGGAAATTCCGTGGTTCTATGTCAATATTAAAATTATATCTTGTTATTTTTTTACTGGTAAAACCTGCAATTAATATTATTTTCTATGACTCCAATTTCATAACAAATTAATACAATAAAAAAATATATACAAATTGTATTCCGTTCAATAGATGCTTATAAATGTTGTTAACTATGATGTTCTTGTTTAATTAAGGACTTCAAAAATGAATTTGGAATAGGTATGCACTTTTTCCAAGAGAATATTTCCATTTATTTATGCTTTTTTGCTCATTCAGCGACTGCTGGAGGATATTCTTAGATCGTGTCATTTCAACTTTGTTAATGTTGAGTCAAAAATTAACAAAGATTAAATATTAATTTCTTTAGACATTCTGTAATTCTAATTGTAAATGAGTTTTGCTTTTTCTATATCTTGGGAACCTTAATTTAGTGAAATGAGTGTCAGTGCATTTTGGATGTATATTTCAAAGCAGTATGAAAAAAGATAGGGATGAACCAGGAAAAAAGATCTTAAATTTGAGAGGGGAAAATATCATTAAAATTAGACATATTCTGAGAAATGCAACTGGCAGGATCTATTTGCAGGTAAGTCTACATTTGCACTGTGGGAAACATTCATAGAGAAATAGTGACGGTTCTGGGTCTATATGTTCCTGTAACAGTAAAAGCCAAGGGTAATAGGTGCACAGAACCTTGGATGTTGAGAGATTATGAGGGTTAGAAACATAGAAAATAGGTGCAGGAGTAGGCCATTCGGCCCTTCGAGCCTGTACCGCCATTCAATATGATCATGGCTGATTATCCAACTCTGTATCCCATCCCTGCCTTCTCTCCATACCCCCTGATCCCTTTAGCCACAAGAGCCACATCTAACTTCCTCTTAAATATAGCCAATGAACTGGCCTCAACTACCTTCTGTGGCAGAGAATTCCACAGATTTACCATTCTCTGTGTAAAAAATGATTTTCTCATCTCGGTCCTAAAATACTTCCCCCTTATCCTTAAACTGTGACCCCTTGTTCTGGACTTCCCCAACATCGGGAACAATCTTCCTGCATCTAGCCTGTCCAACCCCTTAAGCATTTTGTAAGTTTCTATAAGATCCCCCCTCAATTTTCTAAATTCTAGCGAGTACAAGCCGAGTCTATCCAGTCTTTCTTCATATGAAAGTCCTGCCATCCCAGGAATCAGTCTGGTGAACCTTCTCTGTACTCCCTCTATGGCAAGAATGTACTTCCTCAGATTAGGAGACCCAAACTATCTGGTAAGAACTGTATTCTCTCCAAATCCCATGGCTGGTCTGATCTGGCCACCCCTCCCCTGGTATGATATATGTAACGTGCATCTGAGTATCAAAAGCCCATCCCCAAGCATTCATAATAATTCTGCTAGGAATATCTAGACAAAATAATATAAAATGCGAATATAAAAACAGTAACTAGCCTAGCATGAATGGCTCCTACACTTGTGGTTGCCCTTGCATCATGAAAGACATATTGCACAAAGTGGGAACCCAGTCTGTCTTTGGTTTCTTCAGTATAGAGACCACATTGAACTAAATAAAGTTTAATTTGGAGGATGTGTGGGGGAATTGCTGCTTCATCGATTTGGACCCCTGGATGGCGAGAAGGAAAGTAATAAAAGGGTGGGTATCACACATCCTGTGGTTGCATGAAAAACCATTCCTCTCCATATACTTGTCCAAATGTCTTTTAAGTGTTATAGTACCTGCCTCAACTATCTCATATATCCTTCGCTCCACAGATGCTGTTGCACCCGCTGAGTTTCTCCAGCATTTTTGAGTACTTCCTATCTCATATGGGAACTTGTTCCATATATCCACCACCCTCTGTATGAAAATCTTTCTAATCTCACCTTAAACCTATGTTCTCTGGTTCTTGATTTTCCCTGCTCTGGGTGAAAGACTGTGCATTCACCCTACCTATTTCCCTCATGATGCTATACACCTCCATAAGATCACCCTTCATCCTCATGTACTCCAAGGAATAAAATCCTAGCCTGTTGAACCTGTCCTTATAGCTCGGGCTCTTGAGTCCTGGCAACATCCTTGTAAACCTCTGCACTCTTTCCAGCTTAAAAGCATGTTTCTCTCTCTCCTTATCCCTTACCTCCATCCACTACACATATTTGAACAAACTTTTTACCCCTTGCCCTGTCTGTTTCTGGTTCCATCTGCCATTCACTTCTTTAATAGCTCCCAATATCACCTTTCTCACTTGTTAAGATTCCAGCAATGGCAGCCTTTGTGTTCATGCTTATCATCTTCCAGCAGCTGCCTCCACAAAAAAAGCCAGGGAACTTCGCCCTTACCTTTCCAAATGCATGCAGATCCTGACTCAGAATTTCTTCCAGTAACTTTCCTACTAATATTAGGCTGAAGTACCCTGGCTTTTTTTGTTACAACCTTTCTTAAATGGAGGCACAGCATGAGCCAACCTTCAATCTGCTGGCACCACATTCATCACTATCGATTTCGTCCCCAGCTTCCCAAGTGTCCAAGGATACACTTGATCAGTTCTTGGGAATTTATTTTCCCTTTTGTTTTAAGCTCATGAGCAGCACCTCTTCCACAATGTGCACTCTGTGGATGGCATCACTGTTCATTTCCCTGAGTTCTCTTGCATCCATGTATTATTCCACAGTGTATGTAGAGGAGAAATATTTATTTAATACCTTTCCCATCTCATGTTGCCCCACACATGGATCACCTTGTTGAGCTTTAAAGAGACATATTCTCTCTCAAGTTACTTATTTCCCATTAATATACTTGCAAAATCTCTTTGTATTCTCCTTTACCTTCTCTGCCAAGGCTCTCTTTTGTCCTCCATTTGCCCTCCTAATTTTCCTCAAGTATGTTCCCACACCGTCCGTACAAAGATATTCACTTGATCCAAGCTGCATGTACCTGACTGGTACCTCCTTTTTCTTGACCAGAATCGCTCTTGTCATCCAGGGTTCCGACTCACCCGTACCTGCACTTCACCCATACAGGCCATGAACTCTCACTAGTAAAAGCCTTTCATTTACCAGACGTCCCTCTATCTGCAAATAGCCTCCCCCAGTCGACTTCTAAGAGTTCCCATGCAATAACTTTTAAATTGAGCTTTCCCAAATTTAGCACTTCAGCATTTGGACCAGTGTACTTTCGATAATCATTTTATGAAGGCCTGTTTTATACAATTCTGCGATTTATCAGATACTTCCTTTTTTTTCTCCTTTGTTCCATTATTATCTGAATGGTGGCCGATTAGGAATATTATCTGAATGGTGGCCGATTAGGAATATTATCTGAATGGTGGCCGATTAGGAAAAGGGGAGATGCAATGAGACCTGGATGTCATGGTACACCAGTTGTTAAAAGTAGGCATGCAGGTGGAGCAGGCAGTGAAGAAAGCGAATGGTATGTTAGCTCCAATTTGTATAAGAATAAAGAGGTTCTGGTACATTCACCTTTTTGTCTGTACAACTACTTCAATAAAGAACTAATTAAGCCGGAAATAACGACTGGAAGATCTGTTTTTGCTTGTCTGCGTAGTCATTCCCGCCTGCCCGTGGCGTAATGGCAACGGAAGGTTGAACATTGCAAACATTGCCATTACTCCGAGCTTAAAGTAGTCTATTAATATAATACTCTGTCCCACTCCCAACTCAAATATTTTGTGCTTTCACTATGTTGCTCAAGGATGTACCGTAGCTCTTCTTCCACCTGGGCATGTTGCAGCCCTCAGGACATACCAAATGTAATTACTTCAGCTAACCATACTTTTGTTTAAGAAGGAACTGCAGATGCTGGAAAATCGAAGGTAGACAAAAATGCTGGAGAAACTCAGCGGGTGAGGCAGCATCTATGGAGCGAAGGAAATAGGCAACGTTTCGGGTCGAAACCCTTCTGCAGATTTAGAGGTGGCGAAAATGTCGGAGGATTATTTGTTGTATGTGACGGCTGATAAGGTGGAAGGCGAGGACAAGGGGGACCCTGCCCTTGTGACGAGTGGGACAAGCCTCATCTATGGTAGAAGAGGGGAACCCCTGTTCCCTGAAGAATGAGGACATCTCCGATGCCCTGGTTTGGAACACCTCATCCTCGGTGCACATGCGACGTAGACGGAGGAATTGGAAGTAGGGGATGGAGTCCTTACTTTCCCCTTTTCTACCACATACAACAAATAATCCTCCAACATTTTCGCCACTTCCAACGTGATCCCACCACTTGCCACATTTTCCTATCTCCTCCCCTGTCTGCTGTCCGCAGAGACCGCTCCCTCCATAACTCCCTGGTCAATTCGCCCCTTCCCACCCGAACCACCCCCTCTCTGGGCACTTTCCCTTGCAACTACAAGAAATGCTCCACTTGTTGCTTTACCTACCGCCTTGACTCCATTCAAGGACCCAAGCAGTCTTTCCAGGTGCAGCAGAGGTTCACCTGCACCTCCTCCAACCTCATCTATTGCATTCGCTGCTCTAGATGTCAGCTGCTCTACATCGGTGAGACCAAGCTTAGGCTTGGCGATCGCTTCGCCCAACACCTCCGCTCGGTTCGCAATAACCAACCTGATCTCCCGGTGGCTCAGCACTTCAACTCCCCCTCCCATTCCAAATCCAACCTTTCTATCCTGGGCCTCCTCCATGGCCAGAGTGAGGCCCACCGTAAATTGGAGGAGCAGCACCTCATATTTCGCTTGGGCAGTTTACACCCCAGCGGTATGAACTTTGATTTCTCTAATCCCCCCCCTCCCCCCTACCATACTTTTTTGTTTGCTTCAGTTGTTGCTTTATTGTTTCAGTTAGTTTCTCTTTTTGCTTCTGACTAATTGTTTATTTTTAAAAAGTATGATCATCCAGACAGGTTTGGCATACACCTTGTTAAATATCCTATCAAACACTGTTCTCTCTACCACACCTCCTCTCTGCAATTCAAAACATGCTCATTTCTCACTTTTCCGGTTCTGGTGAAATGTTGACTGTTTCTCTCCCCAGAGATGGTGCCAGTCCAGCTGAATGCCTCCAGCATTTTCTGTTTTGATTTTGGGTTTCTGGTGTATGAAACTTTGTCAAATCAAAACTTTGTCAAAGGTTTCCTCAGCAGTTTCATAAAGCATGCAAGTTACCCAGTAAGGTTGCACACGTCTTAGTGCAATAAGGAACATGAGGATAAGATTCAAGTGCATGCAAATGCAGGATAAATGGGATTTGAGCAGTGATTGAAGGCAGCTGGAACCATTCTACAGAATCTGGACCATATCCAGGAGAGGTAATGATACGCAGAGAGAATTTGACAGTTGAAAGATTTTACATATATAGTTACGGTGTTGTGGTAGTGACTAAACAGATAGGGAAGACGATCAAAAACAAATGAGGAAATGCTAAAAACACTCCATTGGTCAAGCAGCATCTGTGGAAAGAGAAAGAGTAAAAGTTTTAGGTCAAGTAACCTTCATTTCTTACCAAGGAGGAATGGGTGCTGCATTGGACAGAGTATCTAACTCTTCAATTACTGTAAAGTATTTTTTTTTTTTAAATACTTTGCCACATTAATGGCTTAATCTATCAGAACTTCACAAATCCTTATAGCATAGTAGACAAACATTTATCCATTCCAGTCTTTACTTGGTTAGAATTGGAAACTTACAATAATTTGTACTGTATTTGAAATACAGTAGATAGGTATAGGGAGGTTTCACGGCAGTCGGGTCACGACCCATGACCCGTACTGTTGCTACGCTACTCCAAATGGATTACACGCGATGAACTGCAGGTAGGCATTTACCATCGTTTCCAGTGTAGCGGGCCCGTTAAAACCCACTGAAATTGTCAATTTTTGCGCTGTAAATAATTATGGAAATCGGGATAAGCGTGCGAGACATTTAGCCTACTTCAGAATTCCAAAAGTGAGGAGAAATGACGGCAGATAGAAGCGAGAGCTGAAGGGATAACTACAGCCAGAGTTCTTAGCGAACATTGGCCGTTTGCTCACTGCATTTCATCAACTAAGGCATTATTTGTGTTTTTTCTTGATTCCTTTGGCATCTAAAAAGTTTCAGAAGTGATAAATCTGGCTGTAATTTTTTTAAATCGCCCATGGTTCTCGTGGGTTTTTACATACAAAATGAAAACGCATCTGAAGAAAAATTTACAGCCAGATTTATCACTTCTGAGAATTTTTAGATACCAAAGGAATCAAGAAAAATCACAAATAATGCCTTACTTGATGAAATGCAGTGAGCAAACGCGATAATTCCCAATATTTTCAATGTTTACTAAGCACTTTAGCTGCTGTAGTCCCTTCAGTTCTCGCTTCTCTATACCTTCATTTCGCTTCACTTTTGGAATTCTGAAGTTGGGTACATGTCTCTCACACTTACCCGACTCCCACAATTTTTTTCAGCACAACAAAATTCAACTTGTTTGGCGGTTTTTACACATGTAGGAAAGTACGCGTTCAAATCATTAATAACATCAATACCGGAAGTGACACGGATGTCTTCCAGTTGGATTGAGCAGCTCCCGTAACCAGTGAACGTGCAATCAAAGAAGGAGCATCAGATTGGTTTAAACCACAGACACAAAAAGGAGTAAGCTCCAGTGGACATGGCAGCAATGGATAAAGGATTTTTTGGATGTTTCAAGAGTTCAGAGATTATTGTCATGTGCCAGAATAGGACAATGAAATCCTTGCTTTTTCAGCACAAACGAAAACATGACTACAGATTGATCAGTGTGTCCATATATCAAAAAAGGTTTCGGCGCCGATAGGTTGCCTATCTCCTTCGCGCCTGCTGCTGCACCCCGCTTCTCTGCATTTCAATGTAGATTTTAGAGATCTGCAATACCTTCTTAAACCATCGTAGAAAATATACAACACATGAATAATAAATCTGATAAAGTTGCAGATAAGCAAATAATATTACGGTTCAGAGTTTCTTGTTCTGAGCCAAGTTAAAACCTCTGATGGCTGTGGGGAAGTTTCAGGTCGACGTTTGTCGAGAATTCATCAGGTGTAGAGATTAAAAATTAAAGGATATAGAGGAGTATTGTGGAAGACGATAAAGAAAATGCCCAAAGCCTTGTCAAAAAATATAACGATACCATAAAGGAACATTCATTGTTTCAGAGAATAGAATCAGTGCTTCGGATATGGCAGAGTTGGGCGGGGTGAAGGGACAGAGGGAGGGGGAATTCTGGGCGGGGTGTAGTAAAGGTTTGTTCATGCTGGGTAAGCTTTGACAGGGACAGAGTGGTCGACAGAACACGCTGGAGCGCGGTAGTCATGGGAGTCAACAGCATTTAAGAGAATTTAGACAGCACATTAACATGAAGAAATGGAGAGATCGTGTGCAGGCAGCTGGAGATGGTTTAATTTGCAATCATGGTTGGCACAGATAGCGCGAGCTGAAGAGCCTGCTCCTGTTCCAAGTTTAGGGAGAATCCGGGTATCAATGTTATGGGAAGAAGGACCTCTGCATGCAGACAAAGATTTGGAGGGACATGAAAAGATTCCTAGAATACACCCTCTGAATGAAAGGATCGAAGATGGACACCTAAAGGATAAAATCATTCTGAGGGGGGGCTAAGATGAGATATGCAAGTAGGAATTCCGTACAAAGGAGCATCGCCTACATTTAGTATCGTTCTTTCTTTGACGGTTTTGGTCGAGGGTTCCACCACAGTACCTTTTATCACTTGTAAATGTTCCTGGACTATCAATCATGCTATCTTAGACCACAGGTACAGAAAAGCTTGACTCATTAGCGAAGGAAATAGGGGGGGGAACCCTTCTTTATTGACCACGCGATTGTGGGGGAGTCAAAATGATACAAGGGGGATCTGTGTTAGGATTTTACACTATGTTATTTAGGCCAATACGGAGGAAATACTAAGATATTTTCTTCACTTGCTATTTGTGATTTTGTTCACTGAACTCTGCCAGACAAGAGAATGTTGCAAATGGATTACAACTGAATGACGATTCTAGTGAGATCCGAAATAGCAACATTTTTTCCAGGTTTATTTGTATCTCCGTCCGACACTTGCAAGCTTCCTGGATCATGTAGGCTATCTTGGGGGACTTTGGGTTGAGCAGGTTTTTACATGAAACCGAATTGAATAATGAGGATGAAAAACTTAGTACATCGTGGAGCTGAAGTGGTTAGGGACACAATGCAGTAGCGGAAAGTTGTCTATGGTCAAGCACACATGTAACCGGAAGAGCATCGACCGCGCACCTTTCAGAGGGAACACCACAATTGTCAATGGTAGTGTTAATTCCGCCAATGTAGGTTTAGTGTATGTTTCGATTGCGCGTTTTCAACTGTTATTTCTGTTAATGTATGCTTCAGTGGATGGATTTGGGGGTAACTGCCCCGTCGGAGCGGGATTTTTCTAAGATGGGGTTTTCCCAAAAGAATTGAGGAGCATTAATAAGACTTTATGTTAGAAAGCTGATATGTAGTCAAACTTGAATAGGACCAAGTCTTGGTTGCTTTCAATGTAGGTCTATTGGCAACAATAGGGGACTATGGGCCGGGGCTCAAACTTCGATCGGGGATGGCAAATTTCGGGCAGTATGAAGAGGAAGGAGGGGCACGTGGAGGAGGTAAATTGGTGGACGATGTATATTGGTGTCCTTTTTAGCTGTTGGTTAGGGGAGGGGCTAAGGAGAATCAAAGATTTATCACTTAACATTAGAAAAATTGACATAAAGGCCCATTGAACCATATCGAACTATGAACAATTGACATGGAGGTCACATCAGACAAGATGTAAGTTGGGGATCCCTTAAGCACGAAGGACAGCGGTGACAGACTGAGCACATAAAAAGCACGCACATTGAGAGATGGGGGAGGGGGGAAGAAAGGATCAGAGAGGCAAGGAGGGGGGGTGGTACAAGGGAGGAGGGGGGGGGGGATGGGTGGGAGTCTCTTTCTGGGGGGTTTTTAATATCGGGGGGGGGGGGGAGAGGGGGGGGGGGGGGGGGGGGGGGGGGGGGGGGCTGGGGGGGGGTGGGGGGGGGGGGGATTTTCGATGGGGGGGGGGGGGGGGGGGGGGGGGGGATCTTGTTTCTGTTGGGGTGGTTTGGTTGATTTAGGTGGGGGGGGGGGGGGGGAAAATGTGGGGTTTAAGGTTTGCATTATGGGGGGGGGTTGGGGGGGGGGTCTATGTTAAGGCTTTCGACGGAGATGCTATGTATTTAATCTCGACAAGATGGCTATTTTTTTCCGTATTGTATCTCCGTCCGCGCTGCAGCCTAACATTGAGGAGCTATCTTGACTTTGGGAACTCCAACCGCGGGAATCTGCGGACTCAACATCGTGGAGCTTGGTTAGGGACCAACTTCGGAAGCTCCAAGCCGCAGGAGCATCGACCGCCCGGATCGAGGGAGCATCGATCGCCGGCTGCGGGAACTTCGATCTGTGGATGGTTCGACTGCCCCGTCCGCGGGAGAATAAGGAGGAAAGAAGATAAGACTTTATTGTTAACTTTTATGTAGTTGTGTGTCTTGTTGCTTTTCTCTAGTATGACTATGGTAAATCAAATTTCACTGTACCTTAAATGGTACACGTGACAATAAAGGACCATTGAACCATAGAGGAAGGGGAGACATTGCAATGCAAGCATATGCAACAGAGAGATGGGGGGGGGAAGAGGATGGGGGGGGGGGAAGGGGGGGGGGGGGGGGGGGGGGGGGGGGGGGGGGAGGGGGGGGGGGGGGGGGGGGGAGGGGGAGGAGGGGGCGGCTCTGAGCGAGGTGGCCAAAAATGACGGCCGTAGGTGGCAGCGTTCTCTCGGAAATCGCAGCATAGAAGGCCAAAAGCGGTCAAGAACAGAGATTTAGTAATATAGATTTAGGCAAAAAGGAAATTGAATGATTTGGGGGTTACATCAGCAGGAACGAGAAGCACGGGGGCTGATTGCCACAGAGAAATATAGTTTTTGACAAGGTTATGGACAGCGAGGGAAGAATAGGACATTCTGGACAAGTCTTTGTAAAGGAAAATCATAGACTTTGTAACAACAATTTATGACCTCTTACTGGAGAAAATTACCACTTTGCACATTGTTATTGTATTTTTTTTGTATGTAGATCCAATGTCAGCTGTTCAATAGACTGTTGTCTGCAGCGTTATAATTTTGATTGAAAATTTCATACTTTCAAAAATTTTTAAGAAAAACATGTTTGTATTGTGTTTATGGTGGAGAGCAGAAGTTCTCAATCAGCTTCTCAAGAGAACTTCTCTTGGTTGCAGTCAATTCATTTCATTGTACAGAGATGCAATATTCTATTTAAAATTGAATGCAATTAGATTTCAACAGTATTAGTCAAAGAATTAACTAACATTGTAGCACATGAAAAAATGCTCGGAGCGAAATAATATTCATCAATAAACATTTGATTTATAGATATAATTTGTGTATTCGATAATGTTTTATCGAATCAACCTTGCAAGTTGTACAATCCCATGTTGTAATGTCAGATCTTAATCCATTAAAACAATGATGAATAGAGATAATATTCAGAGAAATAAGCCTTCAAATTTGATCTCGCAATTTCATAATTATTTGTTATTTTTTGTACATGAATAATCTCCATTGAAAATTTGTTTAAGTAGCTAAAATAGTATCTCCAAATATATAATTACAGAAATAATGACTTGAGTCATCCTAACTTGAGATTCCACAATTAGACAGTGAAGGAGACCATCCAGAGGAAAACAGCTTCTCCATGCAAACTTTTGGTTGGATTCAACATCTGCATGACAAGTTGTGGGAGCGATAGTTCATGTTACATCACCTTTTGGCAGAACTATGTCCTTCATACATGAAAGACTTTCTACACATTTTTATCTCCTGGGGTTGATCTGGGTTATATTGATCACCCGCTGAACCGGAAATCACGGCTATTCGTCTGTCTCCTTATGCATTGATCTGTGCACGAGTGAAGGGAAGAGGTAGAGGTAGAATGTGTCCCCCCTCCCCCCATCCCCTCCCCCCCCCCAATATACATAATTCTATGCGTATACATAATTTTGGGAAAATATTATGTGGAACATGGTAGGAACAGTAATGACATGGCCATGTTTTAATAGAATTTGATTCAGGCCATAAATCCCCCATCTGATTTTTCATGACCTGAAATGAAATGACAAAATGAGTTCTCATACCTTGCCCTTAACTAGCTGATAGGTTACAGATGCAACATTTATAAAATCACAAACAACTTCCTTTTCCTCCCGTCTGCATTGTAGAAAATAAACTTTATCAGAAATATTTGCTATTTCAAGAAAAAAAGTTTATCTTTAAACAATAAATTCTGATTTGTCCAAAATAAAGAATAGCAATCTTCCTCAGAAAGCAAAATAATTAAACTTAACTTACCGTTTGTTAATCTGTCAAAAAGAAAGATGTCAAAATTCCAATTTCCATTCTTTTCTAGCATACACTGAAAGCACAAAATTAATAATCCTCAGCAAAAAAAATCCTTGATCTGAAACTCATTTTTAAAGCAGTTTAATTCTGTGTTAGTGCAGTAAGTGCCTATCTCAGGGTTTCTATGTCCACCACTGAGAAAAGCTGACAGGGCAGAACGGCGAAACCTTGATGGGTGAAGGCTAAAGTTGATGACAACAGTGAGAATGCATCCCACTGTTCATTAAATTGGTGGTTACTTGGAGAAGACTATAAATCATTGGTATAAACAATTGCCAAGAATAATGGAAAGATATGGAATGACACTTATAGTACAGACATCTACAAAGTGGAAACTTTGTTTAATTCAGAACAGTGAATAAAATCGATGAAATCTATGCTGGGGATGAGATAGAAAACAATTTTAACTAGCACCTAGTACAAGATAAACCAATGATTTAACTTCTTAGGTGAAAGCTGTGTTGTTTGTTTGGTACACAAGTTCATACAAAATAATTAGCTTACAGATATGATTTTTTTTTAAATCAATTGTGAATCGATTGAAAATCCCAAATGGAACATTCACGATAATGTCTCCGATGAACATACAGAATAATCACTATCTGCCTGAATGGCTGCAGCTTCAACAGGCCGCAAATAATGACAATAGATTCCTTGATTTATTTTAATACGATTCATCAATTATAATAAATTCCCCCCATCCATCCTGTACTGACCCACCTTCCCATCCATCCTGTACTGATCCATCCCCCCTCGATCCCCCCTTCATCCTGTACTGATCCCCCCATTCATCCTGTACTGATCCCCTCATCCTGTACTGATCCCCTCATTCACCTGTACTGATCCCCCCCATCCATCCTGTACTGATCCCCCCCCCCTCCATCCTGTACTGATTCCTCCCCACCCATCCTGCACAGATCCCCCCCCCCCCGTCCATCCAGTACTGATCCTCCCTATTCAACTCCTGACATCCCCCGTGCTCTCCTCACAATTTTACCTACTCCAACCAACACGCACTAATTCCCCAGCCTCAATCCATCCATTCCGCACCGACTGCCTTCTCAACCCCCCCCCTCCCCCACCCTCTATCCATCCTGCACCGATTCACACACACACCCCCGACCCTATTGTGCTGGAAATGTCTTCAGAGCGAACACTGACTATGTTTGATAACAGAATGAAATCAAATGTGTTTTAATTCCCAATGTTATTATTTGTTTTCATCCATAAAGATGGATTAATTAAATTGTGAACTTGTGAAACATTAAAACCGCAGTGTTCGATTGTCACTGCTGTTCGATTGTCACTTGACACGTTATTACAGAATTAATTTTAACAGCAAATCAATGCTCTTAATATGGAGTATCAGTACTGTAGTTATTTAATGAGCAACATTCACAACTCTACGTTACATTTATCCAGGTTTTACTTCTACAGTTGGTCATATACATCACAGATTTGGTCAGGAGATATTTCAGTTGAAATTTTAACGTGAATTCTGAAGTGGGAAGGATGGAAACAGCATTCATCAATATTTTTTTTTAAACCTGGTGCGAACAAACTGGGTATGTTCATACATCTAATCTAAATGTCGGTAATGTGGCATTTTGACACCTTTAAACGTATTACCAAAAGAACATTTGTTGCAGTTATGTCCTTTGACCATCTCTTGTCAGTTGGTGTAACCTGTCAGATGGACATAGTCGGTTTTAACAGCTATTATCATAAAATGCCTTTAGAAATTTCCTTGCAACCTGCATATTTTGTTGTGGATAAATTATGTGGGAAGCGAGAGGGTTTCTGTACCAATAGCAATAACGACCCATGCTATGGGCATGTCATGATAATTTTCAGTCCTTCACAGAAAACATGCTTGCATTAATCTGTAGTGTGCATGGTTAAGCATATATGTTACCATGGTCCAGGATTTATTGACACAGGTTGATCATTATTGCTGATTAATCCAACCACATTTTTGTTTGGAAGTGGAAAGAAATAATAGAAATTGCATTAATTGCAACGTGTAAAAAGAGTTGAGATACTATTATAATTTTGCTGCATGTCATTGTGGTATATATCATGTCTTGATTGGTGAATATGTTTTGTTTGTGACTTTATTTCAAGCAGAAATAATATGTGAATGCTTCATTGACCATAATTCCGACAGTCCAAGCACATTATTGCACGTGTCATGCAAGCCGTCTTAAATGACCACCTAAACTGTCATTTGGCAACCTAAAAAGCTGTCAAGGTTGATTTGATTCCTTTGTCATTCAGACCTTTCAGTCTGAACAAAATTTTGTTGCCTGCAGTCATACACAATAATAATAAATAACAAAACATACAATAAACACAAATTAACATCCACCACAGTGAGTTCACCAAGCACCTCCTCACTGTGATGGAGGTGGCAACAGGGAAAAAATGTTAATTGAGAGCCCTGTCTGGTCTTAGTTGATGAACCCTGTATATTAAATAGCATTTGTGGGAAGCACAGAGTAGCATAGCATTTAACATAATGCTATGCTACTCAACGTTCAACGTTCATTACTCAGCGAGCCAGTGGCACAACGGCTCAAACAGCCTCAACCAACCCAAATGCCAGACTGTTGCAGGAGAGGAGAGCATTAATGTTCTTAAACAAAATTGAGGACTGTCGGAATTATCAACATCAGGTAGGAATGTACAGAACAATGGCTGTGGAGACAATTTCCCATTATCGTACTTAAGACACCATTCGTCATGTTCTGTTGCACCATTGTTGTGCTAAATGTAACTATTCAAAACTGTTAGTTCAAAACAAGCATCTCAAAATTAGCATCAATGAAGCCTGGTGTTTCACTAGGAGCAGAATTGAATTCTCCCACAACTGTAATATCATGGACACCATATTCCTCATTCCATCATTAGCAAAGCCAGGGAACTGCCGTTTGTTCAGTAGGAAATATAGAAGCCATACCAGGAGTAGGACTATGTCCGGGAGTACCAGTAATGTGCTGAGGCTATGGAAATTGGCCAATGGCCACAATCATTTTGGACAATGAGGGACCAACGCAATGAACAACACCAGCATTTTTCAGACCATGTCGAAATTTGCACAGATATATCACAAAGAAATAAATTAAATCCACCTAATTATCATCCAGTTAATCGACAAGTGGTCACAAGGAGCACCATTATCTCTGTTATTAAACAGCAAATTACTTCATCAATGTTTTATTTGGATTTTGATCGGAACTCTTGGCTGCACTCATTACTGCCCATGCCAAAAGATGGACAAGTTCAAATGCAAGATGAGTGATTTGCCCTTAACATCAAATTGGATCTAATCAAGGATACCAAGTTTTGATTTTTTTTTTAAAATAAATCGGTGGAAATTACAGAAAATCACTCAATGGTTGGATTCACATCTCAAAAGCCAAAAATTATGGTGGGTATTGATCAACATTAATATCATATCTCCTTCCGCACTACGGCCTAACATCGAGAGTTGGCGGCCTTTGCTGGTGACTGACTTTTGAGAGTTCCACAGTGTGGAGCCAGTGTGAACAGTTAACATCGCGGAGCCCGCGATCCATTTGCCTGGGATCGACCTCTGAGCTCCAACCGTGGGTGCTTGTGGACTTAACATCACAGAGCTCGCAGTCTCTGGTCAGAGACCGATTTCAGGGACTCCAAGCCCCAGGAGCTTCGATCGCTCCGACACGGCAGCTTCGACCGCCCCGACGGATAGTTCGACTGCCTTGACCGTGGGAGAATAAATAGGAAGAAGATTGGACTTGCTTGCCTTCCATTACAGTGTGGAATGTGGGGAATCTGCTGTGGTGGATGTTTATATTAACTTTTATGTAGTTGTGCGTGTGCCTTGTTGCTTTTTTTTCGTATGGCTGTATGGTAAATCGCATATCACTCTACCTTTATTGGTACATGTGACAATAAAATATCTTTGAAACCTATGAACCTTTAAAGTCAAATGTGGGAAAGTGCACTGGTAATTCTATTACAAACTCAGAAGAACAATCAAACAAATGCTTGTAAAACTAGATAACATGCAGGTGTGAACTGCTGGCAAAAATATTCATGCTACACTCTAGAATTTAGAAGATTGAGAGGGGATCTTATAGAAACTTACAAAATTCTTAAGGGGTTGGACAGGCTAGATGCAGAAGATTGTTCCCGATGTTAGGGAAGTCCAGGACAAGGGGTCACAAGCTTAAGGATAAGGGGGAAATCCTTTAAAACCGAGATGAGAAGAACTTTTTCACACACAGAGAGTGGTGAATCTCTGGAACTCTCTGCCACAGAGGGTAGTTGAGGCCAGTTCATTGGCTATATTTAAGAGGGAGTTAGATGTGGCCCTTGTGGCTAAGGGGATCGGGGTTATGGAGAGAAGGCAGGTACGGGATACTGAGTTGGATGATCAGCCATGATCATATTGAATGGCGGTGCAGGCTCGAAGGGCCGAATGGCCTACTCCTGCACCTAATTTCTATGTTTCTATGTTTCTACACAAGTGCCAGGCAATGATCATGAACACACAAGAGTCTAACCACCAATCTTTGACATTTAATATACCACTGTTGAGTCCCACTCGGCAATTATCATACAGGGAGTTATCAGTGACCAGAAATGTAACTGAAAGAGGTAAAACAAATCGGTAACTTGCAGTGCTAGTCTCCCATAAACATATAGAATAATCACTATCTGCCTGAATGGCTGCAGCTTCAACAGCCTGCCAATAATGACAATTCCCTGATTTTTCTAAAAAGATTCATCAATTATAATTAAACAATCACGCCACATAGCTAAAATGAAGATGGTTATCAAGAATTACAATGGGATCTTGATCAGCTGAGCAAGTGGGCAAAGGAATGGCAAATTGAGTTTTTACAAATTAGTGCGAGAGGTTTCATTTTGAAGTCAATCCAGGGCAGGACGTGCACAGTGAATGGTAGGGTGTTGGAAACTTTGAAGAACAGAGGGATCTAGGAGCACAGGATCATGTGATAAGAGTAGAATTAGGCCTATCGGCCCATCAAGTCTACTCTGCCATTCAATCATGGCTGATCTATCTGTCCCTCCTACCCCATTCTCCTGCCTTCTCCCCATAAAGTTTGACACCTGTACAAATAAATACTTCTCTATAAGTTACGTCGCAGCTAGATCGGGAGGGGGTGAATAAGGTTTTTGCCATGTCGACCTTCATCAGTCAGGGGACTGAGTTTGGAAGTTGGGATGTTATGTTAAAGTTGTACAAAACATTAATGGGCCACAGTTGGAGTATTATGTTCAGTTATGATCACCTTATGATAGGTATGATACCATTAAGTTAGGAAAAAGAATGTAGATGTTGCTACAACTCATGGGCCAGAGCCAAAGGGAGAGGTTGGACTGGCTGCAACTTTATTTTTTGCACAGCAATTTTTTCCAGGGTTGGGGAATGAAGAACTAGAGGACACAGGTTTAAGATGAGAGGGGATAGGTTTAATAGGAATCCGAGGGATATTGCGGCAATGGAATTGATCACTTTGGGGACAGAAGGAAACAATCCCCTCCCAACCCTCAACAACCCCTCCCCATCTCAACTTCACAAGGAAATGTATGGTTCAAAGTTGAGTTATGCTCCTTTTCATATCAGAAATTATTTTTTGCATAGTACACTGTTGTATGCTCCATACAATTGAATTTTCTGATCACAATCAAATTTGAATATAGTGGTCTGCAATTTAGGTTTTCTCCTCTATAATACAATCGTAACAAAAGCAAAAAACGTTGTGGTATTGTCTTAAACTGGCTACCTAGTAGAATTCTCTACCAAAAGCAGGTAGCTATTTTCCAGGTAATCCAATGAGGAGATATGTGTTTAAATATCAAACTCCAATGAGAATGAAGAAAATGTTGCAAACCAACAAGAGAAAATCTGACTGAATTTACAAATCAACTTACATGATCACAAACATCTTAAAAATTCTATCCATAAATCAAAAATCTACTACTGCATAGAAATATTTAAAAAAACATCATTATGCAACATTGATATTCAATCAGCATTTCGAACTCACCAGGGCTTGGCCACCATAGTCATCATCTAGTATGCAGAGAGAGTTCAGGGAAGAAACATCACGAAATAAATGAGCTGATCGAAAATATCTTTGAAAACTTAACAACCTTCTTATCTTCCTTGCTGAAGCCAATTCTCCGGTTTCAGGTGGCACTGCAAAAATAATGGATGACATGAAGATTATTTCATACCCTACCTGCCCTGCAATTACTTTAATTGTAATAATCATGAGTTGAGCTTCACTGGACTCTGCAAATGTTATCTTAATTTGTTTAACTGCTGAATGGTCTTTTAAAACAAATGGGGCTTAAACCATCATCATATATTTCACAAACATTTGCATTAAATAACATTCCCCTCAGGCTAATATTGTGGGCAGCCGAAGGTAACTTCAATACTCTGGGCTACCTATAGCCCAGAACAATGTGTGGCTGAGGAACTGGTGCACGGGGCAGGGATTTAGATTCTTAGATCACTGGGATCTGTTTTGGAGTAAGGGGGAAACTGCCAGCATTCTGGCAGCTGGTTTGCCACTGCTACACGGGTGGTTTTAAACTGAATAAGGGGGGTGGGGTGTCAAATGGGATAGTCAAGGATGGAGTTAAAGGGAAAGAGAGTAAAGGGATGGTTAATGACCCCAGAATTAACGGGAAATGAAGCTCACAAAGGGATAGGAGAGTATGGCCAAGTGTAATAGGGATCGATGTGAAAGGTGAGATGCGTAAGGAATTAAAAGTATTGTATATGAATGCGCGAAGTACAAGAAGTAAAGTAGATGAGCTTGAGGCTCAGTTAGAGGTTGGTAGATATGACATTGTGGGGATTACTGAGACGTGGCTGCAGGAGGATCGGGCATGGGAACTTAATATTCAGGGTTATATATCCTATAGAAAGGACAGGCAGGTGGGCAGAGAAGGGGGGGGTATCTCTGCTGGTGAGCGATGGAATTCAGTCCCTTGCGAGGGGAGACATAGGGACTGACGAGGTAGAGTCACTGTGGATTGAGTTGAGGAATTGTAAAGGCAAGAAGACACTAATTGGTGTTATCTACAGACCCACAAGTAGTAGCCTGGATATAGGGTTTAAGTTGCAACAGGAGTTAAAACTGGCATGTGACAAAGGAAATGCCACTGTGGTGATGGGGGATTTCAATATGCAGATAGACTGGGAGAATCAGGTTGGTTCAGGACCCCAAGAAAGAGAGTATGTAGAATGCCTCTGAGATGGGTTCTTAGAGCAGCTTGTAATGGAGCCGGCCAGAGAAAAGGCAATTCTGGATTTAGTGTTGTCCAATGAACCAGATATGATAAAGAGAGCTCAAGGGAAAGGAACCGCTGGAGGTAATGATATTAATATGATTAGTTTTAATCTGCAATTTGAGAAGGAGAACGTTAAATCGGAAGTGGCAGTGATGCAGTTGAACAAAGGGGACTATGAAGGCATGAGAGGGGAGCTGGTCAAAGTAGACTGGAAAGGGATCCTAGCAGGAATGACAGTGGAACAGCAATGGCAGGAATTTCTGGGCATAATCCAGGAGACGCAGGATCATTTCATTCCAAAAAGGAAGAAAGATTTTAAGGGGAGTAGGAGGCAACCGTGACTGACAAGAGAAGCTAGGGATAGAATAAAACTAAAAGAAAAGATGTATAACACAGCAAAGTGTAGCTGGAAGCCAGAGGATTGGGAAACTTTCATAGGACAACAGAAGGGATGAAAAGGTGAAGTACGAGGGAAGCTGGCCAGGAATATAAAGAAGGACAGTAAAAGCTTCTTTAGATATGTTAAGGGAAAAAGAGAAGCAAAGTCAAATGTGGGTCCCTTGAAGGCAGACACGGGTGAAATTATTATGGGCAACAAGGAAATGGCAGAAGAGTTGAATAGGTACTTCGGATCTGTCTTCACTAAGGAAGACACAAACAATTTTGCAGATGTACTGGAGGACAGAGGATCTAAGGGGGTAGAGGAACTGAAATAAATCTTCATTAGGCGAGAAATAGTATTGGGTAGGCTAATGGGACTGAAGGATGATAAATAGCAGGGTCCTCAGGGAGGTGGCTCTAGAAATAGTGGATGCATGGGTGATCATTTTCCAATTTTCAATAGATTCAGGATCAGTTCCTGTGGATTGGAGGATAGCTAATGTTATCCCACTTTTCAAGAAAGGAGCGAGAGAGAAAATGGTGAATTACAGACCAGTTAGCCTGACTTCAGTGATGGGAAAGATGCTGGAGTCAATTATTAAAGAGATAATAATGGGGCATTTGGATAGCAGTAAAAGGATTAGTCCAAGTCAACATGGATTTATGAAAGGTAAATCATGCTTGACTAATCGTCTGGAATTTTTTGAGGATGTGACAAGTAAAATGGATGAAGGGGTGCCAGTGGATGTAGTGTATCTAGACTTTCAGAAAGCCTTTGATAAGGTCCCGCACGGGAGACTGGTGACTAAAATTAGAGCACATGGTATTGGGGGCAGGGTGTTGACATGGATAGAAAATTGGTTGGCAGACTGGAAGCAAAGAGTAGGAGTGAACGGGTCCTTTTCAGAATGGCAGGCAGAGGCGAGTGGAGTGCCGCAAGGCTCGGTGTTGGGGCTGCAACTGTTTACCATGTATATTAATGATTTGGAAGAGGGAATTAGGAGCAACACTAGCAAGTTTGCGGATTACACAAAGCTGGGTGGCAGTGTGAACTGTGAAGAGGATGTTAGGGGGTTGAAGGGTGACTTGGACAGGTTGAGTGAGTGGGCAGATGCGTGGCAGATGCAGTATAATATAGATACATGTGAGGTTATCCACTTTGGCGGCAAAACAAGGGTGCAGATTATTATCTCAATGGGGTTAGGTTAGATAAGGGGGAGGTGCAGCGAGACCTGGGTGTCCTTGTACACCGGTCACTGAAAGTTGGCGTGCAGGTACAGCAGGCAGTGAAGAAAGCTAATGGAATGTTGGCAAACAAGCGGATTTCAGTATAGGAGTAAAGAGGTTCTTCTGCAGTTGTATAGGGCTCTAGTAAGACCACATCTGGAGTATTGTGTACAGTTTTGATCTCCTAATTTGAGGAAAAACATCCTTGTGGTTGAGGCAGTACAGCGTAGGTTCATGAGATTGATCCCTGGGATGGCGGGACTGTCATATGAGGAAAGATTGAAAAGACTAGGCTTGTATTCACTGGAGTTTAGAAGGGTGAGGGGGAATCTTATAGAAACATAACATTATAAAAGGACTGGACAAATTAGATGCAGGAAAAATGTTCCCTATGTTGGGCGAGTCCAGAACCAGGGGCCAGAGTCTTAAGGGCCTGTCCCACGAGCATGCGACTCCATGTCGCAAGCGCGACCTAAAGGGCCGGTCCCACCAGGATGCGCCTGCATGCGCGACCTAACGTGGTCGCTTGAGCCGTACGGCCTCGCTGGGCCGGTCCCACTTCGATCGCCAGAGCCGTATGGAGTTGTGCGGAGCTGATCCCGACAGCGCGCGGGGCTCCAAAAAACTGACCATGTTCAAAAACTCTGCGCAGCAACAGCCTGCCAGCCCACAGCCGCCTCGACGCCGTACGTCACGCGCGACTTCATGTCACTCACTCGACCTCCGCGCGGCCCCCGCTTCTTGCCGCATGCAGGAGAATGCTGGTTGGACCGGCCCTTTAGGTCGCGCTTGCCGCATGGAGTCGCATGCTCGTGGGACAGGCCCTTTAGAATAAAGGGGAGGTCATTTAAGACTGAGGTGAGAAAAAACTTTTTCACCCAAAGAGTTGTGAATTTATGGCATTCCCTGCCACAGAGGGCAGTGCAGGCCAAATCACTGGATGGATTTAAGAGAGTTAGAGAGATCTTTAGGGGCTAGTGGAGTCAAGGGATATGGGGAGAAGGCAGGCACGGGTTATTGATAGGGGACGATCAGCCATGATCACAATTAATGGCAGTACTGGCACGAAGGGCCGAATGGCCTCCTCCTGCACCTATTTTCTATGTTTCTATACCTCCTCAGAATCAAACAATTGCCTAGAATTTCAAATATATTCTAAAAAGGTGCAGGATAAACACAGTAAAACCATCTTGGTGTTGTTCCACCTCATTAAAGCCTCACTCACATAAAAATATTTACACACAGAATAAATATTACCTGGCTCTCCACTCGCAAGGCCAGGCTTGGTAGATCAGTTGAAAGCACAATTGGATGAATTGAGGAATTTCTTCTCAGCAAATTGTCATAGTTCAATCTCCACCAGTCATAATTTAACAGATTTTATGTTTGTGTTGTGGATTTGACATACAAACCTAAGACATACAAACAATCAAATTGTTTGCCACACGGAATCCCAATGCTTCATGTCACCCTGTAGATCAGGAAGAACCAAGTGTTTCTTGATGATGACTAATCACTTTATTTCCTAATTCTAAATATAAACAAATAGTCTATAATCTCCCAACCCAATTTTCATTGTGCAATTTGGAGCTTTTCCAGAAAGTTCACCCCATCCAACCTTAAATCAGATGCTCAGTCTTTGCAATGTACAACAGCGGTGTCCAATTTAAACAAAGCAAATTCTCAAAAACTGAAATGTGACAGTCGTAGAGTCACAGCATGGAAACGGGCCATTCGGCTCAACTTGTCCATTCCAACCAAGATGTCCCATTTGCCTGCATTTGGCCCATATCCATTTAAATATTTACCATCCATGTACCTGCCCAAATGTCTTTTAAATGTTATTACACGTGTGTTAAGTATCTCCTCTGGTAGCTCTTTCCATATACCCACGACCCTGAGCAAAAAAGATACCACTCAGGATCCGATTAAATATTTCTCCTCACACCTTAAACCCATGTCCTCCGGTTCTTGATTCCCCTACTCTAAGTAAAGGAATGTGCATTCACCTTATCAATTTCATTCATGATTTTATACATCTCTATTAGATCAGCACCTAGCCTCATTCATTCCAAGGAATAAAATCCTAGCTAGCCCAATCTCTCCCGAAAGCTCAAGGCCTCAAGTCCTGGCTTCATTCTCACAAATCTTCTCTGCATTCTTTTTAACTTAATGACATCATCCTATAGTAGGGGTGACCAAAACTGAACACCTCACCAACGTCTTTTACAACTGCAACATGACGTGCCAACTTCTTTAGACAATATCATGACTGACGAAGTTAGTACCAGAAGTCTACTTTACCATTGTATCCACTTGTGACAAATAGACAATAGGTGCAGGAGTAGGCCATTCGGCCCTTTAAACCAGCACTGCCATTCAATGTGATCATGGCTATCCACAATCAGTACTCCGTTCCTGCCTACTCCCCATATCCCCCTCTTTAAGAACCCTATCTAGCTTTCTCTTGAAAGTATCCAGTGAACCGGCCTCCTGTGAAGCAGAGAATTCCACAGACTCACAACTCTGTGTGAAAAAGTTTTCACATCTCCGATCTAAATACCTTACCCCTTAATCTTAAACTGTAGTCCGTGGTTCTAGACTCCCCCAACATCGGGAACATGTATCCTGCCTCTAGCGTGTACAAACCCTTAATAATCTTATATGCTTCAATAAGATTCCCTCTCATCCTTCTAAATTCCTGAGTATACATGCCCAGCCGCTCCATTCTCTCAGCAATGACAGTCCCGCCATCCCGACAATTAACCTTGTGAACCTGAAGGCAGTGGCTCAAATATCACACTCATCCCCAGCCTATTGACAATCCCGATCCTGAATGAAGCCCACACAGAAGGGGCGCTGCCGTGTCGGCGGCTTTGCGCAGAATACGGTAAGCAAAGATACTAGAGGAGCCCCTCTAGTATCTTTGGCGGCAAGCCAGAGCTCGGCATTTGGCGGCTCTGCCTTGCGGCCGCCAGCACGGACTTCCTTGCGTCACCGCGCCTGGGCGCCGTGACCTTGGGCCCGGAGAAGGAGTGCGGCCTCACGCAGGGCGATGGGCAGCAGGATTGAATGCGTCTTTTCCCCCCCACAGTGTTTCACCCGACCTTTGGTCCAAAAATGACTTTCCAGGTACTGGAAATGAAGTAAGTCTGCAGGCCGGATGATTATGGAAAAAAAACCGCCTGTGGACCAGATAATTTCGGGTTACGGGCCGCATTCAGCCTGAGGGCCGTAGGTTGCCAACCCGATTTAGTTAATAATCTGCCTTCTTGATTTTGCTACCTAAGTGGATAACCTCACATTCATCCACATTAAACTGCATCTGCCCACTTACCCAACCTGTCCAAGTCACCCTGCATTGTCATAGCATCCTCCCAAGTTCACACTATCACCCAGCTTTGTGTCATCTGCAAATTAGCTTTTAAGACCTTCATCTAAATCATTAATATATTGTAAATAGCTGCGGTCCAAGAACCGAGCCTTGCGGTACCCCATTAGTCACTGCCTGCCATTCTGAAAGGGACCCGTTAATCCCTACTCTTTGTTTCCTGTCAGCCAACCAATTTTCTATCCATGTCAGCACTCTACCCCCAATACCATGTGCCCTAATATTGCCCACTAATCTCCTATGTGGGACCTTACGAATGCTTTCTGAAAGTCCAGGTACACTACATCCATTGGCTCACCCTTGTCCATTTTCCTAGTTACATCCTCAAAAAATTCCAAGGTTAGTCAAGCAAGGAACTGCTTTCAAGGAAGTGTGTACATTCACTCCTAGATCTCTCTGCTCTACAACATACCCCAGAGCCCAGCCACTCAGTGTGAAAATGTGACACCTCATTAAATCTGCATTATACTCCATTAACCATTATTCCGCCTACTTGCCCAGCTGATCCCATTTTTGAGAAGCATATTCACTGTCTATAATACATTCCACTTTAGTGTAATCTGCAAACTTACTAATCATATCTTGGCCAAGAACCAATCCTTCTGACACACCACTAGAAACCGGCCTCCAATCTGAAAAACAACATTCCACCACCACTCTCTGCTTCCTTCAATGGGGCCAATTCTCTCCCTAGATGCCATGGAACCAAACCTTCCAGAACAGCCTACCATATAGATCCTTAAAAGGCCTTGCTGAAATAAATATAAACAACATCAACGGCTTGCTCTATTTAGTTACTCTTTTTAAAAAAATCTAATTTACGAGACATAATGTCCCATGTACAAAACCATGTTGACCATAATCAGGTTCTATCTAATGCATATAAATCTTATCCCTCAGAATCTTCTCCAGTAACTTATCTACCACATATGTTAGCCTCACTGACCTATAGTTCCAAGGATTTTCCATGCAACTCTTTTTAAATAGGGGCACATTAGGTGATTCATACATCTCAGTCAGGGCTCCTACAGTCACTTCTCTAGCTCCCCAGTGACCTCAGATATATCCGATCAGGCCCAGAAGATTTATCTGCCTTTGTACACCAGAGGACGTCCAACACCTCCTAGACCATATTACAGACTGGACTCAAGACATTTCCCGTGTGTCCCAAATTCCCTAATCTTCATGCTTTTCTTCACAACAAAAACATAATAGATACTCATTGACATTTTTTTCTCATGGCCTGTGGTTCCTCACAGATTGCCGGTTTGATTTTGGAGGTGTCCTATTCTAGGCGAGCCCACCAGGATTGGGCCGGGCTGCCAGTATAGCGAGGCAGTGAATAGGACACTGGTGAGCGAGCAGGGCAGTCGGCGAGCGAATGGGGCATCGACGTGCCCTCGCCAGTGTGAGTGCTGCTGGTTAGCCGAGCCCGACGTGCCGTCGAGAACAAAGAGGCCCCCGGCATATGGGGGAGAGGGGAGGGGGAGGAAGAAATTAATGTAAAAGGACTATATTGAACACTTTTGTAACTTTGTTGGCGCCCTTCCAAATTTCCTAAGAGTAGGTAAAGCTTTGCCCTCTTCATTGTAGGGCATATTGCATTTTCTATGTATTTACCTATAACCAAGCAGTTCATAGTCGACTACTTTAATGCAGATTTGAAAGAGCACAAGATCATTTTGGGAATGATACGCTTCAAATGTCAACCCATCTAATACGTTTCAAATGCCATCTTCGCACCCAGGACCCCCCCCCACCCCACCCCCATCATGTTGTATAGTACCATTATTCTCTTTACAACTGGATCCATCACTTTCTCATTGGCGGATCTCAATCAATGCAGATCGGTAACAGCATGTCCTCCTTACTGATCAACAGTATGATTAATATAACATTTATACCTCACGCTACCTCGGCTAGGCCAGCAGCGTAATCGGGGACAAGTCGCACCCTGGCCACTCCCTCTTATTTCCTCTCCCATCAGGCAAAAGGTACAGAAGTGTGAAAACGCACACATCCAGATTCAGGGACAGTTTCATCCCGGCTGTTATCAGAACTGAATCATCCTACCACAACAAGAGCGCAGTGCTGAACTACTATCTCCCTCTTTGGTGACCTTCGGACTATCCTTGATTGGACTTCGCTGGCTTTACCTCGCACTAAACGTAATTCCCTTATCATGTATCTACACACTGTAAATCAGGGGTCGGCAACCAATGGCCGCCAGACCGAATGCGGCCCGTAGCCCGAAATCATCCGGCCTGCATTTCTTTCCCCCCGTAATCATCCGGCCCCGCAGACTTCCGTCATCTCTGGTACCTCTCGGGCCTGAGACTGCGGCGCCCAGGCGCGGTGACGCAAGGAGGCCTGCGCTGGCGGCTGCAATGGTGGAGCCGCCGGGCACTGACTGTACCGCATCCTGCGCAAAGCCGCCGGCACGGCCGCGTACCTTCTGTGTCTGGGCTTCACTGTCGGGATCAGGGTTGTCAATAGGCCGGGGACAAGTGAGTGTGGACAGAGCCAAGGCAACGGTCCATAGGTGCGCCTTGTTCGTAAGCGCCCGTAACAGGGGGCTAGTGCTCTGGATGGCGTCCTCGAAGGGGCGGGATCTACGTGAACACGTGATTTATTGCCTGCCATCCGGGGCGGGAACCATGTGTAAACGTGATAGATGTGGCCCACCATCCGCTCACAGACATGCGTCCTGGCCCCTATGCAGAACCTGGTTGCCGACCCCGTTGTAAATAGATCGATTTTAATCATGTATAGTCTTTCTGCTGACTGACTGCTCTGACCCTCTTGTCCTGGCAACATCCTCGTAAATCTTCTCTGCACCCTTTCCAGCTTGACAACATCTTTCCTATAAACAGTTAAACAGGTTCATGGATAGGCCAAGTTTGGAGGGATATGGACCAAACGTAGGCAGGTGAGACTGGTGTAGCTGGGACAAGTTGGCCGTTGTGGACATCTTGGGCTGATGGACCTCTATCGCTCTATAACACGGTGCCCAGCACTCAACACAATATTCTAAATACGGCCTCACCAATGTCTTATACAACTGCAACACAACCTCCCAACTCCTATACTCAATACTCTGACTGATGAAGGCCAATGTGCCAAAAGCCTTTTTGACCACCCAATCTACCTGCGACTCCACCTTCAAGGAACCATACACCTGCACTCTGAGATCCCTTTGCTCTACAACACTCCCCAGAGTCCTACCATTCACTGTGTAGGCCCTGCCCATGTTAGACTTCCCAAATGTAACACCTCACATTTCTCTGTAATAAATTCCATCAACTATTCCTCAGCCCACTTAGCAGTTTCAGATTCTTGCATTTTAACATCTTGGGTGAACTGCCCTGTGCCTAGCACATAGATATAATCACTAAGATGACGAACAAGTGTCCCTTTAACATCTTAGTGCCTCCAAGAAGTTTCAAAAGATTTGTCATGTCACCAACTACGGTTGATGTGGCAGAAAGAAGAAATCAAAACGCCAGTTGGGAAGAAGTAAAATTATGGACTATTTTGGTATTCTAATATGATCCTGAAGTACGTAAAAGATTTTGGTCCTCGGTAATGTTAATGAGTTGACTTTTATTGAAGTAACACAAACTTTAACACTATGAAATGTAACTCCCACATAATTTTCTGGCACACATTTCCTTGCTTTCAAACTTACTTTAATTTGCTATTGAAAGTATAAAATCATGCAGCTTCTTGCAATTAAGTCTGTTTATTTGTTAATAAATCTTCAAACTCCTAGGAAATTTATTTGTCAGTATTATCACAACACCCAAATATACTTACAGTGCAAAAGGCGGAAATCAATGTAAGGATGAGAGTCCCTTCTTTCTGGTTGAAATCCTGCCCGGCTCCTCACTCGTACATCCCCTGCAAAAAGATGTTGAAATATTTTGTATAATTAAGACATTTCATGGGTTCATTGATGCAGACAGAATCATACCAAGCATGAGGCATAACCTAAAAAGCAAAAGATAACTAAACCAACGAATGGTTTCAAATAATTAAATAAGAGTACACCAATTGCAATTCATTTGGAGAATCTGATATTAATGCAATTTTTAGTTGACCAGGTTGTATTGTCATGCTGAATATTCTGACATTTTTGGTCAGACATTTTCTATGGTTGAAGGATTTTTAAATGTTGTTTCTCAGGACTAATTCTCTACATTAAGGTCCTTACCAATCTCAAGCTAAAGCACCCATGCAGCTAGATGGAACATTAATCATTTCTTACCAGCTGACCCCAAACCCCCAAGTCGCGCTTTTAAGCCAATTATCTTCAGCAGCACAAATCCACCCTCCTGCCATATTTGATCATGCCACAGTTATGTTGATTATCTCCTCTCTCCACAATGCTTTTCTTAGCACACAATAAACATTCTTCTCCTGCTATTCGCCTGCACTCTTTACTCACTATGGATGTATTTCTCACACATATGCACATCATGTCACTAATTTAATAATCCTTGCTATGAACCGATTATAAGCATTTTTTTAAATCAAGAGATTTATGATTTTTCACAAGTATCCTTGTGAGCTTTAGTGCAACAACTACAGACTTCTTGGAAAAACATAATTTTTTTTATTTATTCTTATTTTCATGGTTCTTCCAACAGTTACTTTTTGAAGTTTTAAGGAAGGGGAGAGGATATGGTTAGTGACAATAAGAGGGCACCACAGTTGCCAAAATGGTACCACAGAAATTTAAGTAGAAAGCAGCATTAGTGATTAAGAATAAAGAATAGAAAGTTAAACAATTATAGTGGAGGGCAGTCCACATTTTCAAAGCCCATGAGGAGAATTTTGCAAACATAAACTGGTCACGAGAGCAAAACAATGCAAGTCAGGGAAGTAGTGGCCGGGGGGGGGGGGGGGGGGGGGGGGATTTCTTGAAGTAACACAGCAACAGACTGATAGCAATCATTAAATCCGAAACTGATCTTGTGCAACTAGCAAATTAGCCAAATCTAATAGAATTATAGCCACTTAAAGGATGTTACCTCACCACATAAATTACCTGTCCCCTCCTACCTGAAATGAGAAGAGACAGACAAATTAGAAGTTGCTGTAGCAGAAAATGGAGCTCGAGGTGGAGGGAAAAGAACCAACACCAACATCAAATGATAACAGAAGCAAACCAGACTAATCAGAATGAATGCTATGGACATTCCAGAGCAAGACTGAGAATGAGAGCAAGCAAGAGATAACTTTAATAGATATTTACTTTCTGCTCATTTGGGTCACTTCACAATAATACGTGTTGGTTTACTCACCTAACATACGAATGTACAGAGCAGTCTGGTCTGAGCTTTCATACGATATTGCCCCCCGTCTCTGAAAAATATAAATTGGACAGAGGTTTTGATATAGTATTCAACTCTAAGAACCTTTCCACCATTTGTAATGCACTATTAAAAATAAACTGTTCTTTATGTTTAGGGTTACACAAGGGAAAGAATAATCTGTGCTTAATCTGATGTTCCTAAAAATCAGTTTCTTGGGGGAATAATAATGCTCTAGACTTCCACCATCTAGAATATTTCCACCATCTAGACCAGAATTTCTTCCTTGGGTTCCATCTCCTGAATGGAACATAATATCCCTGATAGACACAAAATGCTGGAGGCGGGACAGGCAGCATCTCTGCAGAGAAGGAATGGGTGACGTTTTGGAAGGGTCTCAGATTCAGATTCAACTTTAATTGTCATTGCCAGTGTACAGTAGAGAGACAACGAAATGCAGTTAGCATCTCCCTGGAAGAGCGACATCGAATATGATTTCAATAAATAAATCTAATTACATGAATACAGTCATAGTGTGTATTTCCTGGGGGAGGAGTGGCGGGGGGGGGGGGGGGGGGGGGGGGGATTGGCAGTGGCAGTCACCGAGGTACATTGTTGAGTAGTGTGACAGCCACAGGGAAGAAGCTGTTCCTGGACCTGCTGGTCCGGCAACGGAGAGACCTGTAGTGCCTCCCGGATGGGAGGAGGGTAAACAGTCCATGGTTGGGGTGAGAGCAGTCCTTGGCGATGCTAAGCACCCTTCGCAAACAACGCTTGCTTTGGACAGACTCAATGGAGGGGAGTGAGGAACCAGTGATGCGTTGGGCAATTTTCACCACCACTCTGCAGTGCTTTCTGGTCGGAGACAGAGCAGTTGCCATACCATACTGTGATACAGTTGGTAAGGATGCTCTCGGTGGTGCAGCGGTAGAGGTTCACCAGAATCTGAGGAGACAGATGGACCTTCTTCAGTCTCCCCAGAAAGAAGAGACGCTGGTGAGCCTTCAGGAACCTGAAGCTGGAAACACGTTCCACCTCCGTCCCGTTAACGTGGATGGGGGTGTGCGTGCCGCCCCTAGACTTCCTGAAGTCTACAATGAGCTCCTTGGTCTTCTTGGAGTTAAGGGCCAGGTTGTTGTCAGCGCACCATGCTGCTAGGAGCTGGGCCTCCTCCCTATAGACCGACTCATCGTTGTTGCTGATGAGGCCAATCACCGTTGTATCATCTGCATACTTGATGATGGTGTTAGTACCATGTACAGGTGTGCAGTCGTGGGTGAAGAGGGAGTAGAGGAGGGGGCTCAGCACACAGCCCTGTGGAACGTCGGGGTTCAGGGTGAGGGTTGAAGAGGTGTGTTTGTCTAACCTAACAGACTGGGGTCTGTTGGTTAGAAAGTCCAGTATTCAGTTGCAGAGGGAGGGGTCGATGCCCAGGTTACCGAGTTTGGTGATCAGTTTAGAGGGTATAATGGTGTTGAATGCTGAGCTGTAATCGATGAACAGCATTCTTACGTAAGTGTCTCTGTTGTCGAGGTGGGAGAGGGCGGAGTGAAGTGCCGTTGAGATGGCATCCTCCGTACTCCTATTCTTGCGGTAGGCGAACTGATAGGGATCCAGTGTGGGGGGTAGGCAGCCTTTGAGGTGTGCCAGGACCAGCCTCTCGAAGCACTTGGTGATGATGGGGGTAAGTGCAACTGGGCGGAAGTCGTTGAGGCTCGCCGCAGTGGAGTGTTTTGTCACTGGCACGATGGAGGTGGTTTTAAGGCACATGGGGACAACTGCTTGGGCAAGTGACAGGTTGAAGATGTCAGTCCAGACGTCTGTCAGCTGCGCAGCACAGGCCCTGAGGACGCGCCCGGGGATGCCGTCAGGGCCAGCAGCCTTACGTGCATTAGTCCTACTCAGTGCCACGTACACGTCGTAGGGGGTGAGTGTGAGGGGCTGGTGATCGGCAGGGAGCACAGCCTTGATGGCCGTCTCTAGATTGTCCCTGTCGAAGCGGCCATAGAAGTGGTTAAACTCCTCAAGGAAGGAGGCATCGCTGGATGTGGGGGTGGTGTTGGTGGGTCTATAGTCCGTGATGGCCTGGATACCTTGACACATGCGTCGGGGGTCGGAGTTGTTGTTGAAGTGCTCCTCAATCCTGAGCTTATGGCAGTGCTTGGCCTTCTTGATGCCCCTCTTCAGGTTAGCCCTGGATGAACTGTAGGCTCGAGCATCGCCCGACCTGAAAGCGGTGTCCCATGTTTTCAGCAGTAGCCTGACCTCGCTGTTCATCCATGGCTTCTGATTCGGGAATATGGTCACCCACCCGTTTGAGGGAGGTGACACTATTGATGGTGGAGTTTATAAAGTCCAGAACAGAGGATGTATAGGAATCAATGTCCGTGTGGGAGTCAAGGGTGGCCTGGGCTGCAAACGCCTTCCAGTCAGTGTTTCCAAAACACTGCTGAAGTGTGGAGTCCGCTTCCTCTGACCAGACTTTAACTGTCCTTACAGTTGGTTTAACCCGTCTGATGAGTGGGGAGTACTTAGGGAACAGGAACAATGAGAGGTGATCAGACTGATCAAGGTGGGGGAGGGGGACAGCTTTGTAAGCTTCAGCCATGTTAGTGTAGACTTTGTCCAGTGTCTTGTCTACTCTAGTGGCGAAGGAGACATGTTGGTGGAATTTGGGGAGTACAGTCTTCAGGTTGGAGTGATTGAAGTCACCCGCAACAATGAAGGCTGCCTTGGGGTTGTGAGTCTGTTGTTTGCTAATGGCTGTATGCAGTTCTTTCATTGCAAGCTTGGCATTAGCATCAGGAGGGAAATAGGCTGCAGTCACAACAGTGGAGGTAAACTCTCTGGGCAGATAGAACGGAGGCAGATCTGGGCAGATAGACCCGAAATATCACACATTCCTTCTCTCCAGAGATGCTGCATGTCCCACTGAATTACTCCAGCATTTGGTGTAGAACGGAGGCAGATCTGGGCAGATAGACCCGAAATATCACACATTCCTTCTCTCCAGAGATGCTGCATGTCCCACTGAATTACTCCAGCATTTGGTGTCTATCTTCGATTTAAACCAGCATCTGCAGTTCTTTCCTACACATAATATTCCTGATGGTATCTGATGAAGGTTCTTGTATAAAGGGTCATCTACTCCCCTTTGCATTCCAACATTCTAAAATAAATAAATCCACATGATCTGCTCCTCGTGGAATACGCCTCCGTTAAATTTACAGCATGGTAACTGGCCCTTCGACCCAGAGTTCCTTTTGACCGTCGATCACCTGTTCACAGACAAACTCACCTGACAAATAGTGGACAAGAATGATTAAATCTTGGATGTAAACAACAAATTGGGCACAGTATTCAGTAGCAATATCAAGAACCTTTATGTAACTGGTACCAATGTCCCAATCGAATCAAGCACCCAGGAACAAAGACTACAGAACATGGTAGACACTGCGTTGGCCATCGTAGGCACTGGCCTCCCCTCCATTGAAGGAATGTATAGGCGGAGCTGCCTCAAAAAAGGCAGCCGACAAAAACCCATGCCACTTTGGCCATGTCATTTCAATGCCAATGGGTCCAGGAAGTTACATGAGCCTGTAAACCAGGTTCAAGAACAGCTTCTTCCCCAGCAACCATTATGCTCTTGATCACTACAGAACACCAACCTCTGCAACTATGACCTTCTTAGGACTGCAGCTTTAGTTGCACGACAGACTTTATTTTTGCACTATATGGTTACCTAGTATTACGATGATTCATTTATAGTATTTTGGTTATTATATATTTATCTTGTTTGCTATTGTATTTGAAAGGACTCTTAAGCTGCAGCAAATAAGAATTTCATTGTTGCATTGTCGGTACATTAAGCACTCTGCTCTTGAAATTTATACCAATAAGTAAAAGAGCTCTAGGCACTTTTGCAAATCTTTCTCCTAGCCTTGATGCTTGTGATACAAAAATCTATAAAATCTCTGAGCAATTTAGAACAAGCTGGCAACCCTGTACACAAAGGCATCTCTTCTTTACGTATGTGCCCTCTAGAGAGAATGAACAGCTTCCAGCTTACTGCCTCAGGAATTCCTTTGAAACAATGGGTCCATGGGAGGGTTCAGCAAAGGCAATAGTATGAATTTAAAACAAAAAACACAATTTCTATTGGCAACAAGGAAGACTGGCAAACACTGGAAAGGGAACAAGTCAACTAAGCAAGTCAGTAATAGGGAAGCAACTGAGATTGATATACAAATTAATAAAGAATCCAGAAAGACAAGTGATTTTAAAACAGAAATCAATTCCAAAAGGCCAAGTAACACTTAAGTAATCTGCTAACTGAAAGAATGGAGAAAGATAAAGCAGTAGATTTTAATCGAGTTTTCAAATGAGCCTTCAATAAAAGGCACCTATGAAAGAATATGGCATGGAAGATAGGATTAAATAACAGAATCAATATAAATTGGCTGAATAACAAAATTAGGTAAAGGTAAAAGCAATGTACCATATGTATAGAGCAGGGATGCAGTTTACTATTAATATTAACAGTTTAGATTCAGAAAATGAACTCAATTATCAAAACATATAGATGACAGAGGGATGGTTTTATAACGTATAGACTAAAGCATAATGAAAGATTTGGTCATCCATCATGTGCGGATTACGCAGGTACGAGGCAAAATTATTTTAATATGCTTTCCTGAGATTATGATAATGATAAGAAAATCAAAATTGTCAACATAAAATAAAGAAGAGAATATGGTAGAAGAGCAGAGTGATCAAGGCATATAACATTATTGTTTAACAAATCATTTAAAATTACAAACACAGCATTAAAATTTCTAGAGGCACAAATTCAAAAGAAAAGTGTAGAGGACTGATAGAGAGAGGAACAAACGTTCAAGATCGAGGAAGCTAGAATCAATACATTATTTTGGAAAGATCACTCGTTCCAATGCTTTATATCCCATGTGATTCTTTAAATTGACTATAACCAAAACATTTTTTTCCTCATTCCAATCCTGCTTTCTATTATTATGTCAAAGAATTTTACTATATACACAGGTCAAAAGATATGGGCAGTAGGAAAATTAAAAATGTACCCCACCTTCAGAACACATCTGCTACAAATTCAAAAGATCATATTCTTTTTGAAATTAAACCTCCTTGAAGATCCATTTTACAAAGCTACCACAGGTGCACAACTCTTGGGAGACTGCAGATGTTGTAATCTTGAGTTTAAAAAAGTGCTGAAGGAACATAGTGGGTCAGGCAGCATCATGAGGGGGAAATGGACAGCCATCTTCAGCCTGACCCACAGTGATCCTCCAGCACTTTTTTTACCCAGGGTTTGGTAGTTGGCTGGAGTTCTAAAATACATTGCTTTTTCTTCTCAACTCATTTTAAAACTCAGATGCTGTCAGAAAATATGTTTTGCCTTTTATGAGATTAATTCTTCAACTGAAAATTACTCATAATAGCTATTTATAATTATTCCTTTTTAAATTTCAGTACATCAGATCATAAAGCAGTTCACAGTAGAATATACACAACAGTTTTGCCGCCCACAATAGATATCTAACAGAGATAATCTGCACAGTATCAAAACACTATGGCAATCAGCAAAAGATACTTGGACAACAGCAGATGGCTCCTCCAGAAACATTGATAGGGATATTCTGGTGGAACTATTTATAATTGACAACATCTACACTGCTAAGTGGCAAGCAGAAAAAATTAGAAATTTAAAAAAGTATAAAGAGAAGGGAGGGTAATGTGACTAAAGCAAAAAATAATATTTTCACTAAAACTAAGTATTGTAGAGCCAAAGATATGTTTTGAGGACCATCAAAAGTGGAGGGGGTGCAACATCCTCACAAAGTTTTTTTGACCCTACTTGAGTTTAAATTAGTTTGACAAAGGGATGGTAAACAGTGCAGCAAGGAGAAAATGTGGAAGTTTTCATCCACTGCAAGTCTAGTGAGGTGAGCAGACAAATGTATGGTAGAGCATGAGATGGCTGGCAGGTTCAGCTGCATTTATTTTAAGGCAAGGAAGTTATTACAGAGTCACAGAAACATGTTGAGTGCAGGGCATGACTGGTAGCTCCAATGTCACAGGACATTTCAGTGTCAGAGTCATACAGCACGAAAACAGGCCCTTCCGCTTATCTTTTCTCAGAAAACCTAGAAACCTTTCCTACCCATGTATCTGGCCAAATCTTTTAAATGTTGCCACGTACCTACCTCAACTACTTCCTTTGGCAGCTCGTCTATATGTCTAACACTCTTAGAGCGGAAAAGTTGCCACCCATGTTCCTAATAATTTTTTGTCCTCTCACCCAAAAACCTATGTCCTCTTGTTCTCAATTCCTCTGCCCTGGGAAAAGAGTTAACTATCACCTAGACCAAGCATTCGCCCAACTATCTCCCCTGTGATTTTATACAACCAAATGCCATACTATAGGGGATTGAAGGCTTTGTGGCCAAGTTTGCAGATTATACAAAAATAGGTAGAAGGGCAGGTAGTGTAGAGAAGCAGGGACTCTGCAAAAGACTTGGACAGGTTGGGAGAGTGGGCAGAGAAGTGGCTGATGGAATACAGTTTTGCAAAGTGTGGAATCATGCATTTTGGTAGTAGGATATAGGTGTAGACTATTTTTGAAAAGGGGAGAGAATCCAGAAATCGAATGTGCAAAGGGACTTGGGAGTGCTGGTTTGAGGATTCCCAAAGGTTAATCTGCAAGTCCAATCGGTAGTAAAGAAAGCAAACTCAATGCTGGCATTTATTTCAAGAGGGCTTGTATACAATAACAGGGATGCAATGCTGAGGCTCTATAAGGCGCTGCTAAGGCCGCATTTGGAATATTGTGAGCAATTTTGGGCAACGCATCTGAGTAAGGATGTGCTGGCTCCAGAGAGGGTCCATAGGAGGTTTACAAGAATGGTCCCAGGAATGAGTAGGTTAAACCATGATGAATGTTCGTCTTCACTGGGCCTATACTCACAGTTTAGAAAAAATAAGGGGGTCCTCATTGAAACATACAGAATAGGGAAAGGCTTGGATGGAGTGGATGTGGAGAGGATGTTTCCACTAGTGGGAGAGTCTAGGGCCAGAGATCATAGCCTCAGAATTAAGGGCATTCTGGTAAGGAGAAGAAATTTCTTTAGTCAGAGGGTGGTGAATCTGTGGAATTCTTTCCCACAGAAGGCTGCGGAGGCCAAGTCAGTGGATATATTTAAGCATAGATAGATAGATTCTTGATTAGTACAGATATCAGAGGTTATGGGGAGAAGGCAGGAAAACGGGGTTAGGAGGGAGATAGATCAGCCATGATTGAATGGCAGAGTAGACTTGATGAGCCGAATGTCCTAATTCTACATGACCTTATGACTGAGGTCCGTGTGGACAACATCTGCCTGGGTTGGCGGACTTTTGTTAAAGGTAGACACTGGATAGGCAGTGTTTGTTTTTCCTGTAAGGAAGAGGCGTATGGGTGACCCGACAAAGGTATATACAATCATGAGAGGCATGAATAGGTGTAGACAAACTGACATACCACACACCACAGGATATCTAACCTCTTGTAGTCACAATATATATATATTTTGAGTTTTTGATTGATGATGATTTCTAGTGTTATTAGTGCCAAGGGTACCTCTTCAAATCATCTCTCGCTGGATGTGATCAATGTTTGGCACTATTGTGACATTAATGTTATCAGCCCATACCCAAATACTGGGTAGATCTTGTTGCTTGCGGGCATGGGCTGCTTCAAAAGAAGAGGCCACATTGGTATAGTAAAGCATTACAGCTTCTGGTATCCTATCTTTTTGATCATTAGAAGCCCCCATATCATCAAGGAATTCATCGTCAAATAATTAAATATTTAACGAATTACTAATATTTTAGGGAAATAAATCGGCCATAACAGTCTGACCCATGCACAATTTCACACCCACCCATCAATTCCCTTATTGTGACAGAGTTTCAAAAGTGGGATGGGTTAAGCTCCCTGCAACAACTCCTTGCAAGGTGTTCCCAGGTGCTGTCCTGGAGAGCTGGACATGTGTTTAAATCCAATTCCAGTAATGCAATTACTGCCAAAAACGTATAAATCTAACTTACAGTAGCTACCCAAAGTTAACAGAACCCAGACGCAATAGCAGCCATACCGAGTGCTTTTGTGAACTCGGAGGAAAAGATATATCATGTTCCCACACCTTTAATCTCCCTCTTAGCCCTCCACCCTTAAACCCGCTCCACCTCCCCCTACCATCCCTCCAATCTCTCATCCACCTATGACTATCCAGGTCTCCCCAACTGCAGTGTCTTGCTAGTTTTTTTTCTTGCTGTTGGAGGGAAATTGAGTCAGATCAGAGAAAGAGATCCTACTGATTAATCCGACAGCCAACACGTTCTCATTCTTGACAAATTATCACCTTGCCGTAAATATTGAGGCTGATGCCATCAGTTATAAGCACACAAAAAAAAAAGCTCTGGTAGAAAGGACTGATAGACTGATTAGATAATTTCCAACAAGACAGTTCAGGATCTTCAGAATGAAATAAAAACAAATAATTCCATTTATTAGCACTGCCTATTATGAAAATGTGAAATTAAAACAGAAAATGCTGCAAATATTAAACAGATTCATGGAATGGTGTCACTAACAAATGATCTAAACCAGTCCTGCTGAAACACTACTGATTTGAATCGTTCATGCTGCTTCCAACATAAAATGTTCTTGTATTTTGGGGCTGTAAAAATATATAAATAAAAATCACAAATATTATATATTCAACTGAATACTTCATAGCTAAAGATATACTCTTCGAGTGGCTTTAACAGCAAGTAACTGGTGATCATACCCTTCTGCATTGCATATTTGCAAAACTCAAAACACAGATTTGTTTCACTACCTTTCACAGGCGTTTTGAATGGATTTCACATCAAACACTACCCATACCATTATAGAATTTTTTTGAATGCTAAAACCTTCAAATTTTTTAAATTGTGCTCAATACCTACAAATTATTTGCAGGACCAGATAGATCCATGGATCGAGTTCATCCATTCATGTATTAATTACGATAGAGCAAACAGGAATTGCAGATTTCTTTCCCCAGCATATTAAGCCGCCTTGTGAAATCCAGTTCAATACCCACTGTTACGGCTGCTAATAACAGTTTTATGCTCTATATAGTTTTAACATATTTCGCCCAAGTTATCTGCATTTCTAAACATTATTTTATTGTTTTGGCTCCCCATCATATTTTTTGAAACACAATTTCTGGAGATTCATCAGGTGTGCAAACTACTTTGCTTCCTGAGCACCAAGAACAATTTTAGCCATTCCTCCCACTGCTTCAGTTTAAGTGCAACCAAACCAGCACACATTTAGGAATTAAATCCAGCGGCTTCCCAGTCTATCTGGGTAAGCTACTCACCAGATGGACTATCAACTGTCCGGTGGGCATGAACGTGGTTCACCGACAAGACTACCACAAGTAAAAGGGAAAAAAAGAGACAGACAGTGAGAGAGAGTAATTTGATAGAGGTTGCTGGACAAATGAAGGTTTGCACCTGTTAACTGACAAAAAAATCAGTTAAGATATTGCAACATTTATTATTACAACTAGGTTGTACACGGTGATCCCAATGTGTAACAATCTTCGATTGAAAGGCATCTGGGCAAGAAGTTATTATTTTTACAACAGGATAATGCTTCTTGAAAATCTGTCATTACTCTGTTGGCAAATATTCTGTATATTAAAATGTATTTTCCTCTAAGAGAGCAAAACAATTGTTCATCATTATTCACTATGACCGTCAATGTTCACTTTATGCTGGTGTATCATTTTCTTCACAAAGCCAAAATTCCCTCTCGTTCCTTCTGCCCTAGCCCTGATCTTGAACTCTCCACAATTTTTCTACTATTTTATCTCCAAAATGCATGAACATACTATAATCTTCCAAATCTGTGTTCACCTTTTCCACAAAATAGTTTTATACTTCAGTGCTGTACGAGCAGAGACATTAGGCAAAATGTTGAACAAGGATCCTGCCGGCATCTCCAATGCAGCACAATGTACTACTTTGAAATGCAGGATTATGCAAATGCTTATCCTTCCATTAACTTACAATTATCTCATTTTTATGATTTGTAGAATCTTTGCATGTCATGTTTCCTAAATTACAACACCTCAAAAAAAAAACTTGCAGTTGTAAAACAATTAGGGGCCTTCACAGGAAAATTAAAACTTATTGCAGGTGAAAATCTTTCTGCCCCAGAAACACCATTTATTATAACTTTTTTTTTCTGTTGTAATTTTAAATTGACTACTCAAATCAAATTATAACCCAAGTTTTTCCTGTATCTCAGCCTATCCACACCATTATTTATGGATCAACATTTTTCCGACTACTCTATCAAGTTTGCCTCTAGGATACATCATCTGCAGACATGGGTTCAACTTCAGTTCAAACTTCTGCTCAAACTTTCCACAGTGAAGATGCTGGTCACATTCAGACTTGAACTACCTCCAATTTTCTCTTGTTATGCACCAACTTAACTTTTGAAAATGAAGGGAATCAAATAGAGAAAGTTAGTAGACAGTCGTGAGGCAGGAGCAGAGAAGGGAAGCACTCATACCCAACATGTAGGGGCGAAAGAAGAAAAAGATAACAAACAGAGAATAAGAGGTGGTGGGTTTCTTAAATATGTATATTTTAATGCTAGGAGCATTGTAAGAAAGGTGGATGAGCTTAGTGCCTGGATTGACACCTGGAAGTATGATGCTGTGACAATTAGTTGCATGGTTGCAGGATGGCTGTGATTGGAAACTAAATATTCCAGGATTTTGTTGCTTCAGGTGTGATAGAATTGGAGGGGCAAGAGGTGGAGGTGTTGCATTGCTTGTCAGGGAAGATATTACAGCAGTGCTTTGGCAGGATAGATTCGAGGGCTCGTCTAGGGAGGCTATCTGGGTGAAACTGAGAAATGGGAAAGGTGTAGCAACACTTATAGGAGTGTATTATAGAACGCCTAATGGGGAGCGAGAATTGGAAGAGCAAATATGTAAGGAGATAGCAGATATTAGTAGTAAGCACAAGGTAGTGATTGTGGGAGATTTCAATTTTCCACACAAAGACTGGGAAACACATTCTATAAAAGGGCTGGATGGTTTGGAGTTTGTAATGTGTGCATGATAATTTTTTGCAGCAATACATAGAGGTACCTACTAGAGAAGGGGCAGTGCTGGACCTCCTGTTAGGAAATGAGACGGGTCAGGTGATGGAGGTATGTGTCGGGGAGCACTTCGGGTCCAGTGATCACAATACCATTAGTTTCAATATAATCATGGAGAAGGTCAGAACTGGACCAAGGGTTGAGATTTTTGATTGGGGAAAGGCTAACTTTGAGGAGATGCGAAAGGGTTTAAAAGGAGTGAATTGGGACATTTTGTTTTATGGGAAAGATGGAGAAGAGAAATGGAGGACATTTAAAGGTGAAATTTTAAGAGTACAGAATCTTTATGTCCCTGTTCGGTTGAAAGGAAATAGTAATAATTGGAAAGAACCATGGTTTTCAAGGGAAATTGGACACTTGGTTCGGAAAAAGAGAGAGATCTACAATGATTGTACGCAACATGGAGTAAATGAGGTGCTTGAGGAGTATAAAGAATGTAAGAGTCTTAAGAAAGAAATTAGAAAAGATAAAAGATATGAGGTTGCTTTGGCAAGTAAGGTGAAAGTAAATCCAAAGGGTTTCTACAGCTATAATATAGCAAAAGGATAACGAGGGATAAAATTGGTCCATTAGAGAGTCAGAGTGGACAGCTATCTGCAGAGCCAAAAGAGATGGGGAAGATATTGAACAATTTCTTTTCTTCGGTATTCACCAAGGAGAAGGATATTGAATTATGTGAGGTAAGGGAAACAAGTATAGTAGCTATGGAATCTATGAGATTCAAAGAAGAGTTTTGACACATTTTAAAAATATAAAAGTGGATAAGTCTCCAGGTCCTGACAGGATATTACCTAGGACATTGAGGGAAGTTAGTGTAGAAATAGCAGGGGCTATGACAGAAATATTTCAAATGTCATTAAAAACGGGAATGGTGCTGGAGGATTGGCGTACTGCGCATGTTGTTCCATTGTTTAAAAAGTGTTCTAAGAGTAAACCTAGCAATTGTAGACCCGTTAGTTTGACGTCAGTGGTGGGGAAATTAATGTAAAGAATACTTAGAGATAATATATATATATATATATAAGCATCTGGATAAACAGGGTCTGATTAGGAACAGTCAACATGGATTTGTGCATGGAAGGTAATGTTTGACTAATCTTTTTGAATTTTTTGAAGAGGTTACCAGGGAGATTGATGAGGGTAAAACAGTGGATGTTGTCTATATGGACTTCAGTAAGGCATTTGACAAGGTTCCACATGGAAGGTTGGTTAAGAAGGTTCAATTGTTGCATATTAATAATGGAGTAGCAAGATGGATTCAACAGTGGCTGAATGGGAGATGCCAGAGAGTAATGGTGGACGGCTGTTTGTCAGGTTGGAGGCCGGTGACTAGTGGGGTGCCTCAGGGATCTGTTGGGTCCACTGTTGTTTGTCATATACATCAATGATCTGGATGATGGTGTGATAAATTGGATTAGTAAGTATGCAGATGATACTAAGATAGGTGGTGTTGGGGATAATGAAGTAGATTTTCAAAGTCTACAGATAGATTTAGGCCATTTGGAAGAGTGGGCTGAAAGATAGCAGATGGAGTTTAATGCTGATAAGTGTGAGGTGCTACATCTTGGCAGGACAAATCAAAATAGGATGTACATGGTAAATGGTAGCGAATTAAGGAATGCAGTTGAACAGAGGGATCTAGGAATAACTGTGCATAGTTCCCTGAAGGTGGAATCTCATGTAGATAGAGTGGTAAAGAAAGCTTTTGGTGTGCTGGCCTTTATAAATCAGAGCATTGAGTATAGAAGTTGGGATGTAATGTTAACATTGTACAAGGCATTGGTGAGGCCAATTCTGGAGTATGGTGTACAATTTTGGTCGCCAAATTATAGGAAAGATGTCAACAAAATAGAGAGAGTACAGAGGAGATTTACTAGAATGTTGCCTGGGTTTCAGCAACTAAGTTACAGAGAAAGGTTGAACAAGTTAGGTCTTTATTCTTTGAAGCGCAGAAGGTTAAGGGGGGACTTGATAGAGGTCTTTAAAATGATGAGAGGGATAGACAGAGTTGACGTGGATAAGCTTTTTCCATTGAGAGTAGGGAAGATTCAAACAAGAGGACATGATTTGAGAATTAAGGGACAGAAGTTTAGGGGTAACATGAGGGGGAACTTCTTTACTCAGAGAGTGGTAGTTGTGTGGAATGAGCTTCCAGAGGAAGTGGTGGAGGCAGGTTCGGTTTTATCATTTAAAAATAAATTGGATGGGTATATGGACGGGAAAGGAATGGAGGGTTATGGTCTGAGTGCAGGTAGATGGGACTAGGGGAGAATAAGTGTTCGGCACGGACTAGAAGGGCCGAGATGGCCTGTTTCCGTGCTGTAATTGTTATATGGAAAAGTGCTTATATAATGAGAATAACTTCCATTCTTATAAATGTGCTATCACTGAGGCCATGTCAGTAGATATAGCAACTCAAAACACTTTTTTTTTGTAGTTATTTTTAGTAGAATTACATTCCTTAATCCAGAATGGTAGATTATTTTTAAAAATAGGACGGATCTGATGTTCAATACAATGACCAGTTAATACAGCCAAATACAATTTCTACGCAATGTATACTAATGCGTGAATCAATATACTATACAATAACTATTCGTCAGATTATGGCCCTACAGATCTGTTCTAGGAAGTGAACATGGAACAGTACGCCACAGGAACAGGCCTGAACATGGAACAGTACGCGCCACAGGAACAGGCCTTACAATCCGCAATGTATCCTTCCATATCCATATTTCCATCTGGGCAAAAAGATCCCTGTAGGGCTCCACTGGTCACACATCCCCTGTCTGAATATTGGCCTTCCACCACAAACGTCCGTCTTCTATCAGTAAGCCAGTTCAAAGCCAATATGATCAAGTCACTGTGAATCACATGTATCTTAATTTTCTGGATCAACCCACCGTGCAGGACTTTATCAAATACTTTACTGAAATCCATGAAGCCAACATCAACCGCCCTATCCTCCATGATAGCCTTCATCACCCTCACTGAAAATTGAACTAGTTAGTAAGATATGACCTGCCATGTACAAGGTCATGCTGATTGTCCTTATGAACCCTTTCTCTTCCATGAATAACCAAACGTGCAGGAATGCTGCTTGAAGGTAGGTAAGAAGTGTCGAATGGACTATTACAATTGCAAATCTTTGTTAAGCTAGTTCACAAGTTTCATAATTTTATTTTGCAAACATTAGAAAATGTTCTGGTAAAGGAAAGATAATTTACAATAAACACTGATTTTGGGGGTGGTAGCATGCCAACAGGTTTCCTACAACAGTAATCTTACCAAAAAATAAATCAAAATACATCCTCAAAAATATACTTGGCACCTTTAATGCATTGAACAAATCCTCAAAATTGTATCTATCCATCTGCCACATGATAGACTTTACAGTAAATAATAAATTGAGCAGTTTTCAGTTGTAAACACCTAATGTACAAAAGAACAACTCTCAAATCATTCCAATATGTATGAAAACTGAAACATTTAATGAAATACAACCAAATTTGTGAAACTCTTCATTGCAGATGGGTGGTACAGCGGTAGAGTTGCTGCCTTGCAGCGCCAGAGACCCGGGTTTGATTCTGGCTGCAGATGCTGTCTGTACGGAGTTTGTACATTCTCCTTGTGACCGCTTGGCTTTTCCCTGGGTTCTCCAGTTTCCTCTCGCACTCCAAAGACATATGGGTTTGCAGGTTAATCAGCTTTGGTAAAGATTGTAAATTGTCTCTTTTGTGCTGGTGTACAGGGATCGCTGGTCAGCACGCACTCAGTGGGCCGAAAGGGCTTTGTCCAGGCTGTATCTCTAAATTAAAAGTCAAACTATTTCCTTTAAAGGATAATTAAATATGTGCAAATCCAAGTTGACAATTGAAGTTAGCAATTCCTTAAACACGGGTTTGCCTGAAAAGCCAAAGAATCCAACATCCTAAAAGGTGAGGAAAGTCAACAGAAGTGATTTGGTGACATTCAAAAATTCTTTGAACCATATGATAAGGAATGAGGGAATTTGAAAGTTTAAAAGCTCAAGGAACATTCATACCCAAAATGGAAATGACAGTGCTCTCAAGATTGATTGCTAAACCTTAGAACCCATTCCCATCAATTATACTGTAGTGGTTTGTAGTTTCCTTACCAATATTGTCACAATCAGTGCAAATGTAGGTCCATCCAGAACTATGTACACTTTGATGAGGGAATCAACAATGACTTGGATCTCAGCCCCAGGATATGTGCAAAGACAAGTATAACAAGTATTTACAGCAACTACAGCCCTGAGCAAAGACCATCTGAAATTGAAATTGAAGAGTTTTCCATTAGCATGGAAGAACAGTTTCATTCCCATAGGAAGCTTGTTGGAGGCGAGAAAGATTATCAAATATAGCCGCATCATTGCCTTAACATCTTTCACACTCATCTTCCCTTATATGATGGCTTGCAATGTTCACCTTTCTCAGGTCTCAGCTCTCAATCAAGGCTGTTACTGATACTGAAATGTACCAGTTCCTTCAATGCACCAGCTCAAATGTCAAATTACCTATTACCTCAAATCTAGCACAGAATTCTTGAGTGACTAGGAATCAATGATCACTGCCCTCCTATAAGCTTCCAAAACCTGTACTACCAATAACAAGGCTGTGGGGGGAAAAAATAATATCAATGCTTTTTCCACAAAATCCTCGCAATTCATTGGAGGAATAAACAAATGTCAGTGTCCTCTTCCAGTCCAATAGTACCTGAATCAAGGCCTAATTGTTCTCAGTTAACTACATTGGCTGATCACTGCATTCACATACCTGAAAAGAGACTTTTGAAACAGAGGCTCCCTTCCAAGCTTCATTTTGAGGCTGACAAAGGGAAAAAAAGGAGCTCAAAGTAGAGGACGAGCATTCAGAATGTCACGGGAAACAAAAGCCAAAGGGAGAACAAAAACGTAGCCTATCATCTCAAGAACTACCAACTGGCCTGCCTATGTCCCAGCTCCAACCTTGTCTTTGGTAGGTTCACACATTGGTCTCATTAGCCAAAGTAGAGTCATCCTCCATTCCAATGGATTTCCTAAGAAGAGTTGGTCTCGCCCCATTTTGCTTTGTTATTAGTTCATGCTTTGATACAATTCAAAAAAATGTTCATGCTTCTGAAAAAAAAGCCATTTCAAAGGTTCGGTTCATCGTCACATGTACCAATTGAGGTACAGTGAAACTTGAATGACCATTTTGTACCAAAAGCGAGGATGAACAAGATTCAGTTGAGTTTCAAGGAAGGGTGTAAAGAAGGAAAGGTCACCAAAGAGATTGACTAGTTTAATGAATTAATGATGTGCATCATTAGGGCATTTAGTCAAGTTCAAATAAGGAAGTTGTGTGGGAATCAGTAATGAACAACAGACCAGATTCTGCAGGACAGGGTTCAGGTGGAACGAGTGATGGGCCTAAAGGTCTTTCTTGCCTCTATTCATCACAAAAATATTTTTTTTTTTTAAACTATAATCGATCCACTTCTCACCACAATTTAGCAAAGCAAAAAAAAAAAAAAAAAATGCGTGTCAGACACAATCAGAAATCTAAATTGAAATGGCTTTGAAACGATATTCCATATAACATCAATTCAAAACGTATCTACTTATCGTATCGATTGGCGGACCAGAAAATTTCAGAATCAAATCTTTCGGTAGCTGGGAGTGGAAGGGGTAGTGTCAAAGCAGAAGATACAGTATTCAGAAGCCCAAATACTTTTGCCATCATGACCTGGGACCTCTACTGGTTAATTCCAAATGATCTACCCCATTCACATATCTTGATTTTGGCAAAGATGGTGAAATTGAGAAGTGTAATCAGTGTGGTTTATAATAAAAAAAATCAGGAGCACAGGCACAATTGGTAGGTATGTTACAAAACTTACCTTCAGCGGCGCTGCAGTTCTGCCACTGGCCATGTGCGCGTTTTGGTACCTTTGAGGGCGGGGGGGGCGGGGTTAAAATGCTGTTTTCACGTACCCGTCCTGGATTATATTTTGTTGGAGTGCAAGCTTTTGCTGAAGAATTGTTCCGACGGGTGTTCTGTGAATTTATTTATTTTTTTTAAATCGCCTGACAAGTTCAGCGCTGGAGTAATTTAAAAATCAGTGTCTAAAGCCGTCAGCGCCGACAACAGGGGCGGATTTCACGTACAGGACAGGTAAAGGAAAGACGTTTATTTTATGTATAAAAGTGCTCCTTAAGATGCCTTTAATTCACATTTTACTTTGCGAAACTGTGATTTTTTCCCCTACGAACCAGCAGTATTTTTCCTGCCGATATGGGGTTTAAATTCACCGCAACGTTCCAAATGATCGCATTCCAGAAAAACCCACTCGCAAGATGATTTAAATGGCCATTAATTTGCAGGTATTAAACACTAAATTCCTTCCATTTGGCCAATAAATCCATGACAATGATATTTTAAAATCATGTTATATTGTGAATTATTGTGTGTATGTTATTTGGACACTTGGGCTATTTAAAAACATTGATCTTTTCTTAAGAAATGGATAGATGTTTAGATCAAGTAATTGAATTATGTAATTAGCTACAATTGGGTAACTAACTAATTATTTGCTTTAACATTGTAAGATTGCTCCAAGTAAGATTGTTCCATATTTGTTTCCAAATGCTTCAATCTATAATAACTGAAAATTTATTTCAGTTCTCTTAATTTTTAAGAAAGTTATGGGCTTTTGACTGTCCTCGATCACAGCTTTTGTGTTAAGTCAATGGAAAAGCAATAGGGAACAAGATGCTAATTTCCGAGTATGAAAATGGCCATAACCTTTTTAATACTGAAGATATGAAGTGAATTGGGTGTCAAATTAAACTTCTTTTTATATTTTATCTGATGGGATAAATTGCAGACTTGATTTTTTAAATCTCATATTTTGTAACATTGCTACAATAGGTTAAAAAAAAATTTGTACACTGAACATTTTATGATGTTTGGTGAAGTGAAACAAATGCAGACAGACGAAAGTCCAGCACCAGGAATATCACAAAAATATGCAGCCTAACAATCAGAAAGTTAACAGAGAGCATGATAACAGGGTTGGAAAACAAGGGGAGTAAAAATGTACAATGTAGTCGCGGCCTCATTATGGTCTTCACAAATTTTTCAACGTATTGAAAAATTAGCGGCGACCAGAATGAAGCTGGCCATGGAGCGAGAATTCTCGTGCCGTAGGCGGGTCGCCAGGAGGTCCTAGTGGGTCGCCAGGAAGTCAAAGGTTCTCGTAGGTTGTGCTGACCGGTGAATTTTATTGGCTCATTGGGGAAAAAAAACGTAAGCAGTAGTTTTCAGAACCAAGGATAACCGACCAGTAATATTAATTTCCGCCGAGCTTCACAACCGTGTATATCTGGCTTTTTAAAAGTTGTCTCCAGTCCTTATCCCCCCCCCCTTTTAAAGGACTTACGTGATCCTTCCCATACACGGTGCTTTGACCGTCTTAATTACAGCGCCAACCTTCCTGTTCACCGCGGTTGTGTGTCTGTATCACATTGGCTTTGCACCGTGTGAATTTCACTCAGACAGCGCTCCTCCCCGCATGCCCTGTCCACACCTGCATATCGGGCTGGTGAAGGAGTGTGTGTGTGTGTGCGTGTGTGATCTCCTTTAGGCTTTGCCCCTTTCACCTTAAACATATGCCCTCTAGCTTTTGACATGCCGGGGCAAAAGGTTACTATGCACGACTCATAATTTTAGGTGCCTCTATTAGGTCTTCCCTCAGCCGCCAATGCTCCAGGGGAAACACTACAAATTTGTCCAATCTCCCCTCAAAGCTAATAGCCCATAATCCAGGGGGCATCCTGGTAAACCTATTGACCACAGAAGCTTAAATTAACCAGGTATATTAAAAACCATAGCCACAAGGGTGAGCCCAGAAATGATATATCGACACATTTAGTCTGAACCAACGTCGACTTGCATAGCTGTTCCTGACCTCCCACCAAATTAGAATGATGGAAATCCCCAAGGTGCAACATTTTGGGAGTACCACCTTCCATGAAATGCAGCACTTAGAAATGGGAAAGTGACAACCATCATCTCAAGTGGAAGTAGATATGAGTAACATATGCTGGTCTTGCCAGGGGCAAGCACATTTTATGTGCAAATCAAATATCAAGGCAGATAGGAGAGAGGTAAAATAATGTCAATGCAATGGCAGAGATTACCATGCATTTATCCTACAAGTTCAATTGCATTAAATATAATGTAAAAGGAGACTTTAATATTTTGCTGATAATATTGTACACGTGTATGATTTATTTCCTGTGGCAGTGTACAGAATCATGATGGAAGTAAAGGGAAGATTACAGGGAAGCGGATGAAGTGATCCATACAAAATTGAACTCCTGCCCTTTTTATTAGTCAAACATTGGACTTTTAACATTTCCCTTACCTATATTTGTACAAAAATGTCCATGTAAATCTGTTCTACAGGCATTAGTGCCATGGTAGCAATTTTACTTACGTCGACACTGTTGAGACATTTCCATATAAATATACCAATTTATGATGGAGAAAGTTAATGTGTGTACACTTTTGAAAAACCACTCAGCTTCTTATATATGCAGATACATATACACATACACAAACACAAACACTACAATAGTACCTCCAAGAATCGTTCTTCCCACCCAGATGAAGGGATCCAAAGGTTAGAAGAGTTTGTGAAGGTCTATAAGAAAATTAAAAAAAGTAGGTAGTACAATATCAAGCATCCAATATATTTGTAGCCGCATTATTTTCCCAAAAGTTCTTTTCTACAGTGGAAAATTTCAGGTTCTTATACATTTTAACAAGACACCTTTATGTCAATCAATTGACACATTCATATTGATGTACAAGCTTGACAATAACACAACTACAAAACAACCACCAAATATTAAGCTTTAAAACATCAACCACACAACAGAAACAAAGCTTTAACTAGTTGGATGATACATTCACATGAAATCTCTCTCAAGAGTTCTGCTGATTGGCCTTTGCAATGTCATGCTTTACCTGCAGTGTTTTTTTTTTTGCTGAAATCACACTTATAAGATGCACTCTTTAAATATAATTCGGAAGTATATTGCCCAAGCATCTAACAATCAATATTTAATAATTAATAATAATGAGATATAACCCTCTATGTTAACTAATGGTTACTAAATAACCATATAACCTATAATCTTTATTATTATAAAAACTCTGACCTTGGATGTTTACTTGTGTGTTTGCTTGCTTGAACTTTTTCTTTGATTCACATCTCCTCGAAAACCCGACGCAGTAACAGTGAAATGTTTACATATTCCAGTAGAGATTTACCTCATGATTCCAAAAATTTCCCATATCCGAACATTTGATTCATTATTTCCCGAGTTTTCTTACTAAAATTGTTCATGTCACCAATCTGACATATTTTTTAAAATCTAACTTGCTGAAGCGAGCTGAATAACATCACAATGCCTCTGCTCCTCACACAAGCTGCGCATAATTTTCAACGCGCAGCCCCACTGTTTGCCACGAGCTGCGAGATATGTGGCCCAACCGCCCTCCCCCCCCACCAACAGGGCTCTGCATTGAAGCCACAACAGATCAACGGTGGATGCGATCTCGCTGGCCCTCCACTCCACTATGGACCACTTGGACAACAAAAACTCATATGTCAGGCTGTTATTCATTGATTACAGCTCGGCATTTAATACTATCATCCCCTCCAAGCTGGTTACCAAACTCGCAGAACTGGGTCTCTGCGCATCCCTCTGCAATTGGATCCTCGACTTCCTCATCCACAGACCACAGTCTGTTCGTATTGGTGGAAATGTGTCAGACTCGATAACAATCAGCACGGGAGCACCCCAAGGCTGCGTGCTCAGCCCCCTGCTGTACTCACTCTATACTCATGACTGCGTAGCCGGTCATAGTGCGAACTCCATCATCAAATTCGCTGACGACACCACTGTTGTGGGACGTATCACTGATGGGGATGAGTCCGAGTATAGAAGAGAGATTGAGCAACTGTCCATATGGTGCCAGCACAATAACCTGGCCCTCAACACCAGCAAAACCAAGGAACTGATTGTGGACTTTGGAAGGAGTGAGATGGGGACCCACAGTCCCGTTTATATCAACGGGTCAATGGTTGAAAGGGTCAAGAGCTTCCAATTCCTGGGCGTGCACATCTCTGAAGATCTTTCCTGGTTCAAGAACACTGATGCAATTATCAAGAAAACACATCAGCGCCTCTACTTCCTGAGAAGATTACGGAGAGTCGGTTTGTCAAAGAGGACTCTCTCCAACTTCTACAGGTGCATAGTAGAGAGCATGCTGACCGGTTGCATCGCGTCTTGGTTCGGCAACTTGAGCGCCCTGGAGAGGAAGAGACTACAAAAAGTAGTAAACACTGCCCAGTCCATCATCGGCTCTGTCCTTCCTTCCTTCCATCAAGGGGATTTATCGCAGTCGCTGTCTCAAAAGGCTGGCAGTATTATCAAAGACCCACACCATCCTGGCCACACACTCATCTCCCTGTTACCTTCAGGTAGAACGTACAGGAGCCTGAAGACTGTAACGACCAGGTTCAGGAATAGCTACTTCCCCACAGTCATCAGGCTATTATCTCTGCCCCCCTCCCTCTCCAGTGAGTGGTAAATATTGGGACTTATGGGCGAGTGGTGGAGTATTGCGTTCGGGAACCAGCCCTCCCCTGTGACGCCGCACCACCCCCCCCCCCCCCATCCTTCAATTTCTGCTCCTTCTAGCAGCGCCTGCACAGTTGGGGGTTAAGCGTGAGTGGATAGGGCAGGAGATGGGGTAAAAGGAGCGAATGAATAATATTAATATAATATCAAGGGGAGGGAGTTAGTGTGCATGGGGGATGATGCGTGTGTGTGCGCGCGTGGGGGATGGTGTGTGTGTGTGTGTGTGTGTGTGTGTGTGTGGGATGGTGTGCGTGTGGGTGGGATGGTGTGCGTGTGGGTGGGATGGTGTGCGTGTGGGTGGGATGGTGTGCGTGTGTGTGTGTGGGATGGTGTGCGTGTGTGGGGTTGAGGAGACGGGACCCAACTTTTTAAAATGTGATTAAAAAATATGCCAAGATAACATTACTGCCATACTTTGGCCCTGTTGGAGCTATGGTGTTTAACTCTAATCCTAATCTCCTACCTTCAGCTTCATCTATTAACATTAATTCCCGTCATTTGTACTTAACTGTTTCATTGAATGAAACAATGATCTACTGAGGCAACACGAGACATCTAGGAATTCTTTTTGTTCTAATTGCATAAACATGCCCTCGACTCCTCGATCTTCCTAGTTGGCAGAAGTGGTGGGGCATTCTACCCCACCATACAAATTCCCTTCCAATCAATACCTCCACCAGATCAATCATTATCACCTTATACATTATGGCACGTAATTCAAATATATCCAATCCATCAACACCCACCCCCCTACTAATCTCATAATTTATCATTTGCTTTTCACCCAGATTTCCAAGGATAGGATGCCCGAAGGTTGCCACATGAAGATTGACCATCATAGAATGTCTTGTAGATAGACACAAAATGCTGGAGTAACTTAGCGGGTCAGGCAGCATCTCTGTAGAAAAGGATAGGTGACATTTCAGGTTGAGACTCTTTATCAGTCTGATTCGGTGTTCTCAACGTGAAACATCACCTATTCCTTTTCTCGAGAGCTGCTGACTGGACCCACTGAGTTACTCCAGCATTTTGTGTCTATCTTCAGGATAATCCAGCATCTGCAGTTCCTTCTTATATAGAATGTCTTGTGTTTTGATTAGATAGGACTTGCAACAAAGTCAACATTTTATTGTCATTGCAGTTGTTTAGATATTTTGGTTCAATAACACATTTCCTTGGCAAACTTCACCGAATTAAAATAAAAGCATGACAGGTACACAACACAGTGGGCTTAATACACCTGGATTTTCAAAAGGACTTTGTTGAAGGTACCAAGGCGTGTGACATCTGGGGAAAAGGGTCTGAAGAAGGGTCTCGATCCGAAACGTCACCTATTCCTTCGCTCAATAGATGCTGCCTCACCTGCTAAATTTCTCCAGCATTTTAATCTACCTTCGATTTTCCAGCATCTGCAGTTCTTTCTTAAACATGTGTTACAGGGAGAATGTGCAAATTCCACACGCTTCATTATGGTAAGATAAAAACAATTTCAAATAAAAATCTGAACAAAACACAATTTTTAATTAATGGCTAATATGTAGCAAAGATTAGAGGCTAGAATACTATTTTGGCACAGATCAGAGATTAACATTCTAGAAAACTAGATCTTTGGAAAGGGTGGGAAATGGGGGAAAAAATGAACTAAACAAAGAGGAAAAACAGAGGGGAATAGAAAAAGTTGAAAAGGAATAAGAAGCTGACAAAATTTGTACTGTTACCACAAATCACAGTGTATTTGTTGTTTAGTAGTGTTGTTGCATAATGCAGTTGTTGATAAGGATCAGAAAATAATAATTTAAAAAATCAGAAAGCACCCAGAGCACTCTGTATAGATCATAAAGGAGAAAATAGGGCTTCATTTTCAATTCTCATTCAATTGACAGTCAAGCTTTATAAAGCATTGCCGTGAAGTAAATTAAGAGATTTGGTAGTACAGGTATTTAGGAAAATAAAAATAAATTTGATAGTTTTGTGACAAATGAAAGGTCATGAAATCGGGCATTAAACTCTTTGAATGACTGAAAATGTTATTTTTCCTTCAATAAGAGAACACCTCAAGTAGAATTACTGGACTGCATTAGGAGTTTTTTGACCACTGGCATGAATCTACAGCTGACATTAGAGGAAGAAAAAAAGTCAAAGGATTTAGTCAGGTACACAGTACGATTTTCTTTTCAGAGAAATTCTAAATTGTGCTCTGCGTATAATAGATGTGCAGTGCTGCTCAGCCAACGATTGACAAATTGGGAGTATAAAGATGGAGTTAAAGGGGAAGCGAGTACAGGGAAGTTACAAAAGGCCCCCTAATTAATCGGAATGAAAGTTCGAGAACGGATTAGAGTGTAAGGTCAGGGCCAATTGTGGGCAGTGCGAGAGGGGAGGTGAATACCAAATTTAAAGTGGTGTACATGAATGCGCGAAGTATAGGAAATAAAGTGGACGAGCTGGAGGCTCAGTTAGAAATTGGCAAGTATGATGTTGTGGGAATTAGAGACATGGCTGCAGGCTGGGAACTAAATATTTAACGATATACCTCCTATCGAAAAGACAGACAGGTGGGCAGAGGGAGTGGGGTAGCTCTGTTGGTGAGGAATGAAATTCAGTCCCTTGCAAGGGGTGGCATTGAAACAGGAGATGTGGTGTCAGTATGGATAGAACTAAGGAATTGTAAGGGCAAAAATACTCTAATGGGACTTATCTACAGGTCCCCAAACAGTAGCCTGGATATAGGGTGCAAGTTGAGTCAAGAGTTAAAATTGGCATGTCGTAAAGGTAATGCTACGGTTGTTATCGGAGATTTCAACAGATTATTATCTAAATGGTGTCAAGTTGGGAAAAGGGGAACTACAACGGGATCTGGGGGTCCTTGTTCATCAGTCAATAAAAGTAAGCATGCAGGTACAGCAGGCAGTGAAGAAAGCGAATGGCATGTCGGCCTTCATAACAAGAGTTGAGTATAGGAGCAAAGAGGTCCTTCTGCAGTTGTACAGGGCCCTAGTGAGACCACACATGGAGTATTGCGTGCAGTTTTGGTCCTCTAATTTGAGGAAAGACATTCTTGTTATTGAGGGAGTGCTGCGTAGGTTTACAAGGCATGGCGGGACTGTCATATGCTGAGAGAATGGAGTGGCTGGGCTTGTATACTCTGGAAGAATTTAGAAGGATGAGAGGGTATCTTATTGAAACATATAAGATTAAGGGTTTTGAAACTCTAGAGGCACGAAACATGTTCCCAATGTTGGGGGAGTCCATAACCAGGAGCCACAGTTTAAGAATAAGGGGTGCCATTTAAAATGGAGATGAGGAAACAATTTTTCACACAGAGAGTTGTGAGTCTGTGGAATTCTCTGTCTCACAGGGCAGTGGAGACCAGTTTTCTGGATACTTTCAAGAGAAAGTTAGATCGGGCTCTTAAAGATAGCAGAGTCAGGGGATATGGGGAGAAGGCAGGAATGGGATACTGATTAGGGATGATCAGCCATGATCACATCGAATGGTCCACTCCTGCACCTATTGTCTATTGAGACTTAACACATCTTACTGAGCAAAGTAAAAAGCATAAATTATAATTAGCTGTTAATCACTGTGCAGAAATAACTAGTGGGGACAAATTAATAGGAACATGTAATACATTTAAAGCATAAAAATAATAATCCTTCAAAATCAAAAAAATGTAGTATACTCTGAGGTAATAAAAAAATAAACCAATTGGCATAGTGAAATGTGTGGTCGCCATACAGACATCCCCACACAGCAGGATCAAAGTATCCCACTGTGAGGGAAGGCTCCAAAATTCAGTCATCCTCCTCTGTTGTACTCCGGTGGTCGGGGGGCACCTGAACCCCCTGCTGTCGCCGCTACGGGCGACCCGATGTTCAGGCCCACTCGCTGGGGTGTTGGAAGTCCTGCGTCAGGACTGGAGAACATCCTTAGCGGCTTGGACCTCCGAATCGGCCACTTCTTACCGGAGTCCGTGGCTCCCAAAGTCCACAGGTCGCGCTGGGCGGAGATTCAAAGCTGGCTGCCCTCGGCAAAGGGCCCCAGGACTCCACGATGTTGAAGTTAGCACCGCCCGCGCTGGAAGCAAAGCTCCGATGTTAAAGCAGCAGGCGCAACACTCCAGAGCTTCAACAGCGATCCAGGTAAGCAATTGCCTGCTCCGCGATGTATCCAGCGCTGCACTTCCGCTGTTGAAGCTCTGGTCTGGGTCCCCGGCAGGACCCGGCCGCTCCAATACAAGTGGTAGACCGCGAGGCCCTGGGGGGGGGGGGGGCGAGGATGCGACTCGGAGAATAGTCACGTCCTCGCCAGGAAGTGACTGGGAAACAGTTTCCCCCTTGCCCTACCCCCCCTCCCCCACGTAGAAAAACTAAAGAAATCTCCAAAACAAACTTTTTAAAACTGACTAATTTTTTTAAAAAAGACAGAAAGACAGAGGCTGCCATCAATGCAGCACCCCTAATAGCAAAACTACACATACCTCTGAAATGAAAGAGAATTAAAGAACATGTTGAAAGTTAAAACATCATGAATACCGAGCATGCTAATATTCTATTTGATTCGAGTTTTGAGAGCCAAAAGTACACACAGATTAGGTACCAAGTATTTGGAAAGCAAGCTTGCACAAGTTCTGCTATCAATGATTCAATTAAATATTTCAAAAGCAGCAAGGAAGCAGTTCATGGCTATTTCACAACAAAAGCATGGAGGCTTTGAGATAGGTATGTCAATGTCAAGGAGCATGAAGGGTCAGCTAAGAATTTGACACAGGTCCTTTGTACAAACTCCATTAAAACAACAATCAGGAGCCAAATAATAATCAGTCTCAGGTTTTTAATGCAGATGCCAGCCAATGAGCAAGGTTGGTTTTTTCCTACAAATCTGTAAAGGCCCTGTCCCACGATGCAAATTTACCCAAGAGCTCTCCCGAGTTTAAAAAAAAATCAAACTCGTGGTAAGTACGTAGAATGCACGTAGCGGGTATGTCGGAGCTCGTGGATGTCTTGTAGCGGCTCGTGCTCGGGGAAATGCGGAAACTCGTGAAATTGTTTCAACAGTGTGAAAAATTGGCAAGAGTAAAAAAATACTTTTATGTAGAATGCCAAATATCTTCTCACAGCTGCATTTCTAACAAACTCATGACGTGTCTCTCAGCTTGCCAAAGTGATGACATCCAAAGCCAGGCCTGCAAGAACCATTGCTGGAGTTGGGTCAAAGTCATGTGCCCCATCTCTTATTGAAAGTTGCCTGTCATGCTGTATGGGGAAGGCTTCTTGGCAGCACAAGGACCTACACAGGCATAGGAAGCACTCAAATATGATGATTTTGCTTGAGAATTTGTTTGAAATATTAGTACAGGTGCACAACCTTTTAACCAAAAGCCTTGGGACCAGACACTTTTCGTAATTCGGAATTTTTCGGCTTTCGGATTGGAAGGTTTTTAGCGTAGATTTTAACGGCTGGCTCAGTGGTACAGTGCTCGGCTCATATCCGCAAGATCACGAATTTGCGCCTCGATCCCGGCAGTTACTCGATCGCGAGTTTGAGTCTTCAATGTAGTTTTTTCTTGCAGAATAGGAGAGAATAGGGAGGGTTAGGCTGGGATCATTCTCTGCGAGATAATCTTAGTGTGGGAGACAAGTATAGGAGAGGTGTACTGACTGTGTGGGCAGAACTTTGGAAGTGATTGCCCACCATTCTCAAAAGCCGCTGTGTCTCCCTGTCCCTCCAACGCCAGAGGAATCCGCTCCCCGATGGGCCGCTACGGCGACAAATGGCAGTTGGCCCACAGCCCGAGCTGCGCCACCCCAAGAACAAGACATACCTTGCACACCATCAGCTTCTGCCCCTACGGGGAGCGTGTCCCGTTGGTCCTGGCGTCTCCGGCCACCCCCCTGGACAAGAGCTGAGACTGTGAACTGTACCGCTCTTGCCCCCTCCCTCTGCAACTGCAAACAACTCCACTCTCCTGCTCACCTGCAAGGGCGGTACAGTTCCCAGTCTCAGCTCCTGTACAGGTGGGCGGCCGGAGACGTCACAGCCCGAGCTGCGCCCCCTCATCTGCAACCCCAAGAACAAGACGCACCTTGCACACCATCAGCTTCTGTCCCTACGGGGAGCGTGTTCCTCTGGAGTTGGAACGGGGCTGGGCTGCTGCTGGCTGTGGGTCTCTGGGATCTCCGTGCTTGCAGTGGGCCTGGGGGTCGGTGTCCCGTTGGTCCTGACGTCTCCGGTGACTGGCATTGTATGCTGGCATCGCCGACGTGAAGACAGTGCAAAGCCCCCGCGCCGGTGCAATGGGCGGGGAACTGGAGAGGGGAGGGATCACACACATGGCCGGGAAGCAGAGGGGTGTAGGTGGGGTGAAACTGAAGGGAGCGACAATCTGCTGCTGCCTGCCAGCTGAGTTAAAACGTTCCCACGCAAGACTCACGATACACTGTATGTATCATGCAGTATGTATGTGCCGTCAGGGAATTAAGCAACCACTTAAAGATATTATTAGAGGCGAGGTTTGTGGAACAGTGGAATTTGAAGATAATAACCCAAGAGATTCACAGATAATCCAGCAGTGAAGGTGGTGCTCAAATAGGCTTTATTGCCCTTTCATTGTTATCAGCTAAACGATGAGCAAAATCTATGGCCTCAACATGACAATTTTGTGTAGCATACAGCTCACCACCATCTTAACATCCACTCTGTTAAGTAGTGTACACCCATTGCTACAGCGGCTCAGGTAACAGAAACTTGCTCTTTTAGAATTTAGAAGTGCGAAATAAAAAGTGAGACAGAATAAAAATTTGCTTTTACAGAATTTACGAGATTGAACAAAACGAAACAAAATGCAACAGGAACTACAAATGTTGTCGATGGATGGAGTTACAGAAAATCATGATATGAGTGGTTTTCTGAGAATGCAACCTTTTTTAACGTGTGAGTGTGCTATACTTAAAGTCCAGGCAGCAGGAACATCCATCCAGCACACCAAATTCCCATATTCCAAAAAGCAATTGGCTTTCAGTGTGCACTTTGCAAAGTCAAAGTCCATTTTAGTCTTCACATGCACCCGAAGGTGCGGTGAAATGAATTTGCCAGCAGCGATACACTTAAAAAGAACACACAATACACAATAGAATTTAACAAACATCCACCACAGCAATTTAGTTTTTTTGTTTTGTTTTTTTTAAATCAAAAAATGTATTCAATTATTAAAAAATATTACACTACAATAAAACAAACCAGAACCCACCACCATAATACAATACAAACAAAAATATCCTTAATAAACTACTATACAACTATGTTTTAATCTTTATTGAGGATGCATTCAACATCCTGCAAAGCCCAGTGGTCCCGGAACTCCCCCAGGGTGCCCGTGGACAGGGCATATTCCCTTTCTAACCCCACCCGGGCATGGACGCAACCCCGGAAAAGGGGCAGGCAGCCAGCTCGGGTAAAACCCTCCACCGCCTGGCACCGTGACTCGCAGAATCTTTATTGAAGATGCAATACCGTGACTCCAGGCCCAGGAGCAACCTAACCAGGACATCTTCACCCCTACCCTCTCCCCTACGCACAGGGTGTCCAAAGATGAGGATGGTGGGTGTGAAGTGCAGCCAGAAGGCAAGGAGCAGCCCCTTTAGTTATTCAAACAGTGGCTGCAGCCTCACGCACTCCACATACACGTGGTACACACTCTTCCAGCCCGCAAAAGTGGCAGGGGGCTGGCGAGTCTGTGAACCGCGAGAGAAACAGGTTGCAGGGAACTACTCAGTGCAATACCCTCCACCCCAGGTCCCCACAGCATTTTTCACTGTGGTGGAAGGCAACAAAGTTCAGTCCGTCCTCCTTTGTTCATCCATGGTCGGGACCATAAACGCTCCGCAATCACCGCTATGGATGGCCCGATGTACACGCCTCTCGTCGGGATGATCAAACCTCCTACATCGGGATGGTCAAATACACTCCACGACTTGGAGTGCCAAAATCGTCACTTTTCTACCGGAGACTTCAGGATGCTATAGACCGCAGGCCGGCGGTTGGAGCTCTTCTCTGGCGATCCCGGCAAGGGATCCCAGGGTAAGTCCACACCACACCCGGGGCTAGAAGCTCTGCAGACCACAGCCCCATGATGCCAAAGTCACCAGGTCAGTGATCGGAGCACTCCTGTCTGGCGTCCCCCAGCAAGGGTTCGCCCGCTCCGCAATGGAAAAATCCAATGGAAAAATTCAGCCTGCTGCTGAAGCTCTTGGTCGACTCTGGGAAAGGCCGCTCCAATCCATGCTGTTAGGCCGCGAGGGAGGCGATATGGAAAAAGTCGCCTCTCCGTCGAGGAGGTGACCAAATGCAGTTCCCCCCTTCCCCCCCCCCCCCCCCCCCCTCAACACGAGACACACCAAGAGACACCTAAACTAACATTTAGACACACCAAAAAAAACAAAAGTCGAAATAATGAACACGATGCTGGCAGAGCAGCCGATTCGCAGCGCCACCACCATCTCCCCGCACACATACATTGACACATCATTACCAGTTCTCTCATCACCAGTAGCCTCTTTTGCATTGAATTGCAGGTGTGTGCAGCAGACTCTTTTGCATTGAATTGCAGGTGTGTGCAGCAGCCCGTGTGCCCCTGCAGAATGTTGGTAAAACTACAAGTAGGATATTCAACATTGGCCCACAGGTTCTGCTGCCTATGGTCACACACCAATGCATAGAGTATGAGGAATAGCATAGCCATGGTGTGGTACGTCATAGGTAACTATTAATTGTAAACCACACTCCACCCTAGCATGTTAACACTTGCAAAGTCAGGAAGCTGAACATTGTGAGAGGTTAAAATTATGACACAAGTCAGAGTATTAAGCTCGAAATGATTGAGCTGGCAACAAATGACATCAGAATCTGCCTGTACTATGTATTTCCGGTAATATCAAGTACATATGGACTTCAACCTTCAATATAGTGACAGTGGACACAAATGCATTTTGTAGGCAAAGACAGAACTAACTAATCATCAAATACCATGTAGGGAACAAAATGTTATGGCTAAAACAAAATCCCAGTTGCAATTGAAGCTGTAAACAAGTTTTGCATTGCCACACCCTAAGTTTCAAAATACGACAAAGGGGCATACTTTGGCAGATAAAATGTCCTTGTTGCTCATACACTGAACAGAACCACAAATTCATGCTTACATTTCATTTAAATCAAATGTTTAAATTTTTTTAATCTAAAGATATTATTGGAGGTGAGGTTTGTGGTACTGTAGAATTTGATGATGTTCTATTCACAATTATACCATTGAAATTCTTCAGCATTGCAGATACCTAGAAAACTCATAATGGAAATATATTTTTTATGACTCATCGACATTCTGTTCTTTTATTATTCTAAACAGGGCTATTCAACATATTCTAAGTAGTATTTGCTGTGTTTTAATGCTATGACATATTAAGTAGATAGAAGATTGGATTATGGTTACCCTAATTTGATGAATTGAAAGATCTTAGTTATAGTTACAGTTATAGTTAATTGGATTAGGAATGCTTTGAAACATAACGAGGATGTTAGTTAGATGTGGATCATTCTGGACAATCTGCTACCTGGACACTCTAGGCTGAAGGTCTCGACCCAAAACGTAACCCATTCCTTCTCTCCAGAGATGCTGCCTGTCCCGCTGAGTTACCCCAGCATTTTGTGTCTACCTTTGATTTAAACATCTGCAGTTCTTTCCTACACACCTGGACACTATAGCTACAGTCCCGAGCCATACACACTTCCATTTTCAGGCAACTCACTGGCTGTCAAAGGCCATAAGATTATTTAATAAATTTAAAAAAATTCTCAAAAAGAATATTTAAAACAGTTTGAAATAAGTTCTTAAGCTTCCCCAAAATATCAGCAAACATTAACTATTAGTACATTAGATTTCGCCAACACAAACTTGAGGACCGATGAAGAATGCATCCAAACATTCCCTTCAGAAAGTCAGTGCTATGCCATTGGGTTCAAAGGATTGGCTAGCAATGAAGTAATACATTCCTTGGAATAGAATGCCTTTTTTATTGTCATTCAAACAAACAAAAGTTTGAATGAAATTTCGTTCCCTGCAGTCAGAACTGCAAAAAACCCCCACAATTAACGCAGTTTAACACAAACATCCATCACAGTGAATCTCCAAACACCTCCTCACTGTGATGGAAGACAAAAGTCTTATCTCTTCCCTGTTCTTCTCCCGCAGTCAGGCAATCAAACTGCTGCGTCGATGTAATCGAGGCTCTTGATGTTAAAGCCCCCAGCGGGTGATGGTAAGTCCTGCGGCTGATTAAGCCGTGCGATGAAAAGCCCTGTGATGGGCCGATTCCAAACCCCGCGATTAGGGGCGAGTGAAGTTGCCGTTGCGGGAGCTCCCGAAAAGTCTGTCTCCTACCTGCGAGCTTCCGATGTTAACATCCACAGGGCCTGTGGCCGAAGCCTCCGAAGTCGGGTCGCAGCCACAGCGCCACCACAGCCTCCAAAGTCAGCCAGCTCCGTGATGGTAAGTCCACAGGCTCCACTCGGATCTATTCCAGTTGAAGGCCGCCAGCTCCACGATGTTAGACCCCAGCGAAACAGAGACACGACAAGGAAAAGGTTGCGTCCCCGTTCAAGAAGATTTAAAAAGATGAAGAAGGTGTTGCCTGGCAATTTTAGCCATCAGCGAACACAATTTGAACAGATGGAGCTCTATATGATTATTTTCAGCTCATTAATCCAAGCCAGCTCCCGGGTAGAGTAATCACATCATTAACATTCCGCCACTCCTTGATATTCTTGTAGTCCTGAAACATTCTCTTTCACATGTCAATTTTGGAATTCTTTGCTAGTCAGCAACACCCAGTACTTAATGTGATAAATTGGAAGGAAACACATGGAAGCTTCATGTAGACATCACCCAAGATTAGGATTGAACCTTGGACCAAAACTATGGTCTTGCCACTGTGTCAATATTTGTTGCCAAATGATTTAATCACAAATTCTTGTACAAAAGCTACAAGACAATCAAATGTGTTTGGAGATTCCAAACACAATAATCTTCCATTGTACATTTAAAATATCAAAAGTCTAAAGATAACTAACCATAAATTGATCAGCACCTTTAAAGACCTGTTGCAGTCAATTTCTACGAGCCAAATATTTTGTTCAAGGTCCCTTTGCATGAAAATTCAGCAACTCACTAGGACCAATGCCTTGTAACATTAAAACCTTGCCTTTGCCTGCCAGTAAGAAGCATGCAAAGGAAATGAGTTAAGTCCAGCGCCAGTGAGAATGGGATGTATCAAGTACAATCAAAGAGTTGAAAGGTTAGGGCAAGGGCCTGCTTTTCAAAGATTAGTATTGATGAGATCATCTTTTAATGAACGGTGATGGTGAATCCAGAGAAAATAGTTTGCTGTGAAATGGAGTCAAGAACATTCGTGTCAAAGACAGAGCTGCTTTGAATTGTTCTTACCAGTGATTGCTGACGGACTCTTTGTCCTTGATAGATTCACCTTCATTCTTGTTTTTTTTGGGCCACAGATGCCTTTGACAACACTGAAGAATTCACACTTGTCCCGGTCCAAAAATAATTGCAGCACACAAGATCCATGTTGGCAGAAGAAATTCATCAGCCTCTTCCACAATTTCCTCATTTCCAACAGGTTGGTAAACCTATTCTCTATTCATGCCCATCAATTCTCTTTTTGATACTTTTACCATTTAACAATACTCGGATGACAACTACAACTGATACAGAGTTCAGGAGTAGATGGTTTTCCATTTTGCATGTAGAAAAGGTTAAATATAATTGCCAATATAAGTTTCCTAACGTACAATTATTTCAATCTCTAGCGCTAGGGCTTCTCCATATGAAAACAAAGCCAAAAACAATTAGTGCAGATCAATCATGTCACACAAATTCTGTCTGTATCTTATTTTTTTTTAAAGTAGATCCCCTGAAACATTACTTGGATCAAATAATCAAAGGCAAATTTCTAATGAAAACATTGAATATCACTAAATGCTGACAAAAAGTGTTTTAACTGTCATATGAACTGAGAACAGAACAATAAAGTTCATATTTGCTGTAGGGATTATCCCAACATTTAAGAAACAATTAAGACAGGTACATGGAGAGGATAGGTTTGGAGGGAGATGGACCGAACGCGGGCTGGTGTGGCAAGTGTAGCTGGGACGTTGGATGGAGTGGGCGAGTTGGACCGAAGGGCTGTTTCCACACTGTATCACTATATGATTCTACAGGTCCATTTATGCGATAACACCGGTAAATATACAATTACAGTAAATTAATTATCAGTAATATAGCCTATCAGAACACGATAGTGAAAAACTGAAGTACATCGCGCAAATAAAAATAGTTCACGGTAGATCATGGCTGAAGTAGGGTTCTGCAACAAGGTTCAGTAGCCTCATGGCTACTGGGGAAAAATAGCCAGAGAGGGGGAGTGGGGAGGGAGGGGGAGAGGGTAGGAATGGAGAGAGAATTGGGGGAGGGGGGGAGAGGAGGTGGGGGGAGGGGGGAGGGGGAAGATGGGAGGGTGGGGGAGAGAGGGGGGGGAGGGAGAGGGGGAGAGAGGGGGGGAGGGAGGGAGAGAGGGGTGGGGGGAGACAGGGGGAAGGGGGAGGGAGACAGGGGGAGGGAGACAGGGGGAGGGAGACAGGGGGAGGGGAGGACAGGGGGAGGGAGACAGGGGGAGGGAGACAGGGGGAGGGAGACAGGGGGAGGAGGGAGACAGGGGGAGGGAGACAGGGGGAGGGAGACAGGGAGGGAGAGGCAGTCCATCTATTCCCCACTCCCCATCACCCCCACTCCTCTCCCTCTATTCCCACACTCGTGATCACGCGCTTCGACACAGGTGGCAGGGGGGCGGGGCTGGGGCTGATGCAATAAGGTGTCATGTGAAATTATATTCCACAAATTAAGAATTTGTGGATTTGGTGCTAAAAAAGCAGCATGGATAGAGAGTTGGTTGAAGTTCTGAAAACAGGCAGGTAGGACCTGGATCATTTCCAGGCTGCAACTGGTCACTTACCACAAATGGTCACTGCTGGGGCCTCAACTGCAACGAGATGGGTGAAGAGATACAGCGTAATCCAGGGATCTACGTTCAAACAGCAGAGACTTTTTATCTGCTCAGTGTGGATGTTCTCAAAGTCCTGTATCTAGGTGACAATAAAAGTACCAACCATAATCAACCTATCGTAAGCTCACAAGATCAAAATGTAAGTCAGCACAGCACTGTAAAGCACGCCATAACTGGAGTCGGATAGGTTGTGTTGCACTCTCGCCCACATGAATCAGGTAGCTTTTTGCTGGTCATTGGTATTAGGAGTTTATGGAGCCAAGGTAAGTCAATGGAATTAAACATCAACAGACTGTCAGAACGATTCAAGAGACGGACCATGTTTCTGTTCCTACATTTTGGAATGCTTATTTCAAGAAATATTCAACCTGCTGGTCCAGCAAATTGGCTAGAAAGGAAAACATCTGTGATCAATCAACCAAGCTAGAAAGAACACTACTGAGGCTAGGTCAACTAGGAATTACATATTCCTTGGTTCTGAAATATGCAAGAGATGATGGGAAAACATTGATAACCTAAAAGCATTAATCAATGATTTCACTGCAGCATAAACAAATAAGAGAAAAAGAATGCACAAGCTTGTGGCGGCTCCCAAGGGTCGGGCCATTCCAATATCGAACACCTCGGCATGAGAATGGACTAGTCCGGGGGCGGTCCTTAGGGATAAAAGGCAGGGGTTTAGGTGCGATCTTTCTCTTGCAGACCCGACAAGAGAACAACATCTAATAAAAGTCCTCCCGAAATACCTGGCTCCTCGCCTTCATTTCAGACTTATCGCCCGCCACATTGGTGAACTCGACGCTCCATTGGTGTCATAATGGAGTCAAAGGACAGAGCCGCCCGTTCGTCTGCCTCACAGTCCGACCGGGCCCTGTCTCTCGACGTGGTCTCCGTTAAACTACCTACGTTCTGGACCGCCTGGCCTCGCGTCTGGTTTCAGAAGGCGGAGGCCCAATTTCAGCTGCGGGGCATTACTGTGGACGATACCCGCTACTTCTATCTGGTGGGGGCCCTCAACCAGGACACGGCCGGAGAAGTCACTCAGTTCCTCGAAGACCTCCCCGGCCACCGAGAAATACCTTAAGGAGCACCTGCTCGGTGCCAACTTCCTCCGGGTTCACTCCCTCCTGGTGGATGTCAGGCGGCAGCGCTTGGTCCACGAGGCCACGATGGAGCCAATCACGCTGTGTCTGAGTGAGTCGATTGCACGCCCCCTGTCGTCCGTGGATTCCCGTTTTGCTCGGGTCTTGGTCGCGTTCCCGGACATCCTGACCCCAAAGTTCCGGTCATCGACCCCCAAGCACGGGGTGGTGCATTTCATACCAACTATCAGCTCACCCCTCCACGCACGAGCACACCGACTGCCGCTTGATAAGCTACGTCTGGCACAGCAGGAGATCCGCACGATGGAGTCCTTGGGGATCATCGGCCCTTCAAACAGCCCATGGACATCCCCACTCCACATGGTCCTCAAAACAAGCAGAGGTTGGCGACCTCGCGGGGATTATCGGCGGCTGAATGCCGCTACCGCCGCAGACCGACACCCCATGTCCCACATCCAGGACTTCAACGCCCATTTGGCCGGGGCTACTTTCTTCTCAAAAGTGGATTTGGTTTGGGGTTATAACCAGATCCCGGTCCACCCAGAGGATGTGCCCAAGATGGCAATCATTACGGCGTTTGGATTGTCCGAGTTCTTGAGGATGTCGCTCGGCCTTAAGATCGCCGTGCAGGCATTTCAACGGTTAATGGACGGGGTATGTCGTGGTCTCGAGTTTGTGTTCATCTACCTCAACGACATCTATGTGGCCAGCCGCTCGCAGCAGGAGCACTGTGCCCACCTCCGGCAGCTCTATCAGTTGCTCAGTGTGCATGGTTTGGCTGTCAATCTCGCCAAGTGCCGGTTTGGGGTGACCACCATCGACTTCCTCAGCCACCACGCGACTTCACAAGGTCGCGGTTCCCCTTCCGGACAAGGTCAACGCCATCCGCCAGTTCGCCCATCCATACACTGTGCGCGGCCTGCAGGAGTTCATCGGCATGGTGCCCTTTTACCACCGTTTTCTGCCATCCACGGCCCACATCATGCGGCCGCTGTATCATCTTCTGTCGGGTAGGGTAAAGGAAGTCGAGTGGAGCGACAAGGCGGTGGTGGCATTTGACGGCGCGAAGGAAGCCCTTGCTCGGGCTGCGCTGCTGGTTCACCCGGGGGAAGATGCCCCGACCGCCGTTACGGTGGACGCCTTGGAGTCGGCGGTTGGTGCCGTGCTGGAACAACTGACGGACGGGGGTTGGCCTTCTTCGGCTGGCACCTCAGTCACGCCCAGACAAAGTACAGCGCATTCGACCGCGAGCTCCTGGCTTTGTACCTGGCGGTGCGCCACTACCGCTACTTCCTGGCGGGCTGCCCATTCACCGCTTACACGGACTACAAGCCGCTCACATTCACCCTGGCAAAGGGTTCCGATCCCTGGTCCGCACGGCAGCAGCGGCAGTTGGCGTACATCTCGGAGTACACCACCTCCATCCGCTTCAACGAGGGGAAGGAGAACCTGCCTTGTAACAGTCAGATATGGAAAATGGTTATTTCCCAGTGAAACGGATGTTAACGATGAAATCTTTGATGGTCAGCACAGCTGGAGGCCTTGAGGAAATGAATGACCGATGCGTTGTCCCGCCCGCTACGTCGTTTTCGAGGTGGCGCCCTGCATTGACTATTCTGCCCTGACGGAGGCTCAGCTCACGGATAGTGAGATGCCCGCCTACCGGACTGCCATCTCCGGCCTTCACCACGAGGATGTCCCTCTTGGCCCTGGAGGAGCAACAATACTGTGCGATGTGTTGACCGGTCAGCCGTGCCCCATCGTCCCTGCCGCCTGGCGCCGAGGGGCTTTTGACGTGATCACCCATCCATCCATCCATCTATCCGGGAGACAGGGCACTTGTGGCTGCTCGGTTCATGTGGCAGGGTCTGCGCAAGCAGGTTGGCCACTGGGCCCGCACCTGCATTCCGTGCCAGACGGCAAAAATCCAGCACCATGTCCGGGCCGCTCTCCAGGAGTTCAGTCTACCACACTGGCAGTTCGACCACCTCCACGTGGGCATTGTGGGGCCTCTCCCCCCGTCCCGGGGCATCACCCACCTCCCCACGATGGTGGACCGCTTCACGTGGTGGCCAAAGGCCATACCGCTGGCCGATACTTCGAAAACTACGTGCGCTTGTGCGTTGTCCGCGCACTGGATTGCTCGCTTTCTGGGTGCCGGTGGACATCTCCTCGGACCGTGGGGACCTCTGAGCTGTGGACGGCCATGGCTCACCTGTTGGGTGTGCGGTTGCACCACACCACGGCCTATCACTCACAGGCAAACAGCCTGGTGGAGAGGCAGCTCAAGGCAGCGCTGAAGGCGCGACTCTCCGGCCTGGACTGGATGGACGAGTTGCCGTGGGTCTTGCTGGGCATCCAAACTGCTCCTAAGGAGGACTTGGCCTCATCTTCAGCGGAGCACGTTTACGGGTCGCCACTCACGGTGCCCGGGGAGTTTGTGCTGTCGGCGCCCGACGCAACATGGACTGCCCTCATCCACCCTACAGCGCCTTTGCGAGCGAGTTGGCAGGCTCGCGCCCGTGTCGATGTCCCACCATGCACTGCTCGCACGTGCCATCAGCCCTCCGGGACTGCCCCTATGTTTTCCTGCGCCGTGATGCCCACCAGATGCCGCTCCAGAGGCCTGTTCCGGGTGCTGGAGCACGTACAGACGACCTTTGTGTTGGACATGGGGGGCCGGCTGGAGGCAGTGTCGATTGACTGGTTAAAGCCGGCACATTCGGACATTGACCAGACTCGGCCGCGAGGTCGCCCCCCCTCCCCCCCCCTTCACAGCACCCTCTGCCTGTCCCTCCACCTGTGCCTTGTTATGTAGTCCGGTCACATTGTAGTGCTTTTGTACCTCCTGTTCTGGGGGGGGGGGGGGGTAGTGGGTCGGGCCATTCCACTATCAAACCCCTCGGCACGAGAATGAACTAGTCCGTGGGCGGCCCTTAGCAGGGATAAAGGGCAGGGGTTTAGGCGCGATCTCTCTGTTACAGACCCAACTGGACAAGAGAACAACACCAAAATAAAAGTCCTCCCTAAATACCTGGCTCCTCGCCTTCATTTCTGGCTTATCGCTGCGCCACAAGCTAAATCTATTTCATTGAAAGATACAGCTCGGAAACAGGCCTTACCTATTGACAATAAGCCGATCATCAATCACCTGTTCATACTAGTTGTACATTTGTCCACTTTCGCATCTATTTCCGATACACTAGGAGCAATTTACAGAAGCCAATTAACCAAGAAACCGCCCATCTTGAGGATGTGCGAAGAAACCGGAGCACCTAGAGGATACCTACGCAGTCACAGGGAGTACCTGCAAACTCCACACTGACACCACCCCAGGTTAGAAGCAAAGACAGGTCTCTGGCACAGTGAAACATCAGCTCTATCATTTTAGAATATTATCCACTCGAGTTGTTTTTTAGCTATTTCTCGGTCTCAATTACATCTTGTTGCCACTCCAATTACGTATTCTGAGATGATTAATAGGGTCATTATGGGAACCACAGACTCTTCCACAGATAGGGTGGAAGATGGTGGGTTATTTGTGTAGTGCCAAATGGTCATCTCTTACCTTATCGGAGTTCAGACTAGAGTATCTGTTTCGGGACTTTGTAGTCAGACATGCAAACAATGTGGCCTGCCCAACGGAGCTGACTGAGTGTAACTAGTGGGGACAGTGGTCTGGAAAAAAAAAAATGCATAAGTTGGTTTACTTATCCCTCCAATTAATATGGAGGATTCTGCATTGGTAATATCTTTCCAATGCCCTGTAGTATCTGCTGAAGATTCACCAAGCATCAGAGCCATACAAGAAGATACGGATCACTGCCACTCGAATATAGACCAAGCGCTCATTTCCTCAAGGCCTCCAGCTGTGCTGACCATCAAAGATGTTGTATTTCATCATTAACATCCGTTTCACTGAGAAATAGCCATTTTTCATATCTGACTGTTACAAGGCAGGTTATGAAAATACATTTATCTTTCAGATGTTGAGTGCATGTCCCATCCCTCCAGACAAATTGACAATTCCTTAGAGCTCAGCCTCTTTGGCTAGAAACATTATCCACAACATAGCACAGAACTGCTTTCTAGATCGGTGTATTTTTAATCTAATAAAAGCATTGACTCTAGTTTGTAGCACTGCGATGAAAAACAAACCCGCGTGATCTTTTATTTGTGACTCGCTATAAAATTGTAATCACACGGCATGATGAGAACTTAGCTAAGGGTTAAAGAATTGTGCAGTTAATATGCAAACCATAGACGCACTGATGGTTCTTTTAGCCGCGATAAGGATCTTTGGTTTTGTAATTACGCAAGGAGATTTTGCAAAACCAAGAGGAGATGCAAATGTGTCCTTGCTGAACTACATTTGTTTATGCAGTGACTGTTGGTTCATTTAGTTGAGAATAATGAATTTTGCTGACAAGGACAATGCTGCCGGTCTGTTTGTATTGCTATGATCATGCAAATTCCACCTCCCTGTTCTGATTTTCTCCCATTTCACAAAAACATGATGCCTAGTGAGTTCTGGTCAAACTCAAGTCTCTGGAGCCATGAAGCATAAGCACCACCTAGTAGAGATCTTATCCCTCTGCACAAGGCTGTTCCCTGAAGGAATTTGTCCACCTGCACCACAATACTCGTATGTCTGGTTCAAATTCTTCATCAACATTCTTCAACTCTTCATTTTCTCCAAGTCAAAAACGTGACTATGATAAATTGTATGGACCCAAATTATACCCGCCACTTTGTAGGGTACGTGAAAGTCTTTTTCTGTTACAGTGATAATACATTGGTGCCACTTCCTGCATTTGTAGATTCAATAATTTCATGCCCCTTTGTTACTAATCTCCACCACGCTCTCAATTTTACACGGTCTATATCTAATTCTTCTTTTCATTTTCTTGACATCTTCATCTCATGCTAGGGTTTTAGCTTCCAACGCCAGACTTCCACAGTTATACTGACCACCAAACCCAAAATGTCAACACAAGAGACTGCAGATGTTGAAATCATGAGCAAAAAGAAAATTGCTGGTGGGATTCATTGGGTCAGGCAGCATCCATGGCGTGAAATTGAAGACGATGATTTAGTACTGTGCAAAGCAAAGATAAGTTTAGAAGGTGCAGGAATAAAATTTAAAAATTAGCATGACATAGAAGTTGCATGAAAAAAATAAGCAGGTAAAAACAAAACCACTCAGATGTTTTATAAACATAACAAAGAAATCAAAATAAGGGTGGGGCCTTTTAGATCAAAATAATAACTGAAGGATGGAGGCAGAAGATGCATATGATTTTGAAACAATATTCTGAATCCATTTTCATGGCAGACACATGTGTTACAAAGAACAGGTAATACTCAAAGGGTAACTATCAAAACATTACACATTAAGCAATATGACCTCTATAAAAGTGGATAAATTGCCAGGTCTGAACATACATCCCAGATCCGTTAAAAGGAAACTAATGGAGCCTCTGACAATTTACTAAAGTCTCTTCAGCTATAGGTGTCATGCTAAGGATCTAAAATATTGCACATGTTTAGAACATAAATTCATACATTAATGACATTGTTCATTCAGCCTAACATTGCAATAGGTAAATTATTATTTTTTTTTAAAAACTGGACAACAATACCAGTCAACATTTAGAGGCACAGGTTAATCAAGGTCAATTAGTAAGGACTTGTTAACACAAGATAAACAACTGATTTTTTTTGTGGTGGTAACAATATGTGCACATCTGACATAGACTACTTGGATTTTAATAAGGTAATTGACTAAGAGCCGACAGGCACAAATGTCAAAAAATATAAAATGCTGGAAAATAACAAACCAGGTAACAACTATGGAAAGATAAATAATCAATGTTTCAGGGACTTGGGGAAAGTGACAGTGTTCTAAACTAGCTCGCTGGGAAGAAAAGGATAGAAATCAATAGTGGTTTTCACATCTGGAAGGCATTGGTTCAATCACTTGCTAATAGTGGAATATATTAAGATTTTGATGCAAATGAAGGTACATGATTAAACAGCTTGCATATAACATACTGCAGTCCTTTACAGCTGAGCATACATCATGCATGTTTACATATCATTTCATATACCTGCCAATATCCTGGAACATTTACTCTGCATCTTCTATGATGTTATCATCGTTTAGGGATAATGTAACATGAATGCAACATGCAGTACCAGTTTTGGAGTAAAATACAAGAAACGCTGCTCTTATATGTTATACTTTTATCTTTGCAAGTTTTCTACCTTGTTACTATTTCTACCATCCTATCTTTCTGTAATTTTACCTTCAGGGATCTGTAGACATGGCACCCAATCCATATTGCCAGCATGAGTTAAGCAAGGAAGAAAACTACAAACTTGAAGATCGATTTGGTGGACATCTAAAACAACAAATGGAAATGAATCCAAAGTCATCACACATTTGGTGAAGACAAAACAAAGGGAATACACAATAAGTAGCAGAAAACAAATCTAGTTGAATCTACTTACAAGGATCCCTGAAGGTAGCAGGACAGGAAGATGCATATTTGCCAAGTGAAAAATATGAGCAGAGGATCATATCGAATGACTAGTGTATACTACTACACTAGAAAACTCGAGTCACCCTATAACTATGGTACTACATAACATTATTTCAATCATATAGCAGAATTTGACCAGAACATTGGTACGTCTGTTTTTATGTTTGTGGAAATCATCAGTGAACATGCACATCTTCTCAGTAGTAAAGGTCTGCAGCACACTAAACTTCTTTAGATTGGTGGAAATATGAAAAACGATGACAAATAGTTTTAATCAGGCTAATGCTTAGAAAGTCAGTGGGAGAATATTTTGGAGATAGTGACCATACCTCTACTCTTCAAGATAATTATGGAAATGGACTTTGATGACCAGAAATTTAAAGTTCCAAATGTTTCCCATTCCAATATCATGGGAGAGAAACTCACAATAAAAGACTAGGAACAGCTACTTGCAAGTAAGTCTGCATCCAACAATGGAAGTAATTCAAAAGGAGAAATTTTATAAGAGTTTTATAATTCAAAGCCAAGAACTTCAGGAGGTGTGATAAAAGAGAAAATGTTGGTGTCAGGGTAGGGCTGGATAAAAGAAAAATGAGGAAGCATACAGCAAATGGAGAGATGTTCATAAGGAGTGCTCAAGAAGGAAACTAGGATGGCAAAGAGGGAGCACAAAATATGACTAACAAAGAAGATAAAATAAAGTGTTTGGGAATTTAGTTATAGTATTTTAAGGACACAAGGGTAATCGTGGAAATAATGGGGTCATTATGAACCAAAATGGAATAAGAAGTAGATGTTAAAGTTTTGTTTTTTTTGGTGGTTTTTTAATATTTTATTTATTAGAAGTGAGTACAATGCATTGGTACAAAAACGATGTTAACATATTACATTCTCTGTACAACTTTCCTTTTTTTTTTTTTAAAGAGAGAAGTGAGAAAGGAGAGAAGAAAAAGAGGTTGTGAAAAGTGAAGAATAGATTAGTGAGCGTGGGTGAAAAACCAATAAAGAAAAAGTGAAAGAGAAGGAATAAGTGAAGAAGGAAAGCAGGAGGGAGATTATTCCATTGCCACAGTGAGATGATTTTTTTTTAATATTCTAAATCATCTTTCTGATCACCCATACCTGAAACTGTTGGTTTTCATGATACTATGTCACCACATGAATCCAAGAAATCAATAAATGGGGATCAACTCCTTAAGAATAATTTTTTATGATAACATTTTGGTTGTTGTTTTTTTTTGTTTTGTTTTTGGCTTGACTGGTTACAATTTTTTTATTTTTTTTTCTCTATGTAGGTTAAGATTTTTGGCTATATTAAGGGGAAATGACATGATATTGTCTAGGACAGCTTAATTTGGGGGACTGAGCTCAATGTACAATTCCAACGGCGGTAGTCAATAATATTCGGGCCACCTTAAGTGGCAATGAGAATTTAAGGTATCCCATTTTTGATACCTTAAAATCACTCTTTTTTAAATTATAATCACCTGGCTAGACAATTGAAGAAACAGGAGAAGGAAAAGACGATTACTAAAATCAAATCAGAGAATGGGGAACTATTAATGTTACCCCAGGATATTAATAAAAGGCTTGCCCAATTTTATCAAAACTTGTATACGTTTAAAACTAAAATAGAAGACAATATAATTGTTGATTTTTTACATAATTGTAATCTGCCAAAATTGGATATTTTGGAACAAGAGGAATTAGGAGCACAGATCACAAGGGAAGAAATAAGTGAAACAATAAAAGAGCTGAAAAATGGGAAAACACCAGGACCAGATGGTTTTAATAATTAATTCTACAAAGGTTTCCAGGAGTTAATGGGATTGCTTTTACCGAAAATAAATTACCAGAAATATTAGCCGAATCCACAATTACGTTTAATACCTAGAAAAGATAAGGACTTAGAAGAACCGGGCTCATATAGAGCCATATCACTCCTAAATACAGATCAGAATTACATCATCCCTGATTTTGTATGCAGGCCCTCTTAAAATAAAAGCTAGCATGTTTAAATTGAGTTTGCTTTCTTTACAACCGAATCCTGCACCAGCACTCCCAAGTCCCATTGTATCTAAGATGTCTGGATTCTCTCTCCATTTAGAAAATAATAATCTACGCCATTATTCCTACGACCAAAACGTATGACTCCACACTTTGCTATGCTATATTCCATCTGCCACATCTCTGCCCACTCTCCTAACCTGTCCAAGTCCTTCTGCAGAACCCCTGCTTTCTCTACACGACCTGCCCCTCGACCTATTTTCGTATCATCCACAACCTTGGCGACAAAGCCTTCTATCCCCTCGTCCAAATCATTAATATACAACGTGAAGAGTAGTGGCCCGAGCACAGATCCCCGTGGAACTCCACTAGTCACTGGCAGCCAACCAGAATAAGCCCCCTTTATTGCCACTCTTTGTCTTCTGCCATCCAGCCAATGTGCTATTTATGCTAGTATCTGCCCATTGATACTGTGGGCTCTCAGCTTCCTTCGTAGCCTCACGTGTGGCACCTTATTAAAGACTTTCTGAAAATCTAAGTAAACAACATCTACTGACTCTCTCCTTTATCTGTCATGCTATTTACTTCTTCAAAGCATTCCAGCAAATTTGTCAAGCAAGACCTCCCGTTCACAAAGCCATGCTGACTTTGGCCTGTTGTCTCTTTCGGAAGCCTCAGCAAGCTCAAAGTAGATTAACCCCCTTCTCCCGCAGTGCCTAATGTGATGCATCTCAGGCTGCATATGCAGGCAAGAGTGATTACTGACGCGTTGACAGACCTTTGTTTTGTATTGTATTATTTATTATGAATTTAAAAAATATATATTTTTTTTTCACTGAGCAAAGTGTGAGATAACTGCATGACAGCAAATGTGGTTTGATTTGATTCAATTCTATTGTCATTATCTTCAACTAAGAGACAACGAAATGCTATTTCCCATAATCATACGAATAAAAAAAAAAAAAAAAAAACACAGAACACAATAATCCACAACACAAACATCCCCACAGTGGCACCAAAGTTCCCCACTGTGAGGGAAGGCACCAAAGTCCAGTCAACCTCCTCATTGATGTTTCCCGATGTTCACCCGTGGCCTCCCGAGCCCACCAAAGTCGCCACTACGGGCAGCCCGATGCTCAGGCCCTCTCGCTGGGAACGATGGAACCCCGACGTGGGGCGGAAGAACATCCTCAGCGGCCTGGACCTCTGATTTGGCCACCTCCCACCGGACCGTGGCTCCCGAGTCCACAGGCCAGGCTGGGCTGAGATTCTATGCTGGCGTCCCCCGGCAAAGGTCCCAGGACTCCGCGATGTTCGTCAGCGCCACCCCCGCTTTGGGAGCACCACGAACCACACATGGATGGTAAGTCCTATAAGTTAACACCCATGAAATCTAAGACATGTTGACAACTTGGATCCAAAATTAGCTTGCTAATAAGAAGCAGAGGGTAATGGTTAAGTGTTGATATGTGGTTAGAGATCTGTGACCAATGTTGTACCACAGGGATCCATCCTGGGACCCCCCAATGGTTTCGTCCATTAACAATTTGGGTGTGAATGTAGTAAGTATGAAACAAGATCACTGATTACACCAAATGCTGTTGTTGTTGGTGGCCCTGGTGGCCTTAGGCTACCAGACAATATTGATAACCTGTTAAAAGTGATCAATGACAAATGTAATTTAATCCAACTAAATGCATTTGATGGCACTGAGGGCCTGTACTCACTGGAGATTAGAAGAATGAGGGAGAATAAGAATAAGGTACCAAATAGTGAAAGGCTTGGTTAGAGTGAATGTGGAGAGGTTGTTTCCACTCGTGGGAGAGCCTAGACGTAGCCTCAGAATTAAAGGATGTTCCTTTTGGAAGATGAGGTGGGATTTATTTAGTCAGACGGTGGTGAATCTGTGGAATTGTTTGCCACAGAAGGATGTTGAGGTTAAGTCAATTAATATTTTTAAGGCAGAGGTAGATAGATTCTTGATTAATAAGGGTATCAGGGTTATGGGAAGAAGGCAGGAGAATGAGGTTAGGAGGGAGAGATAGATCAGCCATGATTGAATGGCTGAGCAGACTTGATGGGCCTAATGACCCAATTCTGCTCCTATCACTTATTTTGAAGGACACGCACAAGGAATGTTTGGAATCTAGATTATTGAACAACAGAGGACCTTAATATACAAGTTCAAGGATCCCCAAATGGGCAACACAGGTAGATAAGGTGGAGAAGAAAGCAGAGGATACTTGCCTTCCTTAGCCCAGGTATGGAATAAGAACAGACAGGTTATGGTACAATTTTATAAAATATCGGATACGCTACAGCTGGTGCACTCCAAGCAGTTTTTCTCACCGGACAAAATGACTAAATCCGGACAAAATGACAAGAGTGCATTTGAAATCCTCCCTGGAAGTCCCCCCGAAAATGTGGTGTAGAGGCCTGGTGAGGCGGCAGATCTCAACCTCATTGTGACTTCTGCAGCGATCAGCGGGTCGAATATGCACCTTGCAGTCGGGGGTCTGGAACTCCTGCCCGGCAGGAGCCAGCAGATCCGTTTCTGTTCCCCACCCCCACCCACATGGCTGTGACCTCCGTTGGTCCTGCAAAACATATAAATCCAGCAAGGGTCTGGAATCAAGGATGCCAGAAAATCAATGGTGAACCTGTTCAGCGTGTGTGCTTTTGTTTTGGATGTATCTTCAACTCCAAAACTAATTAAGTGTACAAAATAATAAAAGACATAACAAAGTAGTAAAGTATTTTATAAATCCACGAGACCAAAAAAAAATGTTTTACAACGACCTCATAGCAATGCAAGTATTAGTATTTGGCTTCGGTTTTACACAAATGAAAGTTAACACATGGTTTGATCCAAATCACAGTTTCTGCAGTATGTTCCCTCTTCAAAGACCCAATCACATTATGTCATAGCACAAAATTTACAACGGATTAACGACATTGGCCCTTAATTAGGTGCAATTAATATTTGAACACACATTATTGCTATACCAACTACACGTGATTAACCAGGTGCAAGCCACTGAGTAAACACCCGCATCTACCCAAACTACACAGAATGCTGCAATGGCAAAATGCCATGTTATTAGGTTTGTTACTTTCAAATAGGACAATAATGATAGTGGACACCCAAATCCTACGGCATACAAAATAGATTGAAAAATATTGAATACAATTCCAGCTCCAAACACCACACTTTTTCTGCAAGACTTGAAGAGCAGTCATACTTCAAATGCTAAGTATTAAATATCAAGCAAAAGTTATTCTCCAACAAAATAATGTATAACATGCTTTCTTTACGTTAAACTCTAATCAGAAATTGAACAAAATAGATCACTAAAATATTGTGGCTATAAGAGTGGGTCGGAGGCTGGATATTTTGTGGTGAATGAATCCTAGAAGTCGTTTTATCATCTATTACTAAGGAGAAAGGATGACAGGGAACTCCCCTCAACTCACTTGGTTCAATACAAATGCAACAGCACAAAAGCAATCTCAACTTCATTCAGCACAAAATATTATCTCCATCACTGCCATATCTTGACTACTGTTTACTATCAACAAGACACTCTGCATCAACTCATTAAACTCCTTGACAGCACTTCCAAAACCACAATTTACATTGCTTACAAGGATATGTGCATGTTTGATATAACATTAACTCCATTTAATTCACACATCATTGTGATTTGAGACGTTTATCTCAACGCCTTCACTGTTGTTGATTCAAAGGTCACCGTTTTAATATAAAGTGCTGTGGGCCAAATTACAACACTTCAAACAACAAGCCTATTACCTCTTCAGAGCCAACCAGAAATGGGCAATTGATGCGAGCTTTGTCAGTAGCAACAATACTTTTATAGCTTCATTGCATCTTCCACGGTGGAATGTCCTGTATTAATGCCCAACATTTCAGGATACCAAGAATATCTCATGGCTCCAGATTCAAAACTTGCTCTACAATGTTAACTAGCCAGGGGTCAATGCGCCAATTAAAGAACTGGCGTCAATGAAATTGACAATCTTTTAAATTTGTTCGCAAACATGCGAGTGGAGGTTAGGCTGGATGATGATGATTCACATAAAAATCAACATTTACACATATTAATGCCTTGTAATTATATTCTCAAATTGGGCGCGAGTCGAACAAAAACAATTAATTTGTTTCCATTTGATCAGATTTACGACTGCAGCAGTGGTCGCGAATATAAATTATGCGTACCTATAACCGAGGACTTCTCACGAATACAACAAAGATGAGTAAATCTGAAAAGGGGTGAATTCCTGTAAATTTTGGAGACATGAGGAGTTGAACAAGTGGACAACTTTACTTGGGGAGAGACGGCGCTGGGCACAAGTTGAGGGGAGGTCTCCTCTTACCTGTGACAGGAGTCTCGGGTTGGCGCAGCCGAAAAGGGACGAGCTGGAGCTGAAGCTGATGGCCCCTCGGCGGCTCAGGACGTGCTTGGGTACCGGCCTGTCGAGAGGCAGCACCGGTAACTGGTACTGATAACATACTGCCATTGAACCGGGAACGGAACGGCTTCTCGGAACACACGGAGGCTGGGGGGGAAACAAAACAGAGAGAATGGGGCATGAGGCATTTAACATGAGAGGGGGCGACTCGGGGAAGCCGGGTCGGACCGGGACCGGGTCCGGGTGGGCAGCGGCCACCGAGTCGACTACACACACACACACGCCGCGTTCACTCCTCCAGCAGCCGCTTGCCTTCGCGCTGATACAGCTTCAGGTATCTCGCTTTCCCAGCGAACTCGAGTCCGCGTCAATCTCGGTCACCGACACCTGGACGCAGCCGCTTCCTCCCAGTCCCATCATGGGTGCGCTGCCTCCTGATGGGGTGTTCTCTTCTCTCTCTCCTCTCCTGTTGCGGAATCTCCCTCCTGCTCGGATGTCGGCGGCGCCTATCTGAGAAAGCCCATGGGCGACAGGGCCAGGCACGGCCTACACACCAAGGCCTTCCCCTTTCTTCTTTTTTCTCTTTTCCTCTTTAGAACAACGCTTCCTCATTTCTCGCCGCCTCTTTCAAAACACTTCATCTCCGGCCTGAGGAGGACGGAGCTGAAGTCCACGGGCCCGCGACCGGCGGTTGCTCGGTGACCTGAGCTTCGTCCTGGAGACGGCCGCCCCGACCCACCGACTGCCTCGGCGCGATGTAATGCAGTAAAACCGTTCTGCATCTGCTGCTGCTGCTGCTGCTGCTGAATCTCTCCACCGCCTCTACCGAGAAAGATCGCTGAACAATGCAAGCAGAGTAATTGTGCCGCTGCTTTAACCTGCGCAAGGAGGACTCGACAAATGTTCGTTTTGCCTAAGTGATTTTATTTGTTTTCAGAAACCAACCACCTGCCATGTGTGGTTGGTTTCTTGAAAGCAAGAAATGAAACAAACCAATTACAAATAGGAAATGTTTTCATCATTTTTTCTTATTGGCACATTTATGGTTTTAAAAATGTCATCTGACAGTCGATTGGATAAACTGGAGAGTACAGCCCTCCCTGAGATTTTCACGTTACCGGAGAACCTGTACTAGAAAGCGTACAGATCAGATAGGGTATTCCTGCAATCTGGGTTTGCCCTTTGGTTGATGAACACTAATGTAGGTAACCACCTCCTTGTGACTCATATCTTACAATGTGTTCATGTTATCAACTCTTCTGAGGACACTATTGCAATGATTTGTAGCAACGTTTTACAGTAAAACAGTATCCGTCATGAATTATTCAACGATGTTAAAGGCTGCATTACTAATGGCATTCGAAATGGAGAATCACATTAAATAACGAATTTTTGACTTTATATGATAGAACTTTGTCTATTATTTTTTTTTTAAGTACATTGTTTTGTAACTGGGGAGACTTTAAACTAGAATGGTTGGGGCGAGGGACTCAAATAGAGAAAGCTAGTAGACAGAATGGGAGGCAGGAAGCAGAAAAGAGAAGCACTCGGACACAAGAGGAGAAAGAAAAAAAAAGGAAATAAACAGAGAAGAAGAGACATTCTTAAATGTGCACATTTTAATGCTAGGAGCGTTGTAAGGAAGGTGGATGAGCTTAGAGTCTGGATAGACACCTGGGAGTATGATGTTGTGGCGATCAGTGAAACAGGAGGGCTGTGATTGGAAACTAAATATTCCAGGATTTCGTTGCTTCAGATGTGATAGAATTGGAGGGGCAAGAGCTGGTGGTGTTGCATTGCTGGTCAGGGAAGATATTACAGCAGTGCTATGGCAGGATAGATTGGAGGGCTCGTCTAGGGAGGCTATTTGGGTGGAACTGAGAAGTGGGAAAGGTGTAGCAACACTTATAGGGGTGTATTATAGACCGCCAAATGGGGAACGAGAATTGGAAGAGCAAATATGTAAGGAGATAGCAGATATTAGTAGTAAGCACAAGGTAGTGATTGTGGGCGATTTCAACTTTCCACACAGACTGGGAAACACATTCTGTAAATGGGCTGGATGGTTTGGAGTTTGTAAAATGTGTGCAGGATAGTTTTTTGCAGCAATACATGGAGGTACCTACTAGAGGAGGGGCAGTGCTGGACCTCCTGTTAGGAAATGAGACGGGACAGGTGGCGGAGGTATGCGTTGGGGAACACTTCGGGTCCAGTGATCACAATACCATTAGTTTCAATATAATTATGGAGAAGGTCAGAACTGGACCTAGGGTTGAGATTTTTGATTGGAGAAAGGCTAACTTTGATGAGATGCGAGATAATTTAAAAGGAGTGAACTGGGACATTTTGTTTTATGGGAAAGATGTAGAAGAGAAATGGAGGACATTTAAAGGGGAAATTTTAAGAGTACAGAATCTTTATGTTCCTGTTCGGTTGAAAGGAAACAGTAAAAATTGGAAAGAGCCCTGGTTTTCAAGGGAAATTGGACATCTTTTTCGGAAAAAAGGGAGATCTACAATAATTATAGGCAGCATGAAGTAAATGAGGTGCTTGAGGAGTATAAGGAATGTAAAAAGAATCTTAAGAAAGAAATTAGAAAAGCTAAAAGAAGATATGAGGTTGCTTTGGCAAGTAAGGTGAAAGTAAATCCAAAGGGTTTCTACAGCTATATTAATAGCAAAAGGATAACGAGGGATAAAATTGGTCCATTGGAGAGACAGAGTGGGCAGCTATCTGCAGAGCCAAAAGAGATGGGGGAGATATTGAACAATTTCTTTTCTTCGGTATTCACCAAGGAGAAGGATATTGAATTATGTGAGGTAAGGGAAACGAGTAGAGTAGCTATAGATACTATGAGTTTCAAAGTAAAAGAAGTACTGACACTTTTGAAAAATATAAAAGTGGATAAGTCTCCAGGTCCTGACAGGATATTCCCTAGGACATTGAGGGAAGTTAGTGTAGAAATAGCCGGGGCTATGACAGAAATATTTCAAATGTCATTAGAAACGGGAATAGTCCCCGAGGATTGGCGTACTGCGCATGTTGTTCCATTGTTTAAAAAGGGTTCTAAGAGTAAACCTAGCAATTACAGACCTGTTAGTTTGACTTCAGTGGTGGGCAAATTAATGGAAAAGATACTTAGAGATAATATATATAAGCATCTGGATAAACAGGGTCTGATTAGGAACAGTCAACATGGATTTGTGCCTGGAAGGTCATGTTTGACTAATCTTCTTGAATTTTTTGAAGAGGTTACTAGGGAAATTGACGAGGGAAAAGCAGTGGATGTTGTCTATATGGACTTTAGTAAGGCCTTTGACAAGGTTCCTCATGGAAGGTTGGTTAAGAAGGTTAAACTGTTGGGTATAAATACCGGAATAGCAAGATGGATTCAACAGTGGCTGAATGGGAGAAGCCAGAGGGTAATGGTGGATGGCTGTTTGTCGGGTTGGAGGCAGGTGACTAATGGGGTGCCTCAGGGATCTGTGTTGGGTCCTTTGTTGTTTGTCATGTACATCAATGATCTGGATGAAGGGGTGGTAAATTGGATTAGTAAGTATGCAGATGATACCAAGATAGGGGGTGTAGTGGATAATGAAGAGGATTTCCAAAGTCTACAGAGTGATTTTGGCCATTTGGAAAAATGGGCTGAAAGATGGCAGATGGAGTTTAATGCTGATAAATGTGAGGTGCTACACCTTGGCAGGACAAATCAAAATATGACGTACATGGTAAATGGTAGGGAATTGAAGAATACAGTTGAACAGAGGGATCTGGGAATAACCGTGCATAGTTCCTTGAAGGTGGAATCTCATATAGATAGGGTGGTAAAGAAAGCTTTTGGTATGCTAGCCTTTATAAATCAGAGCATTGAGTATAGAAGCTGGGATGTAATGTTAAAATTGTACAAGGCATTGGTGAGACCAAATCTGGAGTATGGTGTACAATTTTGGTTGCGCAATTATAGGAAGGATGTCAACAAAATAGAGAGAGTACAGAGGAGATTTACTAGAATGTTGCCTGGGTTTCAACAACTAAGTTACAGAGATAGGTTGAATAAGTTAGGTCTTTATTCTCTGGAGCGCAGAAGGTTAAGGGGGGACTTGATAGAGGTCTTTAAAATGATGAGAGGGATAGACAGAGTTGATGTGGACAAGCTTTTCCCTTGGAGAATAGGGAAGATTCAAACAAGAGGACATGACTTCAGAATTAAGGGACAGAAGTTTAGGGGTAACATGAGGGGGAACTTTTTTACTCAGAGAGTGGTAGCGGTGTGGAATGAACTTCCAGTGGAAGTGGTGGCGGCAGGTTCGTTGGTAACATTTAAAAATAAATTGGATAGGCATATGGATGAGAAGGGAATGGAGGGTTATGGTATGAGTGCAGGCAGGTGGGACTAAGGGAAAAAAGTTGTTCGGCACGGACTTGTAGGGCTGAGATGGCCTGTTTCCGTGCTGTAATTGTTATATGGTGTTATATGGTTAACAAGATAAGATATGCGATTGCAGCTGAGTTTTCACCTAACAAATTAGTAAACCACGTTTGCTATTTAAAATAAAACAAGTTCTCAATCTGCCATTTGAATAACTTTCAATATTCATAAAACTGAGCTCTGTGTGACCAGTTTCCTGCCAATCAGTGATCCAGGACCAAGATTAAAATGAGATCAATATAATCTGGAACTTCCTTCTAATTTTTAACGGTTCAATGGTACTTTATTGTCATGTGTATCTAAGTACAGTGAATTTTTTTTTGCATAGTGACTATCCTACTATACATTTGACACAATCATACTAAGTATAAGAGTGTAAGTTAGTAGACCACACTGAGTCAGTACACAAGAGTCACCACATTTTAAGCACAATGTTATACCCATCAAGTACAATAATTTAAAAAAAAAGTTATATTCTTAACTTGGCTAATAAGGCACATTGTCTTGGCGGTAGCTCTGGGTCAGAGTTGCAGGGGTCGGCCTGGCCAGACTATGTGTTGATGTCCTCCTCGACTGCTCTGCGCTGCTGCAGGTCGCGTCCGTTCCATGTGCTCAGCCACTTGGAACAACGCTGCATTAATGGGAGCTCCAGGCTGCTGCAGGGTCTCCAGCGACCCACTTGACCAATCCAACGCCTCGACATTGATTTGCGAACGTGCCATCCTTCGCTTCCACGGCCATCACTCAGTCTCCATGTCTCGGGACAACTCCTGCAGCCGACCCAGAGTGCCTCATAGAAACTTCGAAAATAGGTGCAGGAGTAAGCCATTCAACCCTTCGCGGCAGCACTGCCATTCAATATGATAATGGCTGATCATCCAAAATCAGTACCCCGTTCCAGCTTTTTCACCATATCCCTTGATTCCCTTAGCCCTAAGCTAAATCCAACGCTCTCTTGAAAACATCCAGTGAATTAGCCTCCACCACCTTCTGTGGCAGAGAATTCCACAGACTCACAACTGCTTGGGTGAAAAGGTTTTTCCTCATCTCAGTGCTAAATGGCCTACCCCTTATCCTTAAACTGTGACCCCTGGTTCTGGACTCCCCCAAAATCGGGAACATTTTCCCTGCATCTACCCTGTCCAATTCTCTAGGAATGTTATATGTTTATATAAGAAGCCCTCTCATTCTTCTAAATTCCAGTGAATACAAGCCCAAATTGACCCATTCTTTCATCATATGTCAGTCCCGTCATCCCGGGAATATATCTGGTGAACTCCCTCAATAGCAATAATGTCCGCTGCACTCCCTCAATAGCAATAATGTCCTTCTTTAAATTAGACCAAAACTGCACACAATACTCCAGATGCAGTTTCACCAGGGCCCTGTACAACTGCAGTAGGATCTCCTTGCTCCTATACTCAAATCCCCTTGCTATGAAGGCCAACATGCCATTAGCTTTCTTCACTGCCTGTTGTACCTATTTGCTTACTTTTAGCTTCCTGTCTGCCAACCAGTTCTCTATCCAAGGCAGACACAAAATACTGGAATAACTCAGCGGGACAGGCAGCATCTCTGGAGAAAAGTTATCCATGTCAATACATTACCCCCAATACCATGTGCTTTAATTTTGCACACTAATAGTAAGATTAAACGAGAACTTACCAGTTCGAAGTTTGATCGTTATTTTATGAGGAGTACGTTGAGGGAATACATGAAGAACCCCGCCAGGACGCATGCGTGGCATTCTTCAAAGCAGCGGTGTGAAATCACAGATAAGTGTAATGACTTAAACATAGTAAGATTAGAGATGAAATACCAGTTGAGTATATGATCATGGGTGGGAGTGGAGGGCACGTATTCCCTCAACAAATATAGCGATCAAACTTCGAACTGGTAAGTTCTCGTTTAATCTTACTATTTTACTTCAGAGTCATGTGAGTGACTACGTGAAGATTTCAAAGCTCTGTGATTTCATGCCGTGGAAACGAGTCCATGCATCACATCTGCCTTAATGACATAGAAACATAGAAATTAGGTGCAGGAGTAGGCCATTCGGCCCTTCGAGCCTGCACCGTCATTCAATATGATCATGGCTGACCATCCAACTCAGTATCCCGTACCTGCCTTCTCTCCATACCCTCTGATCCCCTTAGCCACAAGGGCCACATCTAACTCCCTCTTAAATATAGCCAATGAACTGGCCTCGACTACCCTCTGTGGCAGAGAGTTTCAGAGATTCACCACTCTCTGTGTGAAAAAAGTGCTTCTCATCTCGGTTTTAAAGGATTTCCCCCTTATCCTTAAGCTGTGACCTGGACTTCCCCAACATCGCGAGCAATCTTCCTGCATCTAGCCTGTCCAACCCCTTAAGAATTTTGTAAGTTTCTATAAGATCCCCTCTCAATCTCCTAAATTCTAGAGTATAAACCAAGTCTATCCAGTCTTTCTTCATAAGACAGTCCTGACATCCCAGGAATCAGTCTGGTGAACCTTCTCTGCACTCCCTCTATGGCAATAATATCCTTCCTCAGATTTGGAGACCAAAACTGTACGCAAAACTGTATGCAATACTCCAGGTGTGGTCTCACCAAGATCCTGTACAACTGCAGTAGAACCTCCCTGCTCCTATACTCAAATCCTTTTGCTATGAAAGCTAACATACCATTCGCTTTCTTCACTGCCTGCTGCACCTGCATGCCTACTTTCAATGACTGGTGTATCATGACACCCAGGTCTCGCTGCATCTCCCCTTGCGGTACCCCACTAGTCACTGCCTGCCATTGTGAAAAGGACCTCCTACTCTTTGCTTCCTGTTTGCCAGCCAGTTCTCTATCCACATCAATACTGAACCCCCAATGTCGTGTGCTTTAAGTTTGTATACTAATCTCTTATGTGGGACCTTGTCGAAAGCCTTCTGGAAGTCCAGATACACCACATCCACTGGTTCTCCCCTATCCACACTACTAGTTACATCGTCGATAAATTATATAAGATTCGTCAGACATGATTTACCTTTCGTAAATCCATGCTGACTTTGTCCAATGATTTCACCACTTTCCAAATGTGCTGCTATCCCATCTTTAATAACTGACTCTAGCAGTTTCCCCACTACCGATGTTAGACTAACTGAATAGAATATAGAATAGTTTCTTTATTGTCATTGTAACATGGGCCATGTACAACGAAATTTAAAATGTCAGCCAGTCAGTGCAGCATTCAAACATTTCTAAAGCTAACGAAACATCCACGGTAAAATAATAAAGATAAGCAAATAAATAAAAATCACAGACAAAGCACGCATACACACCCAACCCTCCATCCTTCTGTCGATTTCACCGTTACCACAGTCCCTTAGTCTGTATCGCCCCTGCGTTCCTTGGCGGCCACATTTAGTGCTTTTATAGCAGTGGGGTAAAAACTGTTTTTTAGTCTATTTGTCCTTGTCCTTGTGGATCTGTACCGTCTGCCTGACGGCAACAGTTCAAACAGGGAGTGTCCGGGGTGGGAGATGTCCTTTATTATATTCTGGGTTTTTTTATTGCAGCGGGAACTGTGTAGGTCCTCCAAGGTAAGGAGAGGGCAGCCGACAATCCTCTGGGCGTTGTCAATGGCCCTCTGGAGCGCTTTCCTCTGAGCCGCTGTGCAGCTGGTGTACCACACGCATACACAGTATGTTAGTATGCTCTCAATGGAGCACCGATAAAAGGACAGCAGCAGCCTCTGAGTGATGTTGTTCTTCCTGAGCACCCTCAGGAAGTGCAGTCTCTGCTGGACCTTTTTCAGCAGCGCAGTGGTGTTCACGCTCCACGTCAGGTCCTCCTCAATGTGGATTCCCAGGAAGTGGAAATCCGCCACCCTCTCTACACAGTCCCCTCTGATGGTCAGTGGTACCATGTCCGTTTTGTTTTTCCTGAAGTCTATTATTACCTCCTTCGTCTTTGAGGTGTTGAGGAGCAGGTTATTTTCTTCGCACCACACTGTCAGCTGCTCCACCTCATCCCGGTAGGCGTACTCGTCCCCCGCGGAGATGAGTCCCACCACTGTAGTGTCATCCGCAAATTTGACAATGGTGTTGCTGTGGTGGGCGGGGGGGGTGCAGTCATGCGTGTAGATGGTGTAGAGCAGGGGGCTCAGTACGCAGCCCTGTGGAGAGCCGGTATGAGGGCTGAGGGCCGTGGATGTGTGATGGCCCACTCTGACTCTCTGGCTTCGACCCGACAGGAAGCTATTTATCCACGTACAGGTGGAGTGTGGAAGTCCCAAGTCCCCCAGTTTGTCCACCAGTTTGTGGGGAAGGATAGTATTAAAAGCAGAGCTGTAGTCCACAAAGAGCATCCGCACGTAGCTCCCCCGCTGCTCCAGGTGAGACAGTGCAGCATGGAGAGCTGTGGCTACAGCGTCCTCTGTGGATCTATTCGCTCTGTACGCAAACTGGTGGGGGTCAAAGCTTCGGGGCAGAAGTGATGTGATGTGACCCCGGACCAGTTTTTCAAAACACTTCATCACCACTGGTGTGAGTGCGACTGGCCGGTAGTCGTTGAGGCTGGAGATGTTGGTTTTTTTGGGCAAGGGGACTATGGTGGAGGACTTCAGACAGGGTGGGACAGTGGACTGGGCCAGAGACTGGTTAAAGATCCTCGTCCAGACTCCAGCCAGCTGGTCTGCGCAGTCCTTCAACACGCGTCCAGATACGCCGTCAGGACCAGTAGCCTTCCTTGGATTGATGGCCCGTAGAGTGCGCCTCACCTCATGCTCCTCTATCTTGAGGGGTAGGCTGCTGTGGACCATGTGCTGTGATGTGGCTGTCTCGGGTGGCTCCACTTCAAAGCGAGCAAAGAACTGGTCTGTAATTCCCCGTTTTCTCTCTCCCTCCCTTCTTAAAAAGTGGGGTTACGTTTGCTACCCGCCAATCCTCAGGAACTACTCCAGAATCTAAAGAGTTTTGAAAGATTATTACTAATGCATCCACTACTGTAGGATGACTGTAGGAGGAATTGTGTCAACATAATTTAGACATGAATCCGACATTGAAATCCATGAAATTTATTAACACAAATTATAGCCCCTATTTATGGGGTAAATTAAATTACAGGACTTAAAATTGTTTCTGTAAACGTTCCAGGTTTAATGACTGGTTTATGATAAAATAGTTGGAATGGTTTTTCCCTGACCATCCTGCTGCCTTGAGGATTTGGTCGATTGGTACATCCAACTGCCAGTGTAACTGCAGCCCTGGTGGAATGAGATTTAAAAATATTAGTATCCACCCCAGCCTGTATTAGAACCTGTTTCAGTCATCTTGAGATGGTCTTGACCGTCACTCTTTTGTGTGGTTGCTTATGGCTGACTAAAAATGCCTTCTCATTGCCTCTGATGATTTTCGTGTTCTCCATGTATAACGACAAATGTCTTACCTATAGAGAGACGATCATCTGTTGGGTAAGACCTAAATTCTATATTGAGGCCTGCTGATCCCTGTCTGTTCTGCTTTACTAATTCATAAATATGAAACGTAATATTTTCAGATGAAGAAGTCATGTTGTCCAGTCTTAATTTATGTAATGACTGTACCCTTTGTGCCGTGACCAATGCCATTAGCATGACTGTTTTTATTGTCAGCCTATGTAGGGACAGAGCTGTTGCTGGAGACCAATTCCTGAGCATCTTCAGGACAATACTCACATCCCATATTTGAGAGTACCTGGTTCTTGGGGGATTGGTATTAGAGATTCCCCTCATAAGTTTAGTTACCAGTGGGTGAGTCCCAACAGAGTGACGCTCTGTTCCTTGCCATAGATAAGTTGATAGGGCACTTCTGGCGCAGTTGATGGCACTATAACTGAGCCCCTCATCATAATGGAGGCCTGCCAGGTATTCCAGAACAGACGGGATGTTCATATCTCTGTAGGTGATGCTGTGTTTGTGACAATACATCTCCCACTTCCTGATATAGACCAGATACTGTTTTTTGGTGGACTGTCTGTGGGCCGCCGAAATCATGTTCACTGTTCGGTCCGTCAGTCCCAGCTGTAGTAGTGGTATTTTTAAACTCTACAAATTAATAAATTCAAATAGTTATGGCATGGGTGGCTATCCCTAGTTACGGGATGAACCAATAAGTCTGGTCTATTCGGGATGGTGAAACATGGTTCTAATACCATGTTCAGTATCACTGGGAGCCATGGTTGAGTAGGCCAATCGGGTACTACCAAAATACCAGACGCAGAGTCTTGCTGTATTTTCCTTAATACCCGACTGATGAGGCAGAAAGGAGGGAATGCATAAATAAACAATTTCCCCCAATGCAGCGAAAATGCATCTGTCGCCGCTGGCCCAGGGTCTGGTTCCCACAAGACATAGTTTGATAACTGGTGATTAAGCCTGGATGCGAATAGATCGATATCTGGTGTTCCATATCGTGCTGTAATATCAGCAAATACTTTTTTATTCAACATCCATTCGGTGTTTTCATTAAATTTGCGTGACCTGGTGTCTGCCACTAAATTTAGTTTACCTGGTAGGTAAGTAGCTGATATCCAAATATCTCTCTGGATACACCACTGCCAAATTGTATTAGCCAGATTGTCACATGATGTCGATTTGTTTCCACCCATGTGGTTGATATATGCTACCACGGTGGTATTGTCAATCTGTAGTCTAACATGCTGGTGATATGACCCAGTACAATATGACTTTAGGCCATAGAATGCACCCAACATTTCCAGGTAGTTTATGCCCAGTGTTAGTAATAATGATGCCTCCTGAGCAGTCCATCTACCTCCACAGCTGGAGATGGAATTGGTGGCACCCCAACCAAGTGCACTGGCATCAGTTTGTAGCACCATAGAAGGGTTGCTGATAATGATTGGATTGAAACAAAGCCAAATGTTATCTATCCACCATTTTAGTTCCATTATAGCTTTGATTGGTAGCTTCATTGGTCTGTCAAAATGACCAGCATTGATTTTGAGTGTTTGTATTTTTGCTCTCTGTAAATTTTGGTAATGTAAAGGTCCAAATTGTGTGGCTGGAAAAGCAGCCACCATTTTGCCAATTACTTTTGCTACCAATCTGATGGACGGTTACTGATGTCAATGAGGTTATTGCAAGCCTCTGTTAAGTCTATAGCCTTTCCCTTTGGCAAAGTCACCGACATGTGAATTGAGTCAATGGTGAACCCCAAATAGTCCATATTAGTGGAAAGCGTTAATTTAGATTTAACTGGATGGATAATAAAACCCCAGTTTTTCAAATAACTGTTTTGTGGCTGTTACAGTTTGTTTGGCCAATTCCAAAGTTTTGCCCACAATAAGTATGTCATCTAGATATGCCATGTCCATGTGTTTTCGTTTCCGTAGAAACGCTAGGGCTGGTTTCTAAATTGTAGTGAACAGCCTGGGGCTGATGTTAACCCATTTGGCAGTGCTCTGTATTGCCAATGCTGTTCCATCCAGTTGAATTTTAAGTAACATCTGTGGTCACCTCGTATAGGCACTGAATAGTAAGCATTTTTTTAAAACGATGCTAGCCATGAAGTAACCTTTGGAAATCAATAGTTTAGCAGTAACAAGGTTTTCATTTTAAAATGAATATATTGTACAAATGTATTCAATTTGGTCAGATCTATGATGATGCGACAACCATCATCTTTTTTGATTTTTGGTAAAGGTATTGGACACGAATTCTAGCGGTTCGTGTTGGGATTTTCCAATTACCCCTTTTGCGTAAGGCCGCTCCAGTTCAGCCTGCGCTTCTGATTTTTCTTTACCGGAAAGTACGAACATTCGGTTCGGTATATGTTCTATTGTATATCCCTGGATACTGCTTAAATATAAGTATCGGTAGTTAACATACTCCATGTATCCAGAAAAGGAGAGTAATCTCCCCCGACCTCCATGCTCCCTGCAATTTGTAGGGAACCAGACCCACCTACCTCCATAGTTACCAGTGGCAGGTTTACTTCTTTTTGTGAATCCTTCGTTGATGTTGAGGCGTCGGTGTCTGGGTTTGTGGTTTGGTTTGTGTTGGAGGTTTGCGTATCTTCCAAGAAGGCCGGTCTGGGCCATGGCCTAAAAAGACTCATGTTAGGTGTACCGGTCCTTCGAGCTTTCACCAGTCGGTCTTGTTCTACTGGTGGGTGCGTAAGGGTGCTGTCTACGGCCGTGTGTTGCAAAGCAGTGCCAGTGCATCCTGTTGGTCCTGCGATATGTCCTTCTCATCCACTGTGCGGGTGAAAGCTGTTATCCCCGCTGTTTAGGAGTTTCCATATACAATTATTTTCTACAGGAAACATTCCGGGATATACAGTTACCCAGTGTCTGGTGTCCTCCAGGTTTTGGCCAGTCTGGTCTGGCTGTATGAAGTTGGACACCTTGCCCAGTAGATTTTCATGTTCCTGCACCCCCTGCACACTTGATTTCTGTTCTGCAAACCCCTCTTCCAGATCAGCCCAGAACTGACCCGCAGTGCTCCCCTCTGATGAGGGAGAAGCACTGTGCAGCCCTACAAGAGGTGCTGCTGTGGGTTTTACATAGAGCCCACAGTGACTCGACTCCATCTCCCGGAGCCTGTCACGTTGGAGCAAATGCTCCACACACCGCTCCATCCGGCTCCAGCGCTCACGGTCGCTGGCCGCCCACGGCTGCTCAAAGTCGGACTCCTCTGAGTCCACAACTTTCATGGTATTTTGTCTTGCCTTCCTGCCCGGCTGCGGAGTGGATCTGGCCGGTGCGGAGGCGACATCGGGCACAGCTGATCCCATTATAGGTGATTCAAGTGCCGCTGGCCGCTGTTAGCCCACCAGCTTTGTCGCAGCCCGTTGGTTTCTGCACCTGTAATCAGCATGGGAAAACACAAAAAGACCGCAGCTCTTACCTGCAGGTCCTGTTTAAATTGTGTTACGGAGGAACGTCGTTCCACCCCGACTCCTGCCGTTTTCGACTTGACAAAAGTCGACGGCCCCATCTGAATAGTCTCCCGCCCGGCCGTGGTGTTCTGGCCAGCGCGGGACCAAAAGTCGGCACAGCTGATCCCTTATGGGGCTTATGCCTTCAGCTGCTGCTGGCTCCCGCAACTTCGCGGTCCTCCCCAGCCAGCTTCACTCGCAGCACTTGTGGACACTATTTTGTCCAGCTTACCCCCCTGTGTAAAAACCAGCGCGGGGACAAAAATTACCACAGAGTAAATCACTTACCTGCAGGTCGCGGTTTCAAACTTACCGCTGGGGGGGGATCGCTCCACCCCGCCTGTCGTTTCGCAAGCGTGAAAGCGATATGACACACATGCGACCTGGCGGGGTTCTTCACGTAGTCACTCACGTGACTCCGAAGTAAAATCTCTTGTGTGGGACCTTGTCAAAGGCTTTTTGAAAGTCAAGATACACCACATCCACTGGCTCTCTCGTATTCATTCTACTTGTTAAATCCTCATAAAATTCCAGAAGATTATTAAAGCATGATTTCCCCTTCATAAATCCATGTTGACATTGACCGATCCTGTTACTGCTTTCCAAATGCGTTTCTAATACATCTTTAATAATCGACTCAAGCATCTTCCCCACTACTGATGTCAGGCTAACTGGTCTATAATTCCCTGTTTTTTCTCTTCCTCCTTTCTTAGCTCCCCTCCAGTCCACATTAGCTCCCCTCCAGTCAACACAAAGTAATGATACAGGTAGTCAGGATGATGAAGAAGGGGTTTGGCATACTTGTATTCATTGGGTGGGATAATGCATATAGGAATTGGGACATCATGTTGCAACTGTACAATATATTGGTGAGACTGGACTTGGTTATTTTGTGTGCAAAACACTTGGATAGATAGATGGATAGAAAAGGCTTAGAATGACGTGGGTCAATCACAGGCAAATAGGATTGGCTCAGGGTGACCACATGGTCAACTGATTATCTGAAAGACATGCTGATATGATATTTGACTGTTGCAAACTGTCCCTTAGTGTAGATCAAATGTCAACAAAAATAACTGGAGGAGTTGATGTGCAAAAGAGCACAAGAAAATAGAATCTGGACCCTCAAACCTGCCCCATCATTTGATATGATCATGGGTCAGACGGCATTGCCACTCTGGAAGCCAGCATAGACCCTAGGAACTAAATGCCTTTTTCTGTTCTGTTACAAGTTTAAGGAGAAAAGTTAAAATAAAGTGAAGTTGATCATAAAGTTAGTCAAATTATGTCATACAGGTTCAAAACAGTTTAGTTATTTAGTATTTAGGAAAGAACTGCAGTTGCTGGTTTAAATCGAAGGTAGACACAAAATGATGGAGTAACTCAGCGGGACAGGCAGCATCTCGGAAGATGCTGAGTCACTACATCATTTTGTGTCTACCTTCAATTATTACCTACCTTATGATTTCTAGTTAAATCAAGGCTAAAAGAGAAATACTTATCTGGATTTGTTTCTTCTGTAAATCCCTAATTCAGAATAATTTACAATATTATTTGCCGTGATCTTGTATGAACTGTATGGAGACATGGCTGGGGAAATTAATAGTTGCAAGCAAGGAAACTTTGTATTACCAAATATTTTTTAAACAAAATTACGTGGGATTATAGAAACATAGAAACATAGAAAATAGGTGCAGGAGTAGGCTATTCAATATGACCATGGCTGATCATATACCTCTGTCCAACAAAAACATTCATTTGCATTATAAAAAATTAATATTGAAAAATGAAGAATGTACAAAAGATAATGATGGAAGAGCTCAACAAACCTCTACTCCCCATGAAATAAAAAGAATAGTGTGATTATGAAGCAGGCAAAGATCCACATCTCCATTTTTAAAAGACCATCCTTCCGAGTTGTATCTTCACAGAAGGAGGAAATCTAACTTCTATGAGGATCATCAAAACTTCTGTGATTTGGTCAGGTTCTGATTTTTCAAAACACTTTTGCAAGACTCTTTTGCTCCTATCTGTTTACAGCAGTCCTACTCTTGTAATGAAGGTTAGGACACGGTACTTGTTTTAAAATGTTGAAGTGTTCTGTTGCCATGGTTTCCACAGACTTTTGTTATGCAACACAGATTACAATGTCAGTTTGAAATGGTGAAGTGTTCCATTGCCATGGTAACAGACATGGTTCATATTAGAATGTTAAAATAACGATCCTACAAGTTAAATGGATATCACTAAGGCTTTTGGTAACATTCTAAGGCATTCCCACGATTGAGGACTTAAACCCAGAAATCAATTAAGTCACAAGTAAGTTCTTGGATTTTTCATAAAACCAGGTATTTTGATTCCATTTTGAACTTAAAAGTTAACCATATAGCCATATAACAATTACAGCACAGAAACAGGCCATCTCGGTCCTTCTAGTCCGTGCCGAACACTTATTCTCCCCTAGTCCCATCTACCTGCATTCAGACCATAACCCTCCATTCCTTTCCCGTCCATATACCTATCCAATTTATTTTTAAATGATAAAATCGAACCAGCCTCCACCATTTCCACTGGAAGCTCATTCCACACAACTACCACTCTCTGAGTAAAGAAGTTCCCCCTCATGTTACCCCTAAACTTCTGTCCCTTAATTCTCAAATCATGTCCTCTTGTTTGAATCTTCCCTACTCTCAATGGAGTTACTCTCAAGTTCAGAGTTGTTTTACACGCAAGTCATTTCCTCCCTTTGTTTTCCCTTCTAACAGTTTTTCTAAACACAAAGGATACATCTGCAATATTACGGTTTGTTTCTACCATCTGTTGGGGTTGGTTGCTGATCTGTTCTGTGATATTTAATTATCCCAACTTAAGTCTGCCAACGCAAAATCAGTGACAGTGCTTGAGATCTGAAATCAGCAGTCAGAACCAAGTTAGGCGTTAGGGGAAAATTACTATTTAAACATCTAGCAAAGATGAATGTAATAAAAACTGATAAGGATGTTTTATTTTTTAATATAAACTAAGATATGAAAGAATCCTCTGTGATGTGTTATCTGGGAGGAAGATAGACTATACAATAAAATCTTTATGGCAGCTGGTGGAGAAGGATCATTAGCATATTAACAAATGTGTCTTGATCATTTGGCTGAATATCTCAGATTAACTAAGGGAACAGATAATATCAGTGATGGCTGACCTCACTTCAACAAATCGTGAAATTTAACAATTGGCCAACAAAAAAGCTTGGTTGTATTCATTTAGTTACCACATAACATAGGTTTGAATTCTTTTTGTGCATGATTTTGTCCCACATCTTTTTCCCAGGTATGCTTATTAAAATACTGTTTAATTTATACCCTATTTCAGGCTTATTATCTTATCTACTGTAGATTAAACATCTACATCGCTTGCCAGTCAGGTGGAGTGAAAAAACAGCTGAAATAGCTGATCAACTTGGACAACTTTCCAGTTCTTTTGAACAACTGATTCATGTTTCACCAAACCAGTACCGTTGCTCTGGAGTGGTTTCCCAGCAATCCTGGTAATGTGTTGGAGAACAAATCTCCCTTTTTATGGTCCCCAAAATGAAGCCCCTTTGAACAATAATGTGTAGAGCTTGCCTGAAGTCAGTTCTGCAGTCCTCAAAAAATGGTGGGTCACTTGTGCCTAAGCTGCAGTGGAAGCTGAACCTCAGCTTTCTGATTCAACATCATGGTTGGATCTGTAGTGTTGAATTGGAGCATATTGGAAAAGATAGATTCCAGATCCAAGTAAAGCCCTGTGCAAGTTAGGAAGCTGGACTCCATGTACGTTATCTAATTTTGGGCATAACTTTTGGATTTTACCTGTTATTTCTTCACCTGAGGCTTACGAAGAGAACTTTATGAGATATCATTGTCGTTTTTTAATGGGTCCTAATATTTCTGCCCTCAATCGATTGCTCTGGTTGTTGACTGTTATTGCACTGTCGTTTCTTTATCTAAATAATCTTCTACAGTATGTGGAGTGCTGGCATCTAATATGTTAAATACAAGGGTCAGATTGAGTAATAGTTACAACCTCTTTGCTTCCTTAAGCTCAGCAGCTGTGCCGATCAGGAGGGATTATCGGATGAGAAGGAAGTACGAAGTGATCAGGCAGAGACTAATATGATTTTGTTTTCAATTATCTTAGTCCCTTAGTAGGGCTCCAATAATCACCACACACTTTCCTTTAATCCATTGATCCAGTGACTGTGGGCTTGCTACTTCATTCGCCTGCTTCCGGCAATAATTCTGTATCAGCTAAAAAGAGGAAAGTGCTTTTTTTTGTGAGTTTAAATATGTTTGGGTGAAGAGCCTCTGTAATTTAATAAATGGTTATATGCATAAAGTATGGGTGTGAATTTTGTAGCTGTGGTAAGTGCGTATGATTATGTGGATTTGAGATAGTGGTTATACTGTAATTGATGAGATTGTTGATGGATAAATATTGGGATGCAGTTCATGGTTTGTCTAGCGTGCAAGATTTGTGATACATGTGATGGCAATTGCAAATATCTTCACTGACATTGTCAGTGTATGTAAGGTCTTTACCTCTATGGCTTTCTAGGTTCCTGAGGGTAGAGGTTATGATTGTTCTTCCCTTTCTGTTCCATTTGGTTGTCCAGAGCCACGGGGGAAATCAGAGTGCCTGCTCTTTGCTTTGGCTTCTACTAACCTTTGCAAACCTTTGGAATGATCTCTGCCAGCTGTTGCAGACAATGAGCCCTTCCACTTAATTTTTATTTCTTCTTTGCATACCCTTGGGTGAGGGATAAGATATTTCTATCCCAGTTTTGTAGCTTCAAAACCTAAGCACTACAAGCTCCAGATAAGCTCTGAAGGGGCATTGTTTTTTGTCTTTGCACGATTATTGTTTGCTTTTTGAAATATATATTTAATATTTTTGAGGGAGGGAGCTGAGAGAGGGTGATGGAGCAAAAGGAATATTGGGGACAGAATGAGAAAGGGAAGAAGACGAGGAGGAGGCTGAATGAAAGAAAGAAAGGAGGTGCTAAGATGGGAAATGGGGCATGTGCATGTGTCAGAGAATGAATAGAATAGATATGCAAACCTTTGCGCCTATTATTTCTAAGTGCTATGTGTATGCGGCAGCACCTGTTTTCCAATTAGCTTGGATTTACATAGAAGCATAGAAAATAGGTGCAGGAGTAGGCCATTCGGCTCTTCGAGCCAGCGCCACCAATCAATGTGATCATGGCTGACCAAAATCAGTTGCCCGTTGATAGGGAAAACGTGATGCTGTTAATTTTTCCTGAAAGCCGTGGGGGTCATTGTGCAATGGAGATTTTATTGTGTTACTGCCTTTTTTTATTTTTTGTTAGGCTTGTAGTTGACCAACACTTGCTGGCTTATCAGGCTCTGCAAGAAGTAATACCTCAGTTTCTACCTTTTGTAACACATATTGGCTACAAAGGAAATTGCCCCTGGACTATTGATGTCAGGTGGAGCAAAAGTGCAACCCCATTCACCAAAAGAAAACCAAGTTAGGGGACCAGGGAGGGGTGGCTGAAAGAAAGTCTAACAATTGTGTGTTAATGGAAGAAGGAAAATAAGAAGGAAAAAAAAAATACTTCAACAACAGGCTTGATTGCAGCTTTTGGTTTTAAACCCATTCATGAAAAGAATATTGCAAAGTGTCATTTTTTTTACTGCAAATACATTAATGATAAAGATAAATTGTCAATCTTAATACATGTAGGAAGGAAATGCAGATGCAGGTTTAAATCAAAGATAGACACAAAAGTGCTGGAGCTGCAGTGGAAGCTGAACCTTAGCTATCTGATTCAACATCATGGTTGCATCTGTACTGTTGAATTGGAGCAAGTTGGTAAAGATAGATTTCAGATCCAAAGACCGACCTGTGCAAATTAGGAAGCTGGACTCCTTGTACGTTATCTCCTTGGGCACAACTTTTGGATTTTACCTGTTACTTCCTCACTTGAGTCTTACGAAGAGAACTATGAGATATCATTGTGCTTTGAGTGGATACTTATATTCCTCATCTCATTCCTAAATGGCCTACCCCTTATTCTTAAACTGTGACCCAGGTTTTGGACTCCCGCAACATTGGGAAAATTTTTCCTGCATTTAGTCTATAAAATCCCCGAAGAATTTTACATGTTTCTGGTGAACCTACACTGCACTCCCTCAATACGTCTCTTCTCAAATTAGTAGACCAAAATTGCACACAATACTCCAGGTGTGGTCTCACCAGGGCCCTGTACAACTGCAGTAGGATCTCATTGGTCCTACACTCGAATTCTCTTGCTATGAAGGCCAACATGCCATTGGCTTTCTTCACTGCGTGCTGTATCTGCATGCTTACTTTCAGTGACTGATGTACAAGGATACCCAGGTCTCGTTGCACCTCCCCTTTTCCTAATCTGACACCATTCAGATAATAATCTGCCTTCTTATTCTTGCCAACAAAGTGGATAACCTCACATTTATCCACATTATACTGCATCCGCCATGCATCTGCCCACTCACCCAACTATCCAATTCACCCTGCAGCCTTATAGCATCCTCCTTGCTGCTCACACTGCCGCCCAGCTTCGTGTCATCTGCAATCTTGGAGATGTTACATTTCTTTCCTACATCTAAATCGACAATAGACAGTAGGTGCAGGAGTAAGTCATTTGGCCCTTCGAGCCAGCACCGCCATTCAATGTGATCATGGCTGATCATCCCCAATCAGTACCCCGTTCCTGCTTTCTCCCCATATCCCCTATTTTTAAGAGCCCTATCTAGCTCTCTCTTGAAAGCACCCAGAGAACCTGCCTCCACTGCCCTCTGAGGCAGAGAATTCCACAGACTCACCACTCTCTGTGAGAAAAAGTGTTTCCTCGCCTCCGTTCTAAATGGCTTACTCCTTATTCTTAAACTGTGGCCCCTGGTTCTGGACTCGCCCAACATCGGGAACATGTTTCCTGCCTCCAAGCCCTTAACAATCTTACATGTCTCAATGAGATCCCCTCTCATCCTTCTAAACTCCAGAGTGTACAAGTCCAGCTGCTCCATTCTCTCAGGATATGACAGTCCCGCCATCCCGGGAATTAACCTTGTAAACCTACGCTGCACTCCCTCAATAGCAAGAGTGTCCTTCCTCAAATTAAGGGACCAAAACTGCACACAATACTCCAGGTGTGGTCTCACTAGGGCTCTGTACAACTGCAGAAGGACCTCTTTGCTCCTATATTCGATTCCTCTTATTATAAAGGCCAACATGCCATTTGTTTTCTTCACTGCCTGCTGTACCTGCATGCTTACTTTCATAGACTGATGTACAAGGACCCCACGATCACGTTGTACTTCCCCTTTTCCCAACTTGACGCCATTTAGATCGTAATCTGCTTTCCTGTTTTTGCTACCAAAGTGGATAACCTCACATTTATCCGCATTAAACTTCATCTGCCATGCATCTGCCCACTCCCCCAACGTGTCCAAGTCACCCTGCATTCTCATAGCATCCTCCGCACAGTTCGCACTGCCACCCAGCTTTGTGTCATCTGCAAATTTGCTAATGTTACTTTGAATCCCTTCATCCAAGTAACTGGAGCCCCAGCACTGAACCTTGCTGCACCTCACTAGTCACTGCCTGCCATTCCGAAAAGGACTCATTAATTCCTACTCTTTGCTTCCTGTCTGTCACCCAGTTCTCTATCCATATCAATATCCATGATGAGGGGTTGATCTTCTAGAGTTGTACAAAATTGTGAGAGGGATAGATCGGGTAGATACACTCTTGCCCTGAGTAGGAGAATCAAGAACAAGAGGACATAGGTTTATGGTGAGAGGGGGAAAGATTTGATAGGAACTTGAGGGGTAACATTTTCATACAAAGAGTCAAGGGTCAAGAGTGTTTTATCATCATACGTCCCAGATACAAGATGAATTAAGTATAGGAACAAAGAGGTCCTTCTGCAGCTGTACAGGGCCACAATGAGACCACACCTTGAGTATTGTGTGCAGTTTTGGTCTCCAAATTTGAGCTAGGACATTTTTGCTATTGAGTGAGTGCAGCGTAGGTTCGCGAGGTTAATTCCCGGGATGGCGGGACTGTCATATGTTGATAGAATGGAGTGACTGGGCTTGTATACACTGGAATTTAGAATGAGAGAGGATCTTATTGAAACATATAAGATTATTAAGGGATTGGACATGCTAGAGGCAGGAAACATGTTCCCAATGTTTGGGGTGTCCAGAACCAGGGGCCACAGTATAAGAATAAGGGGTAGGGCATTTAGAACAGAGATGAGAACTTTTTCACCCAGAAAGTTGTGAATCTGTGGAATTCTCTGCCTCAGAAGGCAGTGAAGGCCAATTATCTGGATGCTTTCAAGAGAGAGTTAGATAGAGCTCTTAAAGATAGTGGAGTCAAGGGATATGGGGAGAAGGCAGGAACGGGGCACTGATTGTGGATGATCACATTGAATGGTGGTGCTGGCTGGAAGGGCCGAATGGCCTACTCCTGCACCTATTGATAGGACAGGTTTCAAGGGATATGGGCCAAATGAGGCAGGTGGGACTAGTGTAGCTGGGACATGTTGGCCAGTGTGGGCTTTGGGCCACAGGGCCTGGGTCCATGATGTAAAACTCTATGATTCTATGGTGAATGGTGGGCAGTATTGGAAAACATACAACTGGAAGCTGCTCAAAGATAGAAACATAATGCTGGAGTAACTCAGCGGGTCGGGCACCCAATACCAGGTGCTCTAATTTTGCACACTAACCTTTTGTGTGGGACCTTGTCAAAGGCTTTTTGAAAGTCCAGATACACCACACCCACTGGCTCTCCCTTATCCATTCTTCTTGTTACATCCTCAAAACATTCCAGAAGATTAGTCAAGCATGGTTACCCCTTCATAAATCCATGCTGACTTTGACCGATCCTGTTACTGCTTTCCAAATGCGCTGCTATTATATCTTTAGTAATCGATTCAAGCATCTACCCACTACTGATGTCAGGCTAACTGGTCTATAATTCCCTGTTTTCTATCTCCCTCCTTTCTTAAAAAGTGGGGCACATTAGCTACCCTCCATTCCACAGAAACTGATCCAGTCTATAGAACATTGGAAAATGATTACCAATGCATCCACGATTTCTGGGGCCACCTTGAGTACTCTGGGATGCAGACCATCAGGCCCTGTGGATTTATTTGTACTCTGGGATGCAGACCTTCAGTCCCAACAGTTTATGTAAAACATAATTTCCTGACTAACGTAGATTCCCGTCAGTTCCTCCCTCTCACTAGATCCTCGGTCCCCTAGTATTTCTGGGAGATTGTTTGTGTCTTCTTTAATGAAGACAGAACCAAAATACTTGTTTAACTGCTCAGCCATTTCCTTGTTTCCCCTTATAAATCAATCTGTTTCTGACTGTAAGGGACCTGCATTTGTCTTCACTAATATTTTCCTCTTCACATATCTATAGAAGCTTTTATAGTCAGTTTTTATATTCCCCGCCAGTTTTCTTTCATTTCCCCCTTTCTTAAATAACCCACTTGTCCTCCTCTGTTGAATTTTAAATTTCTTGCAGTTCTCTGGTTTTCTACTTCCTCTGGCCAATTTATATGCTCCTTCCTTGGATTTAACACTATCCCTAATTTCCCTCGTTAGCCACGGTTGAGCCGCCTTCCTTGTTTTATTTTTACGCCAGACAGGGATGAACAATTGTTGTAATCCATCGATGCTCTCTTTATATCTTTGCCATTGCATATCCATTGTCAACCCTTTAAGTATCATTTGCCAGTCTATCCTAGTCAATTCCCTGTCTCATACCATCAAAGTCACCTTTCTTTAAGTTCAGGACCTTTGTCTCTGAATTAACCGTGTCACTCTCCATTTTACTGCAGAATACTACCATATTATGGTCACTATTGCCCAAGGGGCTTTGCACAAGATTACGAACTAATCCTTCCTCATTGCACAATGGATGGTCTGCCCTCCAGTTGGTTCCTCTACATATTGGCTTCGATAAACATCCCATATACGCTCCAGGAAATCCTCCTCCTTAGTGTTGTTACCAAATTGGTTAGCCAATTCTATATGTAGATTAAAGCCACTCATGATATCTGCTGTACCTTCGCTAGACACATCCATAATTTCCTGTTTGATGCTATCCCCAACCTCCCGACTGCTGTTTGGAGGTCTGTACACAACTCTAACAAGCGTTTTCTGCCCTTGGCTATTTTGACAGATTCTGCAGCATTTGAGCTAAGGTCTCTCCTTACCATTGCATTAATCCTAATGTCTCTCCTCACTATTGCATTCATCCATTGTGTGAAGAACTTACTCTGTCAGGTTCAAATGATAGGTTTGAAAAATGCAAGCTTAAGTTTAATCAGTGGCAGCAAGGTTCGCTACTTATGAAATGCAACCCTCTGCTTAAATACTGTTCAAGTTCAGCATGCTAGCTCTGGCTGTTCACTGTCATCATCAAGTGTAGGTGAGAGCACAAAGGTTGCAGAGTGAAGAATATAATGTTACCGCTACAGAGAAAGTGCAGATTTTTACAAAGTGCGAGGACTGCGACAAGGTTGATTGGAAGAACGTGTCGACATCCTCAGCTAATGATGAATCCATTCAATAGTCTGATTATTTAACTTTGACTAGTATCAACATTACATAACATTTCAAAGCTCTGTTTGGATCATTCCTTCCAGGTAATGTTCCTATCATATCATCTTACAATGTAATGAAAAATGAAATAATGAAAATTAAAGAAATAACGAAAATTAAAATTCTGGAGCTGTTGTTGAAAGAAGTTCATTCTTTATTGCATAGATTTATTATAGAAAGACATTTTTAGATTTTTATGTGGTGTTATACTGTTCTATGGGGAAAAAATAAGGAAAATGAATTAATATATTCTGTATGGATATTTTATTGAAGGAATAATGAAAGATCTAATCACTTTTAAGATCATATACCATTTTGCTTTCAGTTGCAATCAAGTATATGTAAATCCTTTTTGATAAAATGTTGGCACTGCAATTGCAAATTTTAAGATTTTAGTGGAATGAAAATGATTACTTCACTGGGAGCAGCATAGTGGCACAACTGATAGAGCTGCTGCCTCACAGCACTAAAGACCCTGGTTCAAACCTGACGTCTGTGTGGAGTTTGCACTTTCTCCCTATGACTACGTGGGTTTCCTCTGAGCGCTCTGCTTTCCTCCCACAATCCAAAGATGTGGGATTTGTAGGTCAATTGGTCTCTGTAAATTGTCCCCAAAATGTAGGAAGTGGATGAGAAAATAGGAGTACTAGTGTGAACGGCTGATTGATGGACAGTGTGCAGTTAGCGGGCTGAAGGGACTGTTTATATGCTGTAAATTTTAAAGGTAACACTTACAAAAAAAACTTTAGAATTTTATGAAAAATATAAAGTTTGTTAATTATAATTCTCCTGCAAGTAATGCTTAGAACTACAGCAGAGAGCATGAATGAGGCTTCATAATAAAACAACTTCTTGGTGTTTGGAGAACAAGTTAATTGTTACACTTCTGTGACTGTAAACTTAGCTAACTTTTCATTTGCCATAGACTATGAAGGCATTTGTAATCCGTTTACTTATATAAGTCACCAGCAAAAAGTTAGGCTGTTTTAGATTCAGATTCAGCTTAGTTTATTGTCATATACACAGGGGTGCAATGAAATTCCTTGCTGAGATTGTAGAATGATAGAGAATTGGCCTAGTTTAATAGATGTAATTCCCACTGGCTTTCTCTGTATCGACTACCTTAACTTTGGTGGAAGATCTAGTATGATTTGCTTACAGCTGGAATCCCACGTGCAAACAGAGCTATTTTCAAAGTTACTTCTTTAAAAGGAGATCTTGTGTGACATTACAATGAAATAAACTAAGTAAAATCCTGTTCCAAACTGGGCATTTGCACAGATTACTTCGACTAATACCAAACATAGCACAATAAATTTACTGTGATTACTATTTTGATTCTTGTTTAATGACTAATAAATTGGAATAATGCTAAATTATATATTTTTATTTTTATTCCGTTTTTTTGTACATAAAGTCCCTTCAGCCAACGGAGTCCATGCCAACCATTGATCACTAGTTCTATGCTATCCCACTTTCTCATCCACTCCCTATACATTAGGGGCAATTTATAAAGGCCAAATAACTCACAAAACCTGCATGTATTTGGGATGTGGGAGGAAAGCAGAACACCTAGAGAAAACCCGTGTGGTCACAGAGAGAATGTGCAAACTCCACATAGACAGTACCCAAGATCAGGACTGAACCAAGGACTCTAGTACTGTGAGGCAGTGGCTCTACCAGGTGTGCCACTGTGCCGCCCTGTTTACAGGATGTGAGTATTATTTGAAAGAATAGTATTTGATTGCCATTCCAAAATGCTCTGAGCTGAGTGGTTTATCAAAGCTTTGCATGATACAGTTAAGGATGCAGGAAACATGATTCGATGTTGGGGGAGTCCAGAAACAGGGGGCCACAGTTTAAGGGGTAGGCCATTTAGAACGGACATGAGGAAAACTTTTTTCACCCAGAGATTTGTGAATTTGTGGAATTCCCTGCCTCAGAAGGCATGTGGAGGCCAATTCCCTGGATGCTTTCAAGGGAGAATTAGATAGAGCTCTTAAAGATAGCGGAGTCAAGGGATAAGGGGAGAAGGCAGGAACGGGGTACTGATTGTGGATGATCACAGTGAATGGCGGTGCTGGCTTGAAGGGCCAAATGGCTTACTCTTGTACCCTATTGTCTATTGTCTATTATGTATTGGATCAACGCTGCTATGTGTCTGGGATCACATATTGACCAGACAAGGTATGGATTGCAACCCTAAAAGACATTAGTGAATCAAACGTGTTTTATCAATTTAAAAGTTTCATAGTCAACATTTAGAAATTCTTTTTATTCATATTTATTAAATTAGATGAATTTAATTCTCCAGATTCTATGATGTGGTTCAAATGTATCTTTGTAGTCCACATAATTAGATATCAGTCTACAATCTAACACTGCATTGAAATTCCTGATGCAAAGGTATTGCTTTGTCTATCATTCTTGTTCCTTCTCAGATGATATTAGAACAGGGATGCCCGGCAGGAGAAAGTAACCAAGCTTAGTGCTTGGGATTAGGAAGAAGTTGACTAATGGTTATCTGGTTAAATATTCTACCTTTACTTGGAAACTAGTGAAATGAGGGAGGAATTTTCGAGGGCTTGTTGACATCAAGAAGGATGAGGTGTTATGTTTTTTCAAGAATATTAAAATGGCCAAGTCCCTGGGCCTGATGGGATCTATCCCAGGTTATTGAGAGGGGTAAATCAAGAGATTATTGGGCTTTGGACATGTAGCTGTGTATAAGCATTATCTATGTGCAAGTTCCTAGAGATTTGGAGAATAGACAATATTGTTCCATTGTTAAAAAAGGGCAGTGGGAAGAAATAGGAAAGTATTCACCAGTGAACCTTACATCAGTGTTTGGGAAATGTTTGGGGAAAAATGCAAAGGGAAAGAATTTACTCACATTTGGAGAAGCATTAGATTTGTGTGTGTGTCAAAGCCTGGAGCAAGATATAGTTTCCGAGAACCTGATTTATGCAGACCATAAAAGATTAATTGTGAATATAAAGTTCATACCTAATTCCCTGGAACTGGAACTGAAGAAGAATGTATGGCTTAATCATGGCCTTGTACTTACCTTTCTAAACATTCTTATCTAAGTTCCCTTTGCCTCATATCCAGGCCGCAGAGAAGTACAAAGATGCCTCGGAGAAAAGACACAAGTCTCTCCCTACAAAAGTGCAATTTTTGACCATTTGCTTCAGCTTATTCATCCATCTGGAGAAGCAGGAAAGTAGGCAGCCCCAAATCCAGAGCTCAGCATCCGGAGAGATCCGAGTTGAGTTTAGTTTATTGTCACGTGTACCAAGGTACAGTGAAAAGCTTTTGTTGCACGCCAGCCAGTCAGCGGAAAGAGACTATATATAATTACAATCGAGCCATCCACAGTGTATAGATACATGATAAAAGGAATAACCTGAGTAACGTTTAGTGTAGGATAAAGTCCAGTAAAGTCTGATCAAAGATAATCCAGGGGTCTCCAATGAGGTAGATAGGAATCAGGACTGCTCTCTAGTTGTTGGTAGGATGGTTCAGTGCCTGATAACAGCTGGGAAGAAACTGTACCTGAATCTGGTGGTGTGCGTTTTCACACTTCTATACCTTTTGACCAATGGGAGCGGGAAGTGGGAGTGGCCGGGTTGTGACTCATCCTTGATTATGCTAGTGGCCTTGCCGAGGCAGCGTGAGGTGTAAATAGAGTCAATGGAAGGGAGGTTGGTTTGTGTGATTGTCTAGGCTGTGTCTACAATTCTCTGCAATTTCTTGCGGTCTTGGATGGAGCTGTTCCCAAATCATGTTGTGATGTGTCCCGACAAAACGCTTTCTACAGCGCATCTGTAGAAGTGGGTGATAGATGTTGGGGGTGTGCCGAACTTCCTAAGCCTTCTAAGGAAGTAGAGGCTTTCTTGGCCATTGCTTCAATATGGGTGGTCCAGGAGAAATTGTTGGTGATATTTATTCCGAGGAATTTGTCAATGCAAACCTTCCCGAAGTCGATCACCATCTCCTTTGTCTTGCTGACATTGAGAGAAAGATTGTTGTCTCGACACCAGATCACAATGTTCTTCGTCTCCTTCCTGTGCTCTGTCTCATCATTTTTGATTGGTACGTTTCTTGATTAGTACGGGTGTCAGGGGTTATGGGGAGAAGGTGAATAGGGCTAGGAGGGAGAGATAGATCAGCCATGATTGAATGGCAGAGTAGGCTTGAAGGGCCAAATGGCCTAATTCTGCTCCTAACACTTATGATCATTATTTGGTATCCAGCACAATGGTGGTGTCGTCTGCAAATTTGTAAATTGAATTAGATTTGTAAATGGCTGTACAATCGTGGGTGTACAAGGAGTAAAGAAGGGGGCTGAGAATGCATCCTTGTGGAACACCAGCATTTAAATCCGGATTTGGGACTTCCCACTTCCCTACTTCTTTTGTCTTATGTCATATTTCACCCCCTTTTGATTTGTTTTGGGATAGAAACATAGAAACATAGAAATTAGGTGCAGGAGTAGGCCATTCGGCCCTTCGAGCCTGCACCGCCATTCAATATGATCATGGCTGATCATCCAACTCAGTATCCCGTACCTGCCTTCTCTCCATACCCTCTGATCCCCTTAGCCACAAGGGCCACATCTAACTCCCTCTTAAATATAGCCAATGAACTGACCTCGACTACCCTCTGTGGCAGAGAGTTCCAGAGATTCACCACTCTCTATGTGAAAAAAGTTCTTCTCATCTCGGTTTTAAAGGATTTCCCCCTTATCTTTAAGCTGTGACCCCTTGTCCTGGACTTCCCCAACATCGGGAGCAATCTTCCTGCATCTAGCCTGTCCAACCCCTTAAGAATTTTGTAAGTTTCTATAAGATCCCCTCTCAATCTCCTAAATTCTAGAGAGTATAAACCAAGTCTATCCAGTCTTTCTTCATAAGACAGTCCTGACATCCCAGGAATCAGTCTGGTGAACCTTCTCTGCACTCCCTCTATGGCAATAATGTCCTTCCTCAGATTTGGAGACCAAAACTGTACGCAATACTCCAGGTGTGGTCTCACCAAGACCCTGTGCAACTGCAGTAGAACCTCCCTGCTCCTATACTCAAATCCTTTTGCTATGAAAGCTAACATACCATTTGCTTTCTTCACTGCCTGCTGCACCTGCATGCCTACTTTCAATGACTGGTGTACCATGACACCCAGGTCTCGCTGCATCTCCCCTTTTCCTAGTCGGCCACCATTTAGATAATAGTCTGCTTTCCTGTTTTTGCCACCAAAATGGATAACCTCACATTTATCCACATTATACTGCATCTGCCAAACATTTGCCCACTCACCCAGCCTATCCAAGTCACCTTGCAGTCTCTTAGCATCCTCCTCACAGCTAACACTGCCCCCCAGCTTAGTGTCATCCGCAAACTTGGAGATATTGCCTTCAATTCCCTCAGTATGAGATATTGGAACGTTCACATTCATTGTCATACTTAACTCCTATTTTATATTTTCTTATAGATTAGACATTCCTTGGGTATCATATGCTGCAAGTGAAGAAGATTATGCTGCGCCATATATTAACAGATATATGTGGGGCTTGCGGCTGCCGGGCATGCGGACTGTGGATCCTCAACCAGCTATATTGAAACACAGGATGAAGAAGGATTAATTGTGATTGGCAGAACACTCCTTGCAAGAGATTTTGGGAGCCAATAATATGGGTTTGTGATACCAGGTAATGTCTACATTAATAATATCTCTGAAGTGTAATTTATTTGCACAATGCACTTTCTTTATTGGCTACTTACAAAAAAGCAGGTTTTAATGGAGGGAGTTAAATACAAACTGCTGGAGGAATTCAATGGTACAGAGAACATCTACAGATGGAAAAGGTCAGATGATGTTTCAGTTCAGGACCCTTCTTCAGAATGGGATGTAGTTTTACTTCTGTGCTAATATTAGTTGCAATAGACTGATGCCCAGTTTGAGCTTTAATATAGCCAAGAACATATCATAAATACTGGGAAGAAATTTCAAAATAGATGCTATATGGGTCATTGTGGAAATGATATGTTCATACTCATACTTATTTTAATCCATCCGTTGAAGATAACGTGCTGCTTAAAATACTTGATCCCTATACCATGCATGGCAAGGTTGACCCATTTTTCAAATTTCCACTAAACATTATTTTTTGTCACTATTACTCAAATCTTTACTATTTAATGCTCTCTACCATTTACAGAGACATACATAATTAAAACAGGCCATTCAGCCCATCACAACCACTCAAATTAGTGGACACCCATCCGTACAAATGCCATATGCTAGCACTTGGTCCGTAGCCTTCAATGCCTGGGCTTTGGCTGGACACCACTTAAATGCTGTTAGCGACTATGTTTCCATGACTATCTCTGGCCATAAATTTCATGTTCACCATTTTCTGGGGGGAAAAGGTTCCCCTCCAAATCTATTACATTTTACCTTAAATATATGCCCTCTAGTTTTAATCATCTCTGTTAAGGGGAAAGGATTCCTGCAGTCTACCCTATCTGTACCCCTCATCATTTTATATACCTCAATATATATTGAGGCTATATATACTAGTATATAGGCGGTATACTAGCCTCTCCAGTGCTCCACCCCAGAAAACATCCTGTTGATTCTCCCCTTGCGCTGATCCCTTCTAGAATCCTGCATAATGACTGTTTTACAAAGGTATAACATTCATATGTCACGAAGAAAATTTAAAAATTAACTACTTCAATTTATTTTCAATTTCAATTGATCCTAATAAATATGAATGACCTGGCAATTGAAGGATCCTCAGTGCAAACAAAAATTATAAATTTCTTAACATTGACGACCAGGATATGTTTTATGGAGTTATTTTATATAATGTGTATATACATGGCTTAACGTAACTCGCAGCTTGTCCAGAAAGAGTGCCAGTAGGCTGTGCTTTGAAAACTGTGCGCAGCTGGCCGTGAGGAGCAGAGCCATTGTGACGTCATCAGCTCGTTAGCTTTAAAAAAATATCTCAGATTTGTGAACAATTTAAATTAAAAACTCGGGAAATAATTAATCAATTTTTCAGATTATGCGATTTTCGAGGTAAATCTCTATTGGAATATGTAAAAATGTCACTGTTAATCTGTTGTGTTTTCGAGGAGAAAACACACAAATACACAAATAAATCCACATCCAAGATCTAGTATACTAAGTGGGACCCGTTGGGTCCCATGTTCACATGGGAGGGCTGGTCCCCCAACGCAATATTCCACCTCTCCACCAATTCGAGTATTGGTGGCCAGTGGGGGGTGGGGGCTTTCTGGAGCGGTAGTATGGGTATTGTGGGCTGAAGGGACTGATTTCCAGAGGGCTAGTATGGACATTGTGGGCCAAATGGATTCTTGGTGTGACTGCTCAGTCACTCAAGCCTAATGTGCTGGCAGCTCACTCGCAGCTGGTGGGCAAGCCGTCGACTCACGGTTATTCCTTGAAATTCCATTTCAAGCAGGGTGCAAGGTCACCAAATTCAAATGCAGTTTCCTACCATTTCAAGCAGGGTGCAAGGCCACCAAATTCAAGTGCAATTTCTTACCACTTCAAGCAGGGTGCAAGGCCACCGAATTCAAGTGCAGTTTCCGACCGCTTCAAGCAGGGTGCAAGGACACCAAACTCAAATGCAGTTTCATGCCCCTTCAAGCAGGGTGCAAGGCCACCAAATGCTAATGCTGTTTCATGCCATTTCAAGCAGGGTGCAAGGCCACCAAATTCAAGTGCAGTTTCATACCACTTCAAGCAGAGTGCAAGGCCACCAAATTCAAGTGCAGTTTCATACCATTTCATGCAGGATGCAAGGCCACCACATTCAAATGCAGTTTCATACTATTCCAAGCAGGGTGAAACCACCATAAAATCACCACAAAACCACACAAAACACCACATAAACACCACACTCACAGTTCAGTAGACATTCAGTGTGTTCAGTTGATTCACAGCTCAGACAGTCATGACCTCTCCCTCCCCCATCTTGCAGAGACTGAGCCACACCCACACTTCCGGGTTTTATAATCCCTCCCCCCTCCCACCGGAAGGGGCATGGCTTTCATGTCGTGATTGACAGGAGAGAGATTCTCAACAATTTTTAAACACTAATAACACTTTTACTTTTCATTGATGGGAAGAATCCTCTGCACCTGATGAGCGGAGGGAGACTGAGTAAGATGGCCAAATATCACAGCCGTAAGTGGTAGCGTTTTATCTAAAATCAATATACAGTGCAAACAGGAAGCTGTCGTTACCACCACCAACAACCATTTGCAGTGCAGCATTTCAAAGCAGTTATCACCGCAGACAACCATTTTGCAGTGCAGCATTTCAAAGCAGTTACCACCGCCAACAACCATTTGCAGTGCAGCATTTAAAAGCAGTTACCACCACCAACAACCAGTTGCAGTGCAGAGTTTCAAAGCAGTTACCACCACCAACAACCATTTGCAGTGCAGTATTTCAAAGGAGTTACCACCACCAACAACCATTTGCAGTGCAGCATTTCAAATCAATCACATTTTCATTTTCAAACCACATTAAGGGCACTCACAGTTGAGTAGATATGTATTCAGTGTTATTAACAGCTCAGACTGAAAGACGTGACCCTCTCGCTTCCTCCATCTTGCAGAGACTGAGTGAGGCACAACACTTCCGGGTTTTATAGTCCCTCCCCCCTCCCACCAGCAGGGGCAACAGAGAGATTGTCAACATGTTTTAAACATTAATAACTCTTTTATTTTTCATCGATGGGAAAAATCCTCTTGTCCTGCGCAGCGGAGGGGGACTCTGAGTAAGATGACCAAAAATCACAGCCGTAAGTGGCAGTGTTTTCTCAAAAATCATGAAACAAAAAAACAGGAAGTGGTTAAGATCTTAATTTTAGTAATATAGATATCCTCTTCAATGGCATTTTCAATTAGAAAGTCCATATTTACAGAATTGTTCTGGGATACCTCCATTAAAGTAGGTTGAAAGTTGAATTTCATGTATGTTCTTCAAATGTATGCATCTCTAACATTAATCCCTGACTATGCTGATCGAGGGATTATTTTGTACCTAGACGTTTTTTGATGCCTTCAAGCGTGATCATTTCTGGCATTTGTATATCAACAACCCGCTTATCCGATAAAATTTAGATGCCGTATGGAATCTAGCAATCTTATAAACTTTCATCTGTTGTACCTGTAATGATTCTATGATACAGTAGCTACACTTTTAGCTATATTGAAATATGTTGCAAATAATTCATTGGCTATATTTAAGAGGGAGTTAGATGTGGCCCTTGTGGCTAATGGGATCAGGGGGTATGGAGAGAAGGCAGGTACAGGATACTGAGTTGGATGATCAGCCATGATCACATTGAATGGCGGTGCAGGCTCGAAGGGCCGAATGGCCTACTCCTGCACCTATTTTCTATGTATCTATGTAATAGCAATATTTTTAGAAAAAACCTATGAGCTCAATTTTTGAAATAAAAACTCACTCATTTTCTAATGGACTTAAGAATATCCATGACAATACTAAACTCAATTTTTGAAATAAAAACACTTATTCTCTAATGGACATAAGAATATCCATGACAGTATTAAAAAAATAGGCAAGATAAAGTGTATTCTAGTTTAACTCCCTCCCTCCTCCCTCCCCCCCCCCCCCCTCACTAAGAATGGGCTTAGTTTAGTTTATTGTCACGTGTAGCAAGGTACAGTGAAAAGCTCTCGTTGCATGCTAACCAGTTAGCAGAAAGACAATACATGATTATTATCGAGCCATCCACAGGGTACAAATACATGATAAAGCGAATAATGCCTAGTGCAAGATAAAGTCCAGTAAAGTCTGATTAAAGATAGTCCAAGGGTCTCTAATAAGGTAGATGGTAGCTCGGGACCATACTCTAGCTATTGTTAGAATGGTTCAGTTGCCTGATAAAAGCTGGGAAGAAACTGTCCATGAATCTGGAAGTGTGCATTTTCACAGTTCTACCCCTCTTGCGTGATTGGTGAAGGGAGAAGAGGGGTGAGACTATGCTGGTGGCCTGGCCGAAGCAACGTGGGGTGTAAATGGACTCAATGGAACGGAGGTTGGTTATATGATGGTGTGGGGTGTGTCCACAATTCTCTGCAATTTCTTATGGAGCTGTTCCTAAACCATGCTGTGATGCATCCCGATAAAATGCTTTCTACGGCGCATCTGTAGAAGTTATTAAACTGTTGCAATTCTTCTGTTACAGTGATTGTATTGATATTGCCAATTAAGTGAATCATTTGTATCTAGCTGTGAGTACAGATATGGGAATTAATTTGTGTCCTACTGTGTCAAAAGCTTTTGTTAATATGATCAAATCCATCACCAGATCTTAGTGCATTTTATTATATTTTTGTGGATTATAATATTCTTATAGAAGTCTGGACTGACTAAAACACCCTTCAATCTGAAGTTGTACTTGTTTCATTGAGAGTAATGGGAGTCAGATTTACGACATTTTCATCGGTACACAAAAAAGCTGGAGAAACTCAATGGGTGAGGCAGCATCTATGGAGCGAAGGAATAGGCGATGTTTCGGGTTGAGACCCTTCTTCAGACTGATGTCGGGGTGGGGGGTGGGGGGAGGGAAGTGGGAAATAGAAAGGAAGAGGTGGAGACAATAGGCTGTGGGAGAGCTGGGAAGGGGAGAAGGAGGGAGAAAGCAAGAACTACCTGAAATTGGAGGTCCTATTGTCTCCGCCTCTTCCTTTCTATTTCCCGCCCCCCTCCCCCTGACATCAGTCTGAAGAAGGGTCTCGACCCGAAACATTGCCTATTCCTTCGCTCCATAGATGCTGCCTCACCTGCTGAGTTTCTCCAGCTTTTTTGTCTACCGTTGATTTTTCCAGCATCTGCAGTTCTTTCTTAAACAAATAACATTTTCATGGTTCTTTTCTACATTGCTATCATCAGTTATTTTACCATCAGATCTACCTACAGCAACACTATCCCCATACTTGGGTCGAAGCCTATCAGTTTCAGTTGCCCTTCGCTAACCCTCTCTTTATCTTTCTTTTATAACTATTGGTTTAAACTTAACAATAATAAAACTTTAGAAGAAGGGTGCTGACTTGAAATGCCACCTATCCGTTTTCTCCTGAGATACTGCCTGAGCTGTTGAATTACTCCAGCATTCTGTGCCTATCTTTGGCAAAAGCCAGCATCTGCAGATCCTTTTATTACATTAATAATAATAATAATAATTTGTCTGGCAATTCTTTTTTTTAATCTTCAAATATTTGCTTACAAATATTTATAGTTTTTCCATATCTCTTAATGTCTGATGATTATAAGACTCATGCTGTCCAAATCCATTTTTTGTACTAAAGGTGTTTCCACAACTAATGCATATCGAAATTACTTTGGAGGAAACATAATTACCAAATTTGATTTTTTAACCAACTAATGTTATGTTTTGATGAGCAATTTCATGGAAATTGCTGCCTCTAAATGGAATCACTAGCACTTCTGTGTGAAGTTGCACTAATTGTCAAACTGGACTGTGCACTGAATCTGCATTATTGTTTCTGATATTTTCTCGGTATCAGATGTGCATCTATTTACTTCACCGTTTGCACACTCGCATCTGCTGGTGTAAAACAAATTGGAGCTCAAAGCCTCACATGATGTTTGGAACAGTTTCACTTAAACCAGGTGCCCATGCTGTTCATTTGCTGGTTTCCTGGCTATTTAAGTGAATGCTGTGCTGACATTGAGTGATCTTATTGGACAGCTTTAAGTCACTCAAATTCCTTCCAAGGACTGCAGAGCATGCTCCTACTAACGGCTACAGGTTTCCCCTGCATTTAGCTGCTGGGATGTCCATTCCACAGACGCAACAGTGGTAACACCACTGGTAGCGTTCCATTGTAGGCAGTGTGGCGATGGGTATAGCTGGCCATTTAGAGAGATTCAAGGACCTCAGGGTATGAAGCAGTGGCATGACCGTCATTCTTCAGAGACACTAAATCCTACCTGGACACTCTTATGATGAAAATACAGGGGTCCCTGGGTTAAGGAAGACCTGACTTATGAAAATCTGACTTTATGCAAATTCTCCCAGACTTTTGTCCCTGGTATAGTATATGTTCACCAGAAAACAAAGCAGAGATCACCCATAGACAAAGCCAACAGCTTCCCCAAAGCTGGAGCTACCTCTCGTTAGTGCACACTTAATTTTGTTAAACTTCTTCCTCGTGTGCGGCCATCTTCCATTTCACGTCTTTCCGGTCGGTCAGTGACGATTGACGGTCGGTGGTTGCAGAATTGGCTACTTCAGTCAGTCACTGTGGTACAGTGTCTGTCGTCAGCATTGCCCGGGATGCGCCACGTGGAGGCTTCTGCTTGCATCCCATTTTGTTAAACTGCCAATAGATTTCTCACGGAATAGCAGATCAGAAGACCCCCCCCCCCCCCCCCCCCCCCTCCTCACTCCACTCCAGCTGCATTCAGAGAAACATTTGCCTCATCCTCGTAACATGCTGCTCCGATCACCAGTGCTGACCTTCCCCAGTCTACTTCCTGTAAATCAGTCATCAGGGGCGGTTAGGGCTCAAGATTTCACTTTATGATTTAGGGGGAAATTAATTATTTATGACTTTTGGAAAATTCTGTGTGCGGGCAGTTTTCAAAAACTGTAACCGTGCGTAACCTGGGGACCCTTGTATTTGCAAGCTCGCACTATCCATTCTGCTTTGTTGAGGTAAATATCAACTTAGTATGTTATAAAGGGTGGATGCAGTTCTCTCGTTTGCTACATGGAAAATTGTTGAAAAGTGCATTAAAGTAAGGCCAGTTGCATTTTTGTGCACATTCGTGGAAATGAAATAACCTAATGTCATTTCAGACCACTTTATGGTGATACTTTTTCGAGATTCTGATTTGACATTAGCACTAAATCTAATATTGTTTCAGCACAACAAACAAAGGTCCAGTCCAATTTTGTGGCATGACTTTTGTATTATAATGAATACGTGCAATTTCAATTATATTATTTAACGTTTGATCTTGACCTTTTTTTTAAGCCTCATTACATAAATTGCAAAAAACGTTTGAAAGAATATTGGACATAATATCGTTAACATGATTAATAGAATTTCAGCAGCCAACAGGTTCATGTTTGACATTATATAATCAATTATAATCAGCATTGTTTTCTTTACTGATATTACTCTGTAAAGATTGTTGAAAATGAAAAACATACTAAGATCATTAATGCTGGTATGATTTTAATGCTGTTATAATAATCAAAACTGTCAAGATTCTTAAAACACAAAAAAACTTTAGATAGCCTTGACATTATTAATTTTTTTCATTTCACAGCATCTAAAACACATGGTGCTCGAATAAAATGCTATGTGAATGTTGTGTAATTTGTGGAGATCAAAGTCTTTCTCCAACAGCACCAGGATTTACCACTTGCCTCATCCTCATTCGTTGGTCCTGTAGATTGGTTGCCTGATTCAGATTGGTGGAGTGATTCAAAGGAAAATGACCTAGAAAATATAGAAAATACTGTTGGGTATCCAGCCTCCATCTGTCAGCATCATTTCCAGTTGTACCCATCATTCCAAAAAAAATGTTCTTTACAGTGAGAAATGCATCCATCATGAATTCACGCTGCCTTTAATCTGACAACGAGGTCAAAGTCATGCATTTGATGCTGCATATGTGGATGATGTCACAGAGACATGTAAATGCAAATTGAGAAAGATCGAAGGATAATATTTTTGCATGACAACAAAAAAAAGTACTGGCAATGGAAGGCACGTGGTTTTAGGTGATTCTGACTCCAAAACTAGATGGATACAATTGGAATTGAGCACATTTTACCTCATGCAATTGTGCCATGGAGAGATTTTAGTGGAGAATGAGGCGGATGGCTCTCTCAAGAGCTGCAGACAGATTGAGAATAAGGAAGGACAGATTAAATTGCAACTACAGACTTTTTAATGAACTATTGATCAAGCACAACAGATAAAAGCAAACAGACATGTTTATCACATGATCATGCCATAATGCTTTTGATGTACATATGCTAAAGGGTGGAAGTGGACGAGTAAGTAATCAAATCGCAGAGGAGAATCAACAGATAAAATGTGTATGCGGAGGGCTGCCACACCATCGGCCGATGGGGTCACACATTCCTCGGAGCGTGGGGCAGCACATGATCTTGTGGGGCGCGCGGCTGAAAACCCGCACACTCCTCCTGAGCTCCAGTTGAGGCTCCCCAGCCGCAGGCCCGGTGGATACCCTGATCATAGGACATCGGGAGCTCCCGTGACTGGTTGACTCTGGTGGGAGACCATTAATTTTCGGAGCTTGCCGCAATACAACATACTTCTCAACCCAAACACCCGTGTCGCAGGGTTGTCTCAACGGCCCGGAGCTGGGCCTTACATCGCCCGGCGCGGCTCCAGCGCGGCGACCCAGGAAAGGCATAGCCCGCTCCACGACAGCACTCCAGCGCTGCACCGCCGCCAAAGCCGATGTGTTCTGCGCGCGTCTGCCGATGTTCTGGCCAGGTCCCCCCAAAGCCGACCGTTCCAGGACCCGCTGTTAGGGTCAGAGACCCTCGGCATAGGGACATTCCAAAGCCCGCCGGGGGCTCCCCGTTAAGATATTAAGACCTGGAGCGGGCCGTACACTGCCCGGCGCGGCCTCAACGGCCGTGGAACTTACCATCACCTGCCAGGGGGCAATAACATCAGGAGATTAGCGAGCAGAGGAGAGAAAAGACTTTGCCTTCCATCACAGTGAGGAGGAGAATCACTGTGGTGGATGCTCCTTTGTGTGAATTGAATCTGTGTGTGTCTTGGAGAAATGTGTTTCTTTTTGTCATGGCTGTATAGAAACATCCAAGTTTCCGTTATTGAGCTGTTACTCATCATGATTGGTTCATTTTTTTATTTATTTGCTATATCAATTTTATATAGTCGTTTTACCGTGCCTCTGAGCCTGTCTGACTTTTTTTTCAGTTTAGTTTGTTGTGTTCTTTTTTAGAAATATGTGGGGGGGGGGGGGGGGGGAAACTTTGAATGCTGCACTGACCTTTTTCCTGTGGCTGTCATGGGGCCTTGTGGAGCGGCCTCCAGCCGGAACGACCGTTGTACATGGCCCATCGGCCGGCCTGTTACAATGACAATCCAAATGGGAAACTATGGGTCCCTGATACTTTTCGGAGCTCCGCAATCTACTTCTATTCGCAGGGTTGTAAAATGACAATGAATAAATGGAACTTACCATGTAGAATTGTGAGGAGGAGAATCACTGTGGTGGATGTTTGTGTGAATTGAATTGCGTGTGTCTTGGAGAAATTGTTTCTTTTTGTATGGCTATATGTATGGCTGTAGAAACAGAGTTTCGATTGAGCCTCATTGAGGTTCAAATGACAATGAATAAATATTGTATTGTATATTGTATTGAATATCGGCCCTTCTGGTCGGTGCCGAATACTTACTCTCACCTAGTCCCATCTACCTGCACTCAGACCATAACCCTCCATTCTTTTCCCATCCATATACCTATCCAATTTATTTTTAAATGATAAAAACGAACCTGCCTTCACCACTTTCACTGGAAGCACATTCCACACAGCTGCCACTCTCTGAGTAAAGAAGTTCCCCCTCATGTTGCCCCTAAACTTTTGTCCCTTTATTCTCAAATCATGTCCTCTTGTTTGAATCTTCCCTATTCCCAATGGAAAAAGCTTATCCACGTCAACACTGTCTATCCCTCTCATCATTTTAAAGACCTCTATCAAGTCCCACCTTAACCTTCTGCGCTCCAAAGAATAAAGACCTATCTTGTTCAACCTTTCTCTGTAACTTAGGTGCTGAATCCCAGGCAACATTCTAGTAAATCTCCTCTGTGCTCTCTCTATTTTGTTGACATCTTTCCTATAATTTGGCGACCAGAATTGTACACCATATTCCAGAATTGGCCTCACCAATGCCTTGTACAATTTTAACATTACATTCCAACTTCTATACTCAATGCTCTGATTTATAAAGGCCAGCACACCAAAAGCTTTCTTTACCACCCTATCTACATGAGATTCTACCTTCAGGGAACTATGCACAGTTATTCCTAGATCCCTCTGTTCAACTGCATTCCTCAATTCGCTACCATTTACCATGTACGTCCTATTTTGATTGTCCTGCCAAGATGTAGCACCTCACACTTATCAGCATTAAACTCCATCTGCCATCTTTCAGCCCACTCTTCCAAATGGTCTAAATCTGTCTGTAGACTTTGAAAATCTACTTCATTATCCAGAACACTACCTATCTTAGTATCATCTGCATACTTACTAATCCAATTTACCACACCATCATCCAGATCATTGATGTATATGACAAACAACAGTGGACCCAACACAGATCCCTGAGGCACCCCACTAGTCACCGGCCTCCAACCTGACAAACAGTTATCCACCATTACTCTCTGGTATCTCCCATTCAGCCACTGTTGAATCCATCTTGCTACTCTACTATTAATACCCAACAATTGAACCTTCTTGACCAACCTTCCATGTGGAACCTTGTCAAAGGCCTTACTGAAGTCCATATAGACAACATCCACCGCTTTACCTTCATCAATTTCCCTGGTAACCTCTTCAAAAAATTCAAGAAGATTAGTCAAACATGACCTTCCACGCACAAATCCATGTTGACTGTTCCTAATCAGACCCTGTTTATTCAGATGATTATATATATTATCTCTAAGTATCCTTTCCATTAATTTGCACACCACTGATGTCAAACTAACAGGTCTATAATCACCCAGCTGTGTAAGTATTCTGTTACCGTTTCCTTCATTTTCCTAAAAAACTGCCTTGAAGTCATTTACACCCCCAATATTTTCAGTATTTTGCTGTCTTCCTCTCAGCTGTGACTTTTCCAAAATGCAAATTCCAATAACTATATATTTAAGCAATAATATTATATTTAATGTGATCTTGAGAGTGCATAATATTTTTGTGGTGTTCATAGCACAACAATGATAAAAATATCTTTGTTTTGATTGCATCTACCAACATGCATACATTATTATATTACAGTTAATATATACCAAGGGCACATTTTTGTTTCAATGCTCCCCATTCCCAATTAGTTTTACATTGAAGTGATTGAAATCCAAGTGAAGTTTAAATGGCATCAGAAAAATAAAACCTCTGGATTTGATGATATTCATTACGTGGTTGGTTGGAGTCAGTATCAGCACAATTACTATATTAAACCTTGAATCTTCAGATGTCCTGGTTCAAGCTAAAACTAAAGACAAATAATAACTCCCTCACACATTCCACTGCAAGTATCTCTGTCACTCCTTTAAAATATGCCCCTTCTTTGAACAAGCTCTTAAACATCGCACCTGAATCAGTTTCCATCTGATTACACTCCTTGAGAATGTTCATTTTAGGTGTTCAATTAATAAAACAACGAGATTGGGGACATTTCTGTTCAACCTGTTAAAATAATTTGGGGGGTGGGGTTAGAAATAGTCAGTCAGGTAAACAAACACAATAGTTGAGTGGCAAATGACAATAGTGCTACCTTCCCAATATTTATCTGAAGCAAATAATGGGTTATCGGGGCTGTATGTTGTGACAGACAGCCTGACACCTTGCATGTCATTTTAATATTCCGTCTGAACCAGGGTCCGCGGAGCGTTTTTGAAGGTGGGGGGGGCTGAGCAATCAATGATCACTGGCTTTGGGGGTACCCAGAGAGGGAGTGGTGTGGGAGGGTAGTGCCTCCCCCCCTCCCACAGTATGGACGTTTTGAAATTTGATGTTTTAAAATCATGTTTTAGTGCATTGTAGAAGTATGATTTCAATGTTTTTTGTTTGAAGTATTTCTAAGAGGTAACTTTTTAAAGGGTAAATTTTTCCCACACAAAGGGTGGTGGGTGTATGGAAGAAGCTGCCAGATGAGGTAGTTGAGGCAGGGACTATCCCAACATTTAAGAAACAGTTAGACTGATACATGGATAGAACAGGTTTGGAGGGATATGGACCAAAAGCAGGTAGTGTAGCTGGGACATGTTGGCGGGTGTGGACAAGTTGTGCCGAAGGGCCTGTTTTCATACTGTATCACTCTATGACTACATTATACCTCCACCATGCATGAATGCTTCAAAATCAAGTGGTCGAGTTTTATTGCCATATACTCAAGCATAGAAACATAGAAAATGTGCAGGATTAGGCCATTCAGCGCCTTGAGCCAGCCTTGCCATTCAATATGATCATCTAAAATCAATACCTCTTTCCTGTTTTTTCCCCATATCCCTTGATTTCACAAGCCCCAAGAGCTAAATGTAACTCTCTCTTGAAAACACTCAGTGAATTGGCCTGCACTGCCTTCTGTGGCAGAGAATTCCACAGATTCACAACTCTCTGGGTGAAGAAAGTTTGGCCTCATCTCAGTCCTAAATGGCCTAGCCCTTATTCTTAAACATTTTTCCTGCAGTTATAGTAAGTAAAAATCTAGCAGGCAAGCAGGATGCTTTCTCCAACCACCCCCATTTGAAGGTTACTATCTTCCACTGCTTTTACCCAGTGCTTGGTACCTACTCCCAGCAGCCACTGGTTATCCTCCAGGATCCACTGAGCCGCAGCCTGGTCCATGCCGGTCACCAGGGCAAATTCGTCACAGAGACTCTCACGGCAGTGGCGCAACGCTTCCGACGGCCCGGGACTCTTGCACTGAGGCTGCTCCATGGCGAAGTTGCAGCGAGCGATTGACCAGCCTGGCAAACACTCACCAGCCCCGGCTCCCCATCCGCATCTGCCCCGCCGCTGCTTTTGCTTCCATCCCTCCCTCCGCCCCGGGTGGCTCTCCAACACCCGCAGTCCATGCAGTTGATATTAGTTTTGAAATTCTCGTTGATCACAGAATTTCTCACGACAGAACGTGAGAAATTCTGTGATCACCGTGAGAGCGTGAGAATTGGGCGAAATGCGTGAGTCTCACGCTCAATGCTTGAGAGTTGGCAGCTCTGGAAATGCATTTGGAAGTGAATTAGAAGACCATATATTTTTCTGGTGGAGAGGAAAGATTTGGTTGAGACACAAAGTAAGACATGATTTGTGATAGCCTTAGGTTGAGATGAAAAAAAGTCCTGAGATCGTGTGAGATGGCAGAGTCAGCAGAAATTTTTAAGGCAGAGATAGACAGATTCTTGATTAGTACAGGTGTCAGAGGTTATGGGGAAAAGGCAGGAGTATGTGGTTAGGAAGGAGAGATAGACCAGCCAAGATTGAAAGGCAGAGTAGTCTTGATGGGCTGAATGGCCTAATTCTACTCCTATTCCTTATGACCATATGGCATGAATGTGGGATGGGGAGGTTTTCCAAGATGAAAAATAAGATGGAGGATCGTAAACTAAGAGCAGACAAAAGATGGTGAATTGAGATAAAAACCCACATTATTGAGGATCAAAAATACTCACAGCAAAGGCTGGGGGAGGAAAGCTACTTCGATGAGAAAGTGTTTATAGTACCGTGGTGGGCAACAGAGAGTGAGCATTTTAAATGAGAGGTGAAAGGAATTGAACAAGACGTAAGTGTCAGAGGCATTGGAGAATAGACCAGGATGTGACCAGGTGATGTCACTGTCACTGTCAAAAAGGTATAATGGACGCTATTAGTTGCTCTCAGAATATCAGATGAAATGGTATTGCAAATATAAAACATTAAGAATAAATATGGCAATTGACTTGGTGGGTGTACAAAAAATGTAATGAAAAATTCCTGTCAATGCTTATTGTCATTTTATAATCTCTTGAACAATTAGCATTTTCAAATAGTTTCACATGTCTAATGTACCTGAGTCTTATGATCATCAGTGAAAGGAAGTAACTACATACCTTGGGTTGATGCCACATCAACATCACCTTGTTAAAGGAATAAAGTTGTCAGGATAGTTGGAAAGTGACAAGAACATTGTTCGTTTTGCAGCATAAATTTTTTTCTAAACACTAGAGGCTATTAATTATGCAGGTGGTTACATCTCATTCTTCTGCTCTGTGCTCATTGAAGTTGAAGCTCATTGTTGTTTTAAATAAAGTATCATTTTCAGGATCTGGGCTAGGCCGACAGGCCAGCATTTGTAATCTCTCCCTAATGGGGCTTTCTCACGGGGCGACTTGACGCAAGATGTAACCAGAGTGAAGTGGTCGTGGTCTAGCACGATATCACACGATATAACGGGGGGTAGATAAAGAGTTCCCACGGGTACTCGGCATTTCTGTTATTTGTGCGAGTGACTTGTCCGTCTCCCGAGTTTTCCCGTTAAATCTTGAATGAACATTGTGAACTGTGAAGTGTTGTTAAATCATCACGTGGCACAAATGATGTCACTTCTCCTCGATCCACCTATTCCTCTCTGTCAGTGTGCTGCCAGCTGACCCTGTTTTGGTCCCAAGTGCGGTGACCTTTCCATAGATGGTCCTCTGATTCATGAACCATTGCATTAGTTGGTCATCTGCATTAAAGTAGAGTGGTGGAATTAAATAGAACTTCTAGCATTGGATGTCTTCCGTTATATTAAACGTTCTGGACCGTAAATAGAGGCCTGTTTAAGAGCCTGCCCTCCGCATTTAATGTGGTATTTCTTGTGCTTCTTGGATACCTGAGCACAAGTTTGTAAATACAGATAGCCTTTTTTAAGACAAGCATTACAAGTGAAAATTGCCTGCCCTCATGCATAATTTATTTTATGGCTCTTGGAGACATGATTCCAACCTCAAACACAGAGCGTGTAAAAGCTGTCTGTGACTTTTTTACTTTGCAGCTGCAGGGCACAGACACACTTATAAGAGAAGTTTAAGTTAACTGCAAAAACAGCACTTTTACATCAATAGCAATGTATGTTTTTAAATCATCGATAACATTAAATGGTTTTCCTGTTGATGTACTTATATATCGTTATATATACCCACATGAGCACCCGGGATACTCCGCAGCCTTCGTCTCCAGCAGGTTCCGTTTTTTCTCCCTGTTTCTGTAATCCTGTCTGGATTTATCGTAAAGAATTTCGTTGAATTGGTACCATTCTACAAGTTCCCCCTCTTGTTCCCTGGTGAAGTTATATGGTCTTACCTTCTGCCATCTTCCCTTTATATACGCATCTGTTGAGGCTATTCCTACAACGGCTACTGGGGAGGCAATCTGAAATCCACCTTGCTCACCCTCTCCCTGCTCCAAGGAGCCCACAGGCACTGTTATCTGTGGCATCTCCTGTTGCCTCTCCACCTGTCTCTCTTGCTGCGTCTCCTCCTCATTCTCCTGCATGGCAAAAACCTTTCTGACATGCTTTACCCCCTTTCTTTGAGCTTTTCTGGGAGCCATCTCTGCAAGTGTTCCAGTGAAAAAGATTCTCCAACAATGACAATGAGGTGGGATGTCCTCGATGGACACATGTTCCATTGGCGATATTGAGACCACCTTTTTTACTCACCTTCTGTCCCCTCTGTCCAGCTTCCGGGTTCACCGTTCGCAGGAGTTCCCACGGTAAACGCAAGAGTTATTATGGATATCGCACTGGCCACTACGTCCATATAATGTTTCAATGTTCAACCACAAGTGTACAAGTCACTCTTGGAGAAATTCAAGCTTGCTTGAATTTTCTCCCGAGTCAACAAGTTACACGAGTACCTGCTGTTAGCGCCACGGTGGTCCACGGTGGTCCACGAATGCCGTACGGTTATCGTACGAGGTTCCCACGATGTTCCACTCTGGTTACCTCTTGCGTCAAGTCGCCCCGTGAGAAAGCCCCATAAGTACCTTTGAGAAGGAGTTGCAACCCTTCTGGTTAAAGTTCTCCCACAATGCTGTGGGATAAGGGGTTTCAGGATTTAAAGCCAGTGTCAATAAAAGAATATTAATATATTTAAGTCAGGAACATAAGAAGAATCAAAGGATAAATCATTTCATGTACCATAAGTGATAGGAGCAGAATTAGGCCATTCGGCCCATCAAGTCTCTGCCGTTCAATCATGGCTGATCTATCTTTTCCGTTTAACCCCATTCTCCTGCCTTCTCCCCATAACCCCTAACACCTGTACTAATCAAGAATCTATCTATCCCTGTCTTAGCAATATCCATTGACTTGGAATCCACAGCCCTCTGTGACAAAGAATTCCACAGAATCATTGGGGAGATGAGAGGAAACAATGTTGGTGTGAAACGTCAGGTGTTTTTTTGTGTTTATAAGCCTGCAACAAGATAGATAAGATTGGAACTGGTCACATTTTATTTTACCCAGTGGGATTATGGAGAATTATTAGAGGGGGTGGGTGTTGATGATGTAATTGGCTGTGTCAAATGATACACTCAGACAGAGGACAAGGAGAGAGAGATTACATTGCAACAAGATCAATGTACAAATGGTACTAATTGAAGCAAACAGATATGCCTGTGATGCTGTTGTAATAACCCCTCGGTACTTGTTTGTGTAACAATAAACTTTACTTGACCAGTTGATTGAATTGCCATTACGGAATGTGGCTGCAGAGCGACCATATCTGGTAATTAATATTCTACATATTCAACATTCAGGGATCACTGGCGGAAAGGAAAGGCAAAACAGTTTAAAGTGTCAAACTGCTCTATTATGTTTTATGATGATTCTATTGATGTTTTAGCAACTTCCAAATCTTATGTTGCTTGCACGGGTATATCGGATTTTTGAAATTCCTCATAGAAATCGCGGGATGAACACAATGCAGGTTTATACAACTCATTAAAATTCATGCAAAAGCTATAACAAATCCAGTTTGTTATCACAATTTGTTCAGAATACTTATGAGAAGTGCTTAGTTTCTACTCTCCCCTTGAGATTCAATCAGGAATGAGTGGTGTTTAGGCTGCCAAAGATCGACCCAAGGACAAAGAGTAAGACAATCATTTGTTATAGTTGCAGGTGGGAGTGGAAAGAGGAACAGAGGTTTAAGTACAAGGCAATCCTTGTCCCAACCAGTCAATTTGTTGCACATGTCCTGTTGGCTTGGTTTAACCCTGACAAATAACTGAAAAAGTGCATTGACGTTCAGCAGCCGAAGAATTAGCCATATTGAAATTCACATAGAAACATTGAAAACAGGTGCAGGAGTAGGCCATTCGGCCCTTTGAGCCTGCACCGCCATTCAATATGATCATGGCTGATCATCCAACTCAGTATCCTGTACCTGCCTTCTCTCCATACCCCCTGATCCCTTTAGCCACAAGGGCCACATCTAACTCCCTGTTAAATATAGCCAATGAACTGGCCTCAACCACCCTCTGTGGCAAAGAATTCCACAGATTCACCACTCTCTGTGTGAAATATTTTTTTCTCATCTCGGTCCTAAAAGACTTCCCCCTTATCCTTAAACTGTGACACCTTGTTCTGGACTTCCCCAACATTGGGTACAATCTTCCTGCATCTAGCCTGTCCAACCCCTTAAGAATTTTGTAAGTTTCTACAAGATCCCCCCTCAATCTTCTAAATTCTAGCGAGTACAAGCCGAGTCTATCCAGTCTTTCTTCATATGAAAGTCCTGCCATCCCAGGACTCAGTCTGGTGAACCTTCTCTGTACTCCCTCTATTGCAATAATGTCTTTCCTCAGATTAGGAGACCAAACTGAATGCAATACTCCAGGTGTCGTCTCACCAAGGCCCTGTACAATTGCAGTAGAGCCTCCCTGCTCCTATACTCAAATCCTTTTGCTATGAATGCTAACATACCATTCACTTTCTTCACTGCCTGTTGCACCTGCATGCCTACTTTCAATGACTGGTGTACCATGACACCCAGGTCTTGTTGCATCTCCCCTTTTCCTAATCGGCCACCATTCAAATAATAGTCTACTTTCCTGTTCTTGCCACCAAAGTGGATAACCTCACATTTATCCACATTATATTACATCTGCCACGCATTTGCCCAATCACCCAACCTATCCAAGTCACCTTGCAGCCTCCTAGCATCCTCCTCACAGCTAACACCCCCCCCCCCCCCCCCCCCCCCCCCAATTCAATTCCCTCGTCCAAATCATTAATATATATTGTAAATAGCTGGGGTCTCAGCATTGAGCCTTGCGGTACCCCACTAGTCACTGCCTGCCATTCTGAAAAGTACCCGTTTACTCCTACTCTTTGCTTCCTGTCTGCCAGCCAGATCTCTATCCACATCAATACTGAACCCCCAATACAGTGTGCTTTAAGTTTGCATAGTAATCTCTTATGTGGGACCTTGTCAAAAGCCTTCTGAAAGTCCAGATATAACACATCCACTGGTTCTCCCTTATCCACTCTACTAGTTACATCCTCGAAAAATTCTATTAGATTCATCAGACATGATTTACCTTTCATAAACCCATGCTGACTTTGTCCAATGATTTCACCACTTTCCAAATGTGCTGCTGTCCCATCTTTAATAACTGACCCTAGCATTTTGCCCACTCCCGATGTTAGACTAACTGGTCTATAATTCTCCGTTTGCTCTCTCCCCCCCTTTTTAAAAAGTGGGGTTACATTAGCTACCCTCCAATCCTCAGGGACAACTCCAGAATCTATAGAGTTTTGAAAAATTATCACTAATGCATCCACTATTTCTAGGACTACTTCCGCACTCTGGGATGCAGCCTATCTGGCCCTGGGGATTTATCGGCCTTTAATCCATTCAATTTATCCAACACCACTTCCCGACTAACCTGGATTTCACTCAGCTCCTCCATCTCATTTGACCCTCGGTCCCCTGCTATTTCCGGCAGATTATTTATGTCTTCCTTAGTGAAGACAGAACCAAAGTAGTTATTCAATTGGTCCGCCATGTCCTTGTTCCCCATGATCAATTCACCTGTTTCTGACTGCAAGGGACCCACATTTGTTTTAACTAATCTTTTTCTATTCACATATCTATAAAAGCTTTTGCAGTCAGTTTTTATGTTCCCTGCCAGTTTTCTTTCATAATCTATTTTCCCTTTCTGAATTAAGCCCTTTGTTCTCCTCTGCTGGACTCTGAATTTCTCCCAGTCCTCTGGTAGGCTGCTTTTTCTGGCTAATTTGTATGTTTCATCTTTTGTTTTGATACTATCCCTGATTTCCCTTGTTATCCACGGATGCACTACCTTCCCTGATTGATTATTTTGCCAAACTGGGATGAACAATTGTTGTAGTTCATCCATGCGGTCTTTAAATGCCTTCCATTGCATATCCACCCTTTAAGAATCAATTGTCTATCTTAGCCAATTCACATCTCATACCCTCAAAGCTACCTTTCTTTAAGTTCAGAACCCTTGTTTCTGAATTAACTATGTCACTCTCCATCCTAATGAAGAACTCAACCATATTATGGTCACTCTTGCCCAAGGGGCCACGCACAACAAGATTACTAACTAACCCTTCCTTATTACTCAATACCCAGTCTAGAATAGCCTGCTCTCTCGTTGGTTCCAATACATGTTGGTTTAGAAAACTATCCCGCATACATTCCAAGAAATCCTCTTCCTCAGCACCCCTGCCAATTTGATTCACCCAATCTATATGTAGATTGAAGTCACCCATTATAACTGTTTTACCTTTGTTGCACGCATTTCTAATTTCCTGTTTGATGCCATCCTCAACTCCACTACTGTTAGGTGGCCTGTACACAACTCCCACAAGCGTTTTCCGCCCCTTAGTGTTTCGCAACTCTACCCATATCGATTCCATATCCTCCAAGCTAATGTCCTTCCTTTCTATCTTAACCTCCTCTCTAACCAGCAACACTACCCCACCTTATTTTCCTTTCTATCTATCCCTCCTGAATATTGAATACTGGATGTTCAGCTCCCAGCCTTGGTCACCCTGGAGCCATGTCTCTGTGATCCCAACTATATCATAGAAACATAGAAATTAGGTGCAGGACTAGGCCATTCGGCCCTTCGAGCCTGCACCGCCATTCAATATGATCATGGTTGATCATCCAACTCAGTATCCCGTACCTAGCCACAAGGGCCTTCTCTGCCTTACCCTCTGTGGCAGAGAGTTCCAGAGATTCACCACTCTCTGTGTGAAAAAAGTTCTTCTCATCTCGGTTTTAAAGGATTTCCCCCTTAAAAACCGAGATGAGAAGAACTTTTTTCATATAATATCATATTCATTAATAACTATCTGCACACTCAACTCATCCACCTTATTACGAATGCTCCTTGCATTGAGACACAAAGCCTTCAGCTTGTTTTTACAACACTCTTACTTCTTATACAATTATGTTGAAAAGTGGCCCTTTTTGATTTTTGCCCTGGATTTGTCTGCCTTCCACTTTTACTTTTCACCTTGCTACCTATTACTTCTACCCTCATTTTACACCCCTCTGTCTCTCTGCTCATGCTCCCATCCTCCTGCCACATTAGTTTAAATCATCCCCGACAGCACTGGCAAACACTCCCCCAAGGACATTGGTTCCATTCCAGCCCAGGTGCAGACCGTCCTGTTTGTACTGGTCCCACCTCTCCCATCTTTCTATGTATGCATCGTTATGCAATTGGAAAGCCACTGAGTAAGCTTATAGAGGGAAGAAGTACAGCTGCTCCTCGACCCACGATAGGGTTTCATTCTGATAAACCCATCGTAAATCGAAAATATCGTAAGTCGAAAACGCATTTAATACAATTTGATCTCTTGACCGGAAGTGAGCTGCCCTCGTAAAGTCGAAATATCGTAAGTCAAAGCATCGTAAATCGGGGAAGCATCTCTATGTGTTTTGAGTGACAATCTCATTTTAATAGTTTCTTCTGCATTTTGCCCAGGTACTCCAGATTCCTCCCACATCTCAAAGACACGTCAGTTGTTAGGTTAATTGGCTATAGTAAATAACCCCAGGTGTTGATGATTGGTGGGAAAACTGGTGTGCATGAGGAAGTATGTTACAAGGAAATATGTTGAGCAATGGGATTGCTGAGAGAGCTGGTGAAGACATGAAAGAATGCCTGGCCCCTTTCTACATTGTAAGAAAGTTTGAAAGCTCTGCCTTCAGGGGCTAATTAACCTGTTCATTTTTCCCCTGAGGAAATAGGCCACCCTGCTTGTCACCCGCCGACCAATAGATCTGAAGGCTCCTAACTTCAAGACCTATTTCCAATTCATTTTGGATGCCCCTGAAAGTAAGTGCCTCACAGAAGCCAGGGGAGGAAATTGGCATGAGATGGGTTCCTTCACACTTCAGGTGTAGGCGAATTGGGTTTGTTTTGAAGTGATTGCATTTTAAATCCCACGGGATGGGGATTCGATAAATAATTTAAATCCAACACGTATTCCTGCCTCACGCTAGAGGGAAGATTGGTACCAGAGGAAGTTCCACAGGGATGTGAGGCACTGGAATAATTGCTTAGAAGATCAGGAGAAATAATTGCACAGAGGTTTGGAGCAGCATTTGAATCACAACAGCAAAGGATGATAAATATATGTGCTAGTTTTGTGATTCCAACTTGGAGCTGCTGCTGAAGAGGGGGATAGCAGAAAGTCTTTGTTTAGGGTGGGTAGCAAGAAATTCAAAAGGTTGTGGTTTTCACCAGGTGGAAGAAGATACCAATTATGCAAAGGAATCCCCTTTGGGGATTTGGCATGATGTAAGTTTCCCTGTTCACTCCAGTGATGGCAGTGAGGTAAGTTGGGGGCCCCTGAGAGCTGCACTATTAAATACAAATATTTTTGCTGCTCAAAACATAAGCTGCAAGAAATTCAGAGCTTCAGCTTTTACCATCTGCGAATCAATCTGTTGCAGAGCAACAAGTACGTATTTAATGCAAATGTGGACCATGCAGCAACAAATTAGATGCAAATAACAGAATTTCAGATCGTGATATGATCCTGGACACACGGGAGATTACAAATGCTGGAATCTAGAGCAGAATAGAAACTCAGTGTGTTAAGATATCTGTGGAGGCAAAGGGATGCTCAATGTCCCGGTTTAAGACGCTGTATCAGGAGTGAGAGTGCAGAGGGAAAATAGTCAATATAAAGAGCAGAGAGGGAGGAGTGAGATGAGTTGGGAGGTGACATTTGGAGGCAGGTGACTTGGGGGATAGTAGGTAGATGGAGCCAGGTGCAGGAGGGGGAGAGAGAGCTTAGGGACAGAGGCTGGTGGGTGAAAGGTGTAAACAGACGAGGAAAGAAGATATGTGGGTGTAGGGAGTTGAGTTGGGGGGAGAGGCAGAGGCTGGAAAGTGATGTGGAATTAGATAAGGGATAGTATGACGGGCAGATGAAACACAATGGGGGAAGGGGATAGGAAGGTCATTCTAAGGGAGAGCCAGGTAGATAGATATGTGGGTGATTGGAAGATGGAACCAGGTGGGAAAGATGACAAATCTACATAATGGGAGAGAGATATGATCTTGTCTTTAACCTCATTATTTGCAAATGTCTAGGAAAGAATAAGCAACTCTTTGAGCTCATTTCCAATTTGAATGGATATTAAATGGGAGGTGACCTGGGTCCAGCTGCTGCTATCAACTTAATGCACCACTTGCAATTGTGGAATAGAAGTTTGTAAAGGTTGGCCTGTTTCTGTGCTGTATCCACCTCTATCTCTTTCATAACCAACAGCCTAAATCTACCGGGTTGAGTGAAGTCAAACTAAAGTGAATGCTGCAATATTGATAATAAATTATTTGGACTTAAGGGACAGACTCATACTCTTAAGCAAAGGAGATCCCATTTGTCCTACTCCCGATCTCTGGTATTTTTTATATCCCTGCAAGTTACTCTCTCTCATACATGTTAATCAGCTCCCCCCTTTAATATTTTGTCAATAATCCACACGGAGAGGTAATTTACAGTAGTAAATTACTCTGCTAGTAAACAAAGGCATCATTAAGATCAACCCGTGACATCTCTCCTCCCTCTACAGGTTGCTTATGGCTGCTTTGAAAATTCAGACGTTTAATTAAGTGTCACTGAATTTTAGTCCTTTGTAGTACTATTGTTGTCAACGCTACCCCACTCTCCTTTGCGTTGGCTTCTGCAGGCTGTTATTTTCATCGTCACCATTTCAGACAATGGTGCTCTGAGAGTGAATTCCCTATTTGCTTTTATTGAAGAGAATGAATGGATGCAGAGGGATGCCAGGCAAATATGGTAGGATTAGAAATGCATTTTGCCCACCTGTCACTAACTTTACCCCGGAAGCTATAGGCAGATGTTTTCCAACCCCTAGAGTGGTGCCCATGGAGATTCTGCTTCACTTATGAAGCCCTCATTGAATTAGATTACACATGCACTGTGACTTTCAGTGCATTTTTATCATAGAGACCACATTGCTTTTAACTATTAAGATTGCTAAAAATGTACCCATTTTCCCAATGGGTTATTTCATGCTGCCACTGTAGGCAGGGCCGACAACTGACCAGCTGTTGACAGATGCATTAATTAAATCACAGTTGCTTTGTCTGCTCGCAAACATAATAACGACTGGGAATTCATTAACACTTCCCATCTTGGATGAATTTTGTTCTGCCTTGTCCATTTATTCTGCCTGAAAATTCCCCCATTGACATATACAGGAATGCCAATTGCAAAATTCGCTAGCAATGAGATTTTCAATAATGTGTTGTTATTCAGTTAATAAAACAATAAGATTTCACTAATCATGATTCATCTGAAATTACAATACACTGTATTGAGAGTCACATACAAACAGCATCCAATGTCTCCACTGAGATCTGTGACCTGTAACCTTGGAATAATTCAAGGTCATAGTAGCTCAGTGTCACAGCCAATCTCAGTTTTTCCTAGCTTTCAGATTATTACACGCTGCTGCTGCAGATCTTTGCCACATAAGGGAGAAGAGATCATCCACCCGAATAGGCAGAGTGGGCAGCAGCATTGGCTTGCTTCAGGCTTCCCCAATTCTCAAACATACGGAGATTGCACGCAAACCTTTAGAGTCTTCCCTGGCAACCTCTTGCCAGGACTATCTGGATGTAGGCATAAAGAGCATGCTTTATCTGAGTACTGTTCATCACCAATCTGTCCAAGACTGTCTAACTCGGATGTCCAGATACTTTTACTACCCCTCCCATGTACTCCAAATTGTATTTCCTCTATTTTCTTCCACCGCAAAAGGCAATTTCAGCCCATTAGGGGTCTATGTTGGCTCATAGAGCAATTCCGTTCCCCATTAATTTTCCTTCTAACCTACGCTCCCAATTTTCCCATCAAATCCCCACAGGTTGTAAACCCTCACCTACCTAATAGGGAAAATGTATAGTGGCTAATTAACCTACTGATCCACATGTCCCGGGGAAGGAGGGCAGGAGATCCACACAGCCACAACGAGAATGTGCAAGCTCCACACAGGTGATGCTGGAGGTCTGATTCAAACCCATGTCATAGGAGCTGCAAGGCAGCACTCTCCTTGCTGCCCATTGCTAATGAATCAATCCATTTATTAGCTGTGTTTTCCTCTGGCTGGCAAAGCATTGCTTGTGGCATGTCCCTTTAAGAGTTGCTTGCTAAGTTTGCACCTGCATGGAAAAGATGAATTAAGCAATGACAACAATGAGAACTTGCACCATATCAACAAGGAACACTGTGCTGAAGGCAACAATGCTTATTATGCCGCAGCATTTTGCAGGGAACGCTAGCTATGTAGTTCTGTGCGGTTTGCAATTGAAGTTCCTTCTCTTTAGGAAACATTTGAAAAATATATTATGGTAATACCAAATGCAAATGCATTCAAGAAACTTAATCACCTTCTCTGAATATGTAACAATGAATCTTGTTCATGACCCAGCTGTTTATTTCCATTCACCCTGCGTGGGATCGCTAGATCCCTAGGTGCCTTAACCATTTCCAGCCTCATGAGTCTGATCAAACTCAAAGCCTTAAAGGGCCTGTCCCAATTAGGCTATATTTAGGCGACTGTCGGCGACTGCCATGGTCGTAGCAGGTCACAGAAAAACCGGCGACCTCACCCCCCTTCGACATAAAATTTGAAATAGAATCACTACTCTAACAACAACAAAAAACCTAAGTCAGCACCTGCGACAACCTACGTCACCTGGCGACAACCTACGTTAACCTGGCGCCAACTACGACAGCACCTATGTCAGGAGAAGTCAAGCTACGCTCATTGGCGTCAAACCCACTGTCGCCGATTGTTACCGAAAATCTTTCAACATGTTGAAAATCCAGCGGCGACCAGAAAGACACTACGACTCTTTGGGCGACAGAGGAGACTACTCAAGACCATACAGGCGACACCCCGGCGACTATGTGGCGACCAGCCTAGTCGCCTGTAGTCGCCTGTAGTCGCCTAAAAAATAGCCTAAGTGGGACAGGCCCTTTAGTGCCGAGCATCTCCTGCAAAATTGAGTAGCCTACAAGCAGTGTTTAAGCTTCAGCAGGTAGGTCCTGAGACCCTGTTCCCAGATTGCTCTGTTGTGCCAGTTTCTATCGGTTCATATGACTCTGATAATCAGGGACATTTAAAAATAGAGTCATAGTCGTAGGGAGAAATGGCTCCCTGACGCACTAAGTCCGCACCATTTATCAGCCACCCATTCAAAATAATCCACCATTAATCCCATTTTATTGTTCTCCATATATTCTCATTAACTCCCCTGAGATTCTACCACTTGCTGACACACGTGGCAATTTACAGTGACCGATTAAGTGACTGACACACACACACCTTTGGGATGTAGGAGGAAACCATCATTCTTGGAGGAAACACACACAATCATCGAGCAAACATGCAAACACCACCAGATATCAGTATTGAATTATTCAAAAAATTATTCAAAAAAAATAAGATCTATAAATGAATTTAAAACATCTAACAAAATGAAATTAAACATACTTAATAATTTTAATTTAAAATGCATTTATTATCTTTTTCATATTCTTATGCAGTTCAACAACACTGAATGGGGATCACTCCATACACACCAGTCTTTGCTGCCATTGAATAAATGGTCAGGATAAGAAGTGCATCTGGATTCACAAATCAGAACTACTGACCTCCACCTTGCTTACAATGCTTAGTCTAAAGTAATTTAGAGGGGCATGACCCCTGATGCACCATGGAAGCACCATTGTCACGCATATTATCCCACTTTCTTCCTTGTTTAATGTTGGTAGAACAACTGTTGGTGGAAAAATTCTCCAAACACAGGTAGGGAAATAATTGGTATTAAATACATGCATAATGAGAAAGAAAAGGTCTAAACCTTTCTTTCAGCCAGTCTAAACTTCTTCCTATTTTGACCAGCAGTTGCAAAAAGGCCCCCCATTTTAAGGTACTTGCTGATTACTTGCTTAAGAAGCAAGTCTCTGGATGATCACATCCCAAAGACATGCTGGTGGATTAAATGGCTACTGTAAACTTCGCATTTTGTGTAGGTTAATGACATTCTGGAGTTGATGGGCATGTATGACAGTGAATAACTTGCAAGGGTCCAGAGAAATATGGGGATGGGGGATTGTGTAATTAGGAGTTAACATAGTAGGATACCTTATTCTCTCATGACTAATGATGCCTTTGTTGTATCTCATGCACCATCTTTATAATCTGGCACACCACTGATATGTTGAAAATACATTTATGGTGCATTGATTGAACTGAGATTGCCCTGCAGTACAATGTTGATAAGATTATTGTTATATGCTACATGCGGCACAGATTTGCCTCGATTCGAGGATTCAGAAAACAAATAAGGAGAAGAAACAGCCTGAAGATAAAATGAACAACAACAATAGCATACACATGCTTCCTCAGGAGACAAAATAAATTCAACACGTCTCCAATGACTTGTATCAATCTCTACAGATGCACCACAACAAGCATCTAATTGGGGTGCATTGCAGCTTGGTTTGGTAATTGCTCTGTAGTTGTAGATGCAGCCCACTATCTCATGCAAACAACCACCCCACCATCCTCTACAGATACCATCTGCAATTCACCCTGCTTTGGGAAAGCAGCCAGCATAATCAATGACTCCTTGCACCCGTCATTCCCTCTTCCCCTTTCTGGTGGCAGATTAAAAATACAAAAAATTGAAAGCATGTACCATCAGATTCAAGAACAGCCTCTTCCCTGCTGCTACGGGTGCATTCCCAATCTCTTTACTATTTATTATTCAGAAATCATGATAATTTGGCACTTAGGACTTCGGGTGCAAATTCCTGGCCATGTTTTAATACACCAATGTTCTAGTTACAGCACATCCTTCCAACTCACCGGAGCCCTTGTTCTCGTGCCCTACTGAAACTCATTTGGTTCCCTTTCTTTGTTTCCTTGTAACTTGTGGGGGCCTTGTTTCGCTTTACTCTCTTTAAACTTCCTGTGTTCACTGGTAAATTCATTATTGTATTTTAGAACATCATTAAAAAAAGTGAATTAAAAGTATGTATGAATAACATCCAATAGTCTGAACAATCTGCAGCCTGGCACAACCAATGTCCTGAGCATGCCAGATTATTGGTACTACGTAATATATCTATCTCTATCTCTTCTTCTCTATACATAACTAAAACTATGATCTTATTATCTTCCGGTTTGCACAGTTTTTCAATGCTCAAAAACGTTAAGTGAAAGCGCTACGATTTTTCGCCAGCTCGTTCATCGTTACCCTGTGCAGCGAGTGCACCAAGTTTTCTTCCGATCGGTGGCTTATTGTAAAAGTTAGCGATGTTTAAAAATCTTTAAAAACGCGCGTGCGCAGATCGATCTCCTCTCCTGCTAGTCAGCGCCGCGTGGATTAGTCTCTTCCCGTCACTCCCTGGGACGGTCGCCCCTTCATGCGCCATCGCGTCTTTACTGGAGCTGAGGGTGGCCGGCGGAGGTCTCCAACCGGACCCAATTTTCGGAGGGTCCAGAAGCGGCCCAGCCCGACATGGAGTCGGATATGTCGCCAATGTCGCAAAACGGAAGTGGAGACTCTAATCTCGGCGGAGGAGAATGACCTGCAACAAGCGCCCACTGTGAGTCCCCATTGCACCACCAGCTCCAGTCCCTTCCCCTCTGATCCCCCTCGCTGGCTCCTTTACCCTCCCCTGTAATACCCCTTCTCCCCCATGGCTCTTCCCCCGTCATTTCTTCGAGCTCTCTCCCCCCCCCCCCCCCCACCTACCCCCTCTGCTGCAACAACCCCCCCCCCCCCGGCCACACACACCCTCCCCCCCCACCTCACCCCCCTCTCCCGCTGTTTTCTTCACATTAGGAAAGGTTTGCAATATACTTGAGATGCATTGAAAGATGATATATGCAAAAGGATAATTCTTGTATGCAATGCTTCATTTGATGTATTCTAAAGAATAAGATAAATTAGAATAAAAAAATGCATGCCTGCATTTCTATTTTTTAATGATTACAGTTGTATTGTCAGTGAGAAAATTACATAAATGTCGGGAACCATTTGTGAGTTTCAGAGAGGAGTTTTATTGAGTTACCATTTGTAAAGTTGCACTGAAGCTCCCTGAACTTATTTTCACCTTGCTCTTATTACTAAAACACTGATTCATCATATGTGTCTAGATTCAAAAAGGACATTTATGCTTGCAATGGAGGGTGCCAATTGGCCTCAAGTGGAAGTCATTTCCTGTTGCAAGACCAATAACGTTTCGCATTAAAGTCGTGCTCACATGGTTGAATAGCACTTTTCCAAACTCTTTACTTTCTGCTGACAGATAAGTTCACAAGTTATAGGAGTAGAATTAGGCCATACGGCCTATTGAGTCTACTCTGCCATTCAATCATGGCTGATCTCTGCCTCCGAGTCCCATTATCCTGCCTTCTCCCCATAAACCCTTGACATCTGTTCTAATCAAGAACTTGTCTATCTCTGCCTTAAAAATATCCACTTGGCCTCCACAGCCCTCTGTGGCAATAAATTCCACAGATTAAATACCCTCTGACGAAAGAAGTTCCCCCTTTCTAAAAGAACACCCTATAATTCTGAGGCTTTGACCTCTGGTCCTAGACACTCCCACCAGTGGAAACATCCTTTCCACATCTACTCTATCTATGCCTTTCATTATTCTGTAAGTTTCAATGAGGTCCCCCCTCAATCTTCTAAACAGCGATTAGAGGCCCAGTGCAGTCAAGCGCTCATCATATGTTAACCCTTCACCTTCCTTGTATGGCAAGCCATAGCCCTAGAAGAAATGCATTGCATCATATCTCTTGCACCTTGACTAGTGATGGTCTCTCTTTGCCAAATGCATGGACTTTTGCTGCAAAATTAAGCCATGATCACCCCTGGACTGCCAGCCTTGGCTAGCTCAGTCCTGTTGTACTTTTGCCTTGGGCTAGCTCAATCCCTTTTTGCTTAACTCATAAAATTGTGCGACATTCCTGTTTACATTTGTCAGGGTAATTTATTAGTTATGAATTATGAAAGCATTCCTTCTCTTGTAGTTATGATCGTGAAGATTAACAATGTCCTCGTAAATGTCACTTTTGTAAGGATTTATCTTTTAAAGGATTGCCACTAGCAGAGTACATAAAGAAACATATTTTGTAGATTCTATAGAAGGGTGGCACAGTAGCACAGCTAGTAGAGTAATTACCTCACCACACCAGACACCTGGGTTATCCATCCCTCCCTCAAGTGCGGTTTGTGTGGATTTCACACTTTCTCTCTGTGACCGCGTGGGTTTACTCTGGGTGCTCTTATATCTTTTCACAACCCAAAGACGTGTGGGTTTGTAGGTTAATGGCCTCTGTAAAATTGCCCAGAATGTATAGAGAGTGGGTGAGAACATGTATAACATATAACTAATGTGAGCGGGTGATTGATGATTGGTGTAGATTCGTTGGGCTGAAGGGCCCATTTCCATGCTCTATCTATAAAGAAAAATCTTTCTGACTGTATGTGGACAACTTAAATTGGAGACTGAAAAATGGCAAAATCTTCAGAGGAATCCTCTGAACCTTCAGATGAATCCTTGTTCAAAACAAAGACATGTATAAATCACAGTTATACAGCACGGAAACATGCCCCTCGACCCAACTTGCCCATGCCAACTAAGATACCCCATTTTACACCAGTTGGTCCATATCTTTCTAAACGCAGGCAGAGGTTCACCTGCACCTTTTCCAACCTCATCTATTGCATCCGCTGCTCTAGATGTCAGCTGCTCTACATTGATGAGAACAAGCGTAGGCTTGGCGATCGCTTCGCCAAACACCTCCGCTCGGTTCGCAATAACCAACCTGATCTCACGGTGGCTCAGCACTTCAACTCCCCCTCCCATTCTGAATCCGACCATTCTATCCTCAGAGTGAGAACCACCGTAAATTGCATTGTCCTTGACAATTCTGGGTCAGGATCCAGTAGCATGGAGTCCAAGACGACCGGAGACCCATTTCTGCTGCAGCCTTCATCCGCCTTCCCAACCGTTATGACGCTCCACCAAGGTCAGCCATCATCCTCCGCCTGTTCCACCATTGAGGGCTTGGTTGGATTGCTCCTTGTCAGAGACCCCCCCCCTTGACCTTACCACCATGGGTGCCCCTACCAGGAGCATAGCTCCAGACAGCATTGCTCTCAGGATATCAGGTCCACACAAGCTTCTCCACCACGACAAGGTGACAATCCATGGAGAACTGATCAGAAATTAGGTAGGACCTACCACATATGCTCTCACCAAAAGAAAACATTGGGAAATCACATTTAAGAAGTATACTGGTACATAAATAAAAAGTTTACATCTTTTTGAACGCATTGAGGAAAATAATATTTGGAAGGGACTTAATATTGTGGATTATAGCCAGACGAAAATTCTGAGGAAGTGTCTTGGACTGGAAACGTTGACTCTGTTTACCCTACCACTGCTGCCTGATCTGTTAAATGTTCCCAGCACTTTCCGTTTTTGTTGGACATTGCAATACAGTGGGTGTTTAATTAGGCCGTGTTTGCTATTCCGGCATGCAGTACGTTATGGTGATAACCACAGGAGTACACACAATGAGCACATTTACAGAGTTATGTAAAAGTTAATGAATGACGCACCAGGATCCCTGGCTGAAAGTCACCATCCATTTTCCGTCTCCACTTCCAAGTCTTCATTCAGCTTCCTAGTTTTCTGCATGGTTTCTCCTTCCCATGTTGCAAAAATGCTAACATTTCCGGCAAGGCTGGATTTTTATAGCAGGCTTGGGACTGAATTTCCATGAGGATTCTCCTCCCTTATCAATGTAACTGTGGTGGATGAATCACAAAATTCCCAGAAAAGCAAAGCAAACTATATGTAGACTGTGCTATTTCCCCAGGTTTGCCAAATAACGGATGAAACTATGTGAAAAATAAACAAAAATCACAAAACATGTATGTAAAATTAAACTCTTAATTCCACCATAAACAAAGAACTTTTAAAGGCCAGAATAAGACCTTTCAACTATGAAAAAAAAATTAAGAAAATTACTTTGGAAGATTGAGCAGATTATAAGATGACTGACTTTTGACATGAGCCAATGTTACATGTCAATAATCAAAGTCAAGCAGCAGAATAAGACATAAACAATCGATGAGATCATAGGCTGTTGAAACCTTTGTTCCTTTGACTGTGAATTTTCATAAATCATGCGTCTTCAAAGCTCAGTCTTGCAACCAATCATAGTTTTACATAACTGAATCAGCCATTGAAAGTACATAATACAGTTATGTTTCCTTAAGATTTAATAAGCGTAATTTTAAACAAAAATCTATCCCAGACTTGGCTCAAACTTGGCCCTTATTCATACACCACTCTGGAATCGTGTGCAGTAGTCATTTATCCCATCGGTGAATGTAGGACTTTGGTCTGCCAATTTTCTGCCACGTTTCTCTATTTTATAGCAGTAATTAAATTCAAGCTATCTTAATCGCCTGTGAAATGCTCTAGGACAACTACTGTCACTAAAGTCATTACGTACATGTAATTATTTGTTTTATGATAAACCCCCGTTTAATAGTTCCCAATATTTAACAAAATGTTTTGTCTGCCTGGATATTACAAGGCAAATAGGTTCCTTCAGTGTTGCAGATTTCTATGATTCTATGGTATGAAATGAGTTTTATTTAATTTTTCATGATTGTAATGTTACATGCAAGCTTATTCTTTTAATTATGACAGCTGGGTCAAATTAAAACCAGGATGAGCAGTGATTTAACATATCTGTTCTGGTGAAAGAATGTCACAGACTGCACTTTTATCTGGTTTGTTTGGGGGTGAAGCCTCAGACTGTACAAACTGATTGGATAGATGCAGGACTGGGGATAAGGAATTTTCATGTTGGACGCTCTTTTGTCTTATTATGAAGGGTCTCGACCAGAAACGTCACCCATACCTTCTCTCCAGAGATGCTGCCTGCCCTGTTGAGTTACTCCAGCATTTTGTGTGTTTATCTTCAGCATCTGCAGCTCCTTCTCACACAAATCCCATTTCCTTGATAGAAAGGATTTATCATAAAATTAATGATTTGTATGCCAAGGTAAAGGAAGTAACCTGGTCCATCCAAAATAATTTTTTTATATGTCATCAATATATATAGGCATTTTACAAAATCATCTTGCGAGAAGAAGGAAAAACACCTTCCAGATGCTGTACTTACCAGTTTTAGGGTTGTTGAATATTGTAAAGGGGCTGTCCCAATGCGGCGACCTAATTTGCGGGTTCAGACGAGTTTGCCCCCGACTCATACGCATAGCATGGTTGACATGAGGTCCTAGGAGGTCTTTGTAACTCTCCTTCATGCTCAAGAGTAGTCCCCGCCTACTCGAGGCCTCAGCTAGGTTGCGGAGTATTTTTCAACGTGCTGAAAAATGCCCGCGAGTAACGAAAATTCGCCATGGAAAAAAAAAATGTTTACTCCTGGGTTTAGTTGAGGTAGGTCCTAGTAGGTCATAATGCTATTTGTAGGTAGTCTAAGTCAATCAAAGTTACTCAAAGGTAGTCGAAGGTAAAGCTCGTTTAGAGAAAAAAGGTGAGTAAACCGACCGGTAATGTTAAATGCCCGCTAAACTTTATTAAACTTTGTCTGGCTTCTTAAAAGTGGCTCCACTCCTTCTCCCCCACATCCTTCTCCTCCTTACTCTCCTTCTCCCCTTTTTTCCCCCATCCCCTCTCTCCTCCTTACTCTCTCTCTAAAGGACTTACAGTCCCCGTCTTTTTTTTTTCCCTTCACTTTCCCTGGCCCCCACCTTGCTCTCCCCCTCTCCCCCCCCCCCTGACCCCCCTTTCCACGGTAGGTCAAAGACAGGGACGTTTTTGAAATTTGATGTATTTAAATTATGTTTTAGTGCATTGTAGAAGTATGATTTCAATGTTTTTTTTGGAAGTATTTTTAAGATCATGTAGAGCCTACATGAGAGATAGGAGCAGGTGATTATTATGTTTGTTATAGCTCCACCTCCAAAAACTGGGGGATAATACAGGCCATCCTACACCTCAAAACAACCCCCCCTCCCCCCCCAGTCCCCCCGATCGATGCCAGTGCCTTCTACGGTACAGAACATTTGACTAAATATTTTTAAAATGTGTTATAATTTCGTGCTATTTTTTTTTGTTTGTAGTTGAAAAAAGGGACAAGAAATAACCATGACATTTCCTGATTTTGCAGAGTCATACAAATTATGTTTTGCTCGAGGAAAAAAATCAGAGCATTTTGGAAGTATGTGTTCTCTCCTTTTAACGTATATTTAATTTTGATTTGAATATAGAATCATCAAACCATGACATTAATAAAAGGGGTATATGTTTGTGGAAACATAACTTTTTTAAAGTAAGACTTTCGAGAAATCTAAAATGCTTTAGAAATGTACTTTTCAATGCACTGTCTCTTGCCCAGAGTAGGTGAATCGAGGACCAGAGGACAGATTTAAGGTGAAGGGGAAAAGATGTCATAGGAATCTGATGGGTAACTTTTTCCACACAAAGGGTGGTGGGTGCATGGAACAAGCTGCCAGAGGAGGTAGTTGAGGCAGGGACTATCCCAACATTTAAGAGAGAGTTAGATTGATACATGGATAGGACAGGTTTGGAGGGATATGGACCAAAAGCAGGTAGTGGAGTTGGGACATGTTGGCGGATGTGGGCAAGTTGGGCTGAAGGGCCTGTTCACACACGAGTTGGAGCTGCCTATGACTTCATTATACCTCCACCATGCATGAATGCTTCAAAATCAAGTGGTCGAATTTTATTGCCATATACTCAAGCATAGAAACATAGAAAATAGGTGCTGACCTCCGAGCCAGCACTGCCATTCGATATGATCATGGCTGTTCATCTAAAATCAGTACACCTTTCCTGTTTTTTCCCCATGTCCCTTGATTTTGCTAGCCCCAAGAGCTAAATGTAACTCTCTGTTGAAAACATGCAGTGAATTGGGCTCCACTGCCTTCTGTGACAGAGAATTCCACAGATTCACAACTCTCTGGGTGGAGAAAGTGTGTCCTCATCTCAGTCCTAAATGGCCTACCCCTTATTCTTAAACTGTGACCCCTGGTTCTAGACTCCCCCAACATCAGGAATGTTTTTCCTGCAGTTACAGGATGCTTTCTCCAACCACCCCCATTTGAAGGGCACTATCTTCCACCGCTTCTACCCAGTGCTTGGTACCTACTTCCAGCAGCCATTGGTTGTCCTCCTGGCTGCACCGGGTCCATGCCGGTCACCAGGGCAAATTCGGAGCAGAGACTCTCATGGCAGTGGCGCAACGCTTCCGACGCCTCCGGCGGCCCGGGACTCTTGTACTGAGGCTGCTCCATGGCTGGAGCTGCCCGGCAAACACTCGCCAGCTCCGGATCCCCGTCAGCACCTGCCCCCACCGCTGCTTCTGCTTCCATCCCTCCCACCCTCCGCCATGGCTCTCCTACACCTACAACCAGGTTGCTCAGAGCACAGCAGCTCCTCGTCCAGAGCCGGAGACATTGAAACATGTTTCGCAAAAAAAGTGGGGGGGCTGCCAGTTCGCGGCCCATGGTTAGGAGGCAACACTGGAAGGAATGTTAATGTGGACTGGCTTTCCAGTCCTTCTAGAAACTGGCCCAAAGTTGCACTAGCAGAGACCACTGAATATTCTAAAAATCCTAGACCTGGAAACAGACTAGAAGGATTTAATGTCCCAATAAGTAAAACAACATTTACATTCTTGCTGAAATTACTTCGGATTATGTAGGATTACATAGAGTACATGGGACAAAAACCGACAACACTGGTCACTTTGTATATTTTGCTCCGTGAACCTTGCCCTACCTCATGCAGGGTTTCAATCTGAAACGTCAGTAGTTCCACCCCCGCCCCTTTCCCCACCACCACAGGAGTTCCTCCAGTAGATTGGTAGTCCAGATTCCAGCATCTGCTCTATCATGTGTCTCCACTGGCCTATTTTCACCTGAATGCATCAGTATACCACCCTTTCCCCAAGTATGTTTTTCAAGCATCACCCCACCCCGTTAATGCATTAGAAAGAAGAGCCCAGATCAGAAATTCTTCTGCAATAGGGAAACTACTTTAAAGTTACCCTGCTTTGCGTTAAGCATCCCGAATAGATGAATTCTCGTAGACATAAGCTATTGAGTAGAGACCATGGGGTGTGTAGTGCAATTTGAAGTAGTACATCAGGGAGTGGACCAACACAACAGGAATGGAACCTACTGAAGTTCTGTAATTTACCGCTGAGAATTGGGACATTGGAAGTTGACAGTACGATACCAGATGAAGAATTATACACTTTGGAGATAATCACGTTTTGGGGGGTAGAGATGTTTGGTTGGGGGTGTGGTGATTGGACATATGATTGGTGTTGAGAAAGGGCTTGGACAGGTAATAGCATCAGATTAGGGATTGGGGGAAGATGGTAGCTAAACACAGCACTAAAGCAAGGGAAAGATGGAAAATTAAAGGAATTTTTTCAGAAATTCAAATTAATGGAATCTTCTCTGAAGATTCTGTACCAGGAGTCCACATTTACAAAAGCATCCCCTGAAGTATCATCTCAGTAACAAAACATATATTTGTTAAAACTGCAACCTGACTTCTGCTGGCACTGTGAAAAGTGCTGCATTGCAGAGTTTATGCAAGTGGGAGCTGAGATAGCTGACAGATTAAAAAAAATGTTCTTACTTGCCAACCTGCAGCTAGTATATCACCTTGGGTAAAAATGAGATACACGAAACCAACAGGAAAAACTTAATATAATGTAGAAGTGAAATGTACAGATTTCTAGCACTATTAATTTTAAAGTTTTTTTTTTAATTTGCTGGAAGCATTAGTTATCGTATTTCACCAAAGCCAGCATCAGATGGGGAAATTACAAGACTGTGCAAAAAAGCTCTGGAGTCTATTATCCTTCATTTTCACAAATCACAAACTAACAAATGTTCACAATTTTATTTATCTCTGACATATCGTTGATAATTTTCAATACCATTATTTTATTAAATACTATTAACCTTTGGTTATTAAAAATGGAAAAGGCATTTTAATAATGTGTGAATAATGTTTAATTCAATAATTATCAAATTTTATTAAAATAATATAAACAAGATGATTTCAGTAGGGCTCAGTAATCTGCAGTGCTTTGGTAAGACTGAATGCGTCCGAATACCGAGAATTTCAGACTGTAGTTTTGAGTTTGAGTTCCAGTTGATATTTAGATTCCATCAGTCTCAACCAGAGCAGATACATAGGAGATAAAAAAAGATTGCAGATGCTGTGGTCTGGAGCAAATAATACACTGCAGAGAGACTCAACGGGTCAGCAAGCATATGTGGAGGTAAAGGGATACCCAACACTTCAGCTCAAGATCTTATATCGGGACTGAGAATGTGGAGGGACAACGGAAAAAGACCTCATTATCATAACATGCTGGGAACCCCCTCGTTAAGGTTTGGGTTCCAGGGTACAATGCTGAGATCTCTTTTGAGGACAGACCCTTCAGCATCAGAGGGGATGGTGAAGACATGGCAGGAGTTGGAGCTGAGGCAATGCGTGGGGTCAAAAGAGGGTAATGGGAGGAGGGCTTGCTTGGGGAGGATGGCAAGATAGAGGAAGAGGGCACAGAGAGCAGAGGGAACCCGAACATCTACACTCCCTGTCCTAATGCAGGGCCCCGACCCAAAACGTGACCATCCCTCTGCATCCACAGATGATCCGCTGAGCTTCTTCAATCTCTTTTTGAAACCAAATTATTTTTTCCCCAAGACATATGAATTTGTTCAGTTCTTGGGGGCAGTAGGTAACCGTTTCACCTTGTGGAGGAGAAAGGATAATTTAAGGGTAGAAAAACACAACATGGGCAGCGGCTGCTAGCAGGATAAAGTGATAGCTGAAGTGTGTAAGAACATGACAATGTAAACATATGGTAGTAAGAAGTACAAGAAAAAAAATATTGAGTACATCCAGCAAAATGTGCATAAGATCAGTAAGAGGACGGACAATGCATCAGTGAACTAATCTCTGTCAAGTTCTAATATCAGAGTTTATTAATCTTTACAATGCTTACTTTTTATTAGTGGTACTAACCATATGTTCGTGTTTATTCAATTAAGCAAAGATAGTGTGAAGGTTATGTTGAATGGCAGTATTTTGCCTGACACAATACAGAACATTACCATTGTCTACAAGTTCAACAACTAATTATTAATCCTTAAGTATATAATTGGTGTGTGAAACCGAGGGGTGGTGGGTAGGCAGAATAATTGATTGAGAACTGCAGAAATGCAAGAGGTGATGTATGAACACGTGCCTCGGCCAGCTCTTTATAAAGCTGCCATACTTAATCTCTCATTGCTAGTCATCTGTTCCATTCACAAGTGGGCATCTCTTCCCCCTTTTAACATTTCTTCCCCCATTTATCAGTATTCCACCGCCTATTTTCTGGTAATCATCAATTTTATTAAGTGAGAAATGTTATTTATCATTAACTTTCATAACATCCTTCAGCACTTTATAACAATGGAGTATTTTTGGAGTGTCAGATATGCCTCAGTTCATTTGCACACAAACATAATTATGATCATGGTGAGATAATTTGTATTAGCAATTGTCACATCTTCGCCTCAGATGTGGAATAATAATAATACTGACACAATATTTACAGGTTACATTCCTGGTCTCCGTGTTTATTATCTCACCCAGCCATGGCCTCCTGCCGTGGCTTACTTAGTGCACATGCGATCTGACCTCCAAGTCATCTGATGCAAAGGTCATGCATGATATGTGCATATTATCATCATGACGCATCGTCATGATATCCATCCCTCCTTTACCAGAATTAAACTTTAAATTAATATGTGTTATTTCTAATATACTTTCCAATTAAATTCTTACTAAACATATTTGTGTTTTCATTTGTGTTCCAATAATTCACGAAACAGATGCATTACAACTACAAAACAAATGCAACTTTTTTCACTCATGTAACCTTAATAAACTCCTTGCTCATAATAAACAGTATCATACTAAACAGTATCATAATCTATAACACAAAATCGTCGTATCTCTTGGGGACGCTCCTTTCATGTTTTGGTCTACCAGCTGGCACAGAAGCATCAGAGCCTGTTCAATCTGCTAAAGTGTTGTCACCCAGACACCTTCTCTGATCAACACCTGTGTTGCAGCATGCTGCCTCTGGAACTCTGGTCACCACCTTGGAAATATCGTCTGGCCACTCTGAATCAGTAGCTCTTGATGGATTTTGGGCTACCGCGTTTTGTGTGTCCCTGGACATGTACTTTTTGACACTCGATACATTTCTCTTGTAGATAGCAGCTTCTGGAGATCTGACAGTCACCATGCTGCCGCTCCTCGATACAACATTGTATGGCTGGCGATGGTAAAGAGTGTCTATCTTACCGCCATCATCTTACCTCACAAGCACATCATCCCCAGGAATTATTTCAGAGTGCCTGGCTCCTCATTTCAAGTCGGCATACCATTTTGCCGCACCTTTCCTTTCGGCCTCACAGTCTCTCAGCTCCTTGTCTTCCATCATCTCTCGGACTTCTGGTATTTTAGTGCAAATTTTCCTTCCAACAAAGCTTCTGCTGGACTTTTCCCTGTCGTTGAATGAGTGATCGCCCGATATGTAGCTACGTATGCTAACAGTGCCTCCTTCCAGTTTTTCCCTTCGGCGTGGGTGATTCGTATCCTCTTCTCTAGGGACTGGTTTTGTCTCTCAACTTCTCTGTTAGTTTGTGGAGTCACCTTGTGATGATGGATGTCTGTGATTCTCATGTAGTCAGCAAACATCTCAGAAACAAACTGTGGCCCATTGTCGGAATACAATGTAACAGGCAACCCGTGTCTGGCGAAGATCTCTGCTAATGCCTGTACAGTCTGGTCTGCTGTAGTTGACTTCATCACTGCATACTCATAGTACCTGCTATAATAGTCTACCACTACCACAATTGATTCACCTTTTGGAAATGGTCCAAGAAAGTCAACAGCTATGTCAACCCAAGGTCTTGTTGGCAACTTGGTACTTCTAATTGGTTCTGGTGGGTTTCTCCTGCTTGTGATTTGGCACCAATTTTCTGCCATCTTTCTCACATCCTGGCCACCTCACTTTGCTCCGCAAATTCTGTTTAGTACCGACGATGCCTAAATGTCCTTCATGAGCTAATGACACGGTCCTTGGTCGTAGTGTCTGCGGGATCACCAATCTGCTACCTCTCAGCACACACTGACCAATTACACAAAATTCATATTTTATGGGAACATATGCTTTGTAAGGGCATTGATCCCATTGCCCATTGTGAATGTGTGCTCTGATATCTTTGTGTTCAGGATCATGTTCTGATTCCCTTTCAACTTCCTTTGTTGTCACGGCTCCTGGTGTTGACTGAATTGCGATGAATCGCACAAAGTTCTCTGCTTCCATCTCTATCGTGGATGTTGCTCCCAGCTGTTCACCCTTCAACAGTCTCAAGAGCGGGTCACGATGTTTGTTTTTCCAGCAATGTGGACTACTTTGTACTTGTACTGTTGGAGTCTCAGCACCCAACGATCTATTCTGGCACATGGCTTAGACCTTGTCGAATAGATCACTTCCAGCGGCTTGTGATCTGTAACAAATTCAAATTCAATGCCGTACAAGTATGCATGGAACCTTTCACAGGCCCATACTAGTCCCTTTGTGGAGTGAACACGTGGACAACATGGTCACTAAAGCCAAACCTATGGAAGTGAAAACCACAGCATACACAACATTGGTTAGACCCTTACTGGAATATGCTTCATGCCCCTGGGACCCATACAAAACTGGTCATATCAACAAACTAGAAGGGGTACAGAGGAAAGCAGCATGTATATGCATCGGGAACTACAATAGAGGTAGTAGTGTCACCCAGATGCTGTCCGACCTGGAGTGGGAAACGCTGGAAACAAGAAGGGCGAGGAACAGACTAGCCATGTTATACAAGATTCAAAAGGGGATTCGTGGGCATAACTGCAGATAGATACATAGCATACTCAGCAGAAAGGAGAACATGAAAGAGAAATGATATGCAAATAGAAATCCCATTCGCCAGGACAGATATTTATAAGAACTCATTCTTTGTAAGAACCTTAAGAGAATGGAATAAACTAGACAACAATATAGTCAAATCACCTTCACTAGACAGTTTTAAGGGGGCAATAACAGTACATTAGTATGCACAACACACCCAAGTTGGCGATATGCAGAGTACTGCCCTGCTGACTCCAAATTCAGAAGTTTCAGAAGATAGTTCCAGTGCTTCTTTCTCTGGTTGAGAATACCTTCTCTCCACGCTGGTTAACAATCGACTGGCATATGCTATGATTCTGGGTCCATCTGCATGTGTCCGTACCAGCACTGCTCCTAAGCCGACTGGACTAGCATCTGCTATGACTTTTGTGGGTGCAGCTGGATCATAATGTCCAAGGGTTTCTGCACTCATTTGATTCTGTTTCAGTGATTTGAACGCCTGTCTCTGTTCACTACCAAACTGGAACGGTACGTCCTTCCTGGTCAACTTTCTCAGCGGATCTGCCAATGTAGCAAAATTTGGAATAAAATTTGCACAATAATTGACCAGTCCTAGAAAACTCCTCATCTTGGTTGCATTCTGAGGTTCACGGGCATCTGCTACAGCTTTCACTTTATCTTTGGCTGGGTTCAGCCCTTCACTTATGAGTCTGTGTCCCATGAACTCCATCTCAGAGACGCCAAACTTGCACTTGTCTTCATTCACAGTGAGACCTGCTTCTTGAAGTTTAGTCAACACTAGCTTCAACCTCCTGTCATGATCTTCACGAATTGATGCATGGACGATAATGTTTGCTGATCCTGGTACCCCTTGAATCACTGTAGATTTTGTACTGATAGATCTCGGGAGCAAAATTGGGTCCAAACATCAGTCTTTTGTACCGGTACAATCCGCAGTGAGTGACGAATGTTGTCACCTCTCTTGACTCAGGATGCAATTCCAACTGATGATATCCCCATTTGAGATCAATTTTGTAAAACACTTTATTGGTTGATAACTCTTGTAACACCTCATCAACCGTAGGAATTGGGTGCCTTTCTCTGATTATTGCCTCATTGGCTCTCCTCATGTCAACGCAGTTTATATGTCATCATTGGGTTTCGGCACAATCACAACTGGACTCACCCATGGTGTCGAACGTTCAACTGGTTCAATAATATCCTGATCAATCAACTCATTGATTTTAGCTTCTACTTTTCCACAAAGTCCAAATGGCATTCTACGCACCGGTTGAGCTATCAGCTTGACATTTTCATCAAATGCTAACTTCACTTGCCGGCCTTTCAATTTTCTAACTCCTTGGAATACTGAATGAAATTCCTGCCTCATGTCATTTCTTCTTCCCTGCACTGAATTGACCTGCACTCCGATGTGAAGCACTCCCAGCACTCGAGCTGTATTTCTACTTAGCAGAGTTCTCCCTTCTCCTCTATCACCATGAATTCTGCTTCAGTGTCTCCATCTCCGACCTACTTTAGCCGTGAAACATCCAATGGTCTGCAATGGTTTAGTTGCGGTGTAGGGATATAACTTCCTCCTACACCTCCTTGACGTGCACTTGATTTTCTGCTGTTTCAATCATTCCCAAAGTGATCTGTCAATTATGTTGCTGTCAGAATCTACAATCACTGGCACTGTAACACCTCCAATGGTCACTGCAACTTTCTCGTGATGGCTCTCATTCAATGCAAACTGATAATTCCATTTAACAGCATGCTCACCAGCTTCATCACTGTCTTCATCACTTTCGAAATCACCTTCTACGTGACAGACGTGACTCTTCTTTTTCTGCCAAGGTCTGTCCTTCTTTTCACTGGACTTCCCTTTCTTGTAATCACTTGTCTTGTCCCTGGCCTTACTTTTACATTTTGTTGCAAAATTATCTTTATCTCCACATTTCCTACATGTTCTACCTTTTGCTGGACAACATGCATCTTTCCCTATGTGACCCTTGTTGCCACACCTGCAATACTCGATCTCACGTTCAGGCTTACTTCTTGGTCTACCGTCGGACAGCTGGTTAACTTGCCCAGTTTTGGAATCTTTCAATTTCATGCTGTAAAATTGTCCCTCAACAGTTTCCAGTGCTGCTGCAATCAACAAAGCATCATTAAGGTTTAACTCACCCCCTTTTTCTAGCAGCCTTCTCCTGAGCTGCAGTGCTGGACAACCTGATCCAATATCTGGTTTTCCACATCAACAGCCACATATTTGCATCCTACAGACACCTGTCTGAGTCTCGTCACAAATTGAGCAACAGTCTCACCCTCTTCCTGCATTGTTTTATAGAATAAATGGCGTTGAAATGTAGCATTCGGCACCACCGCATAATGACTGTTCAAAGAATCAATGGCTTTCTTATAGTCTTCCTTCATTCCGGTATCAGGGAGTGTTTTAAACATTTCTTGAACTGCTGGCCCCGCGGTGAAAAGAAGCAACGCTCTCCGCTGCGCTTTCTGTCCCGGCGTACTCTCCTCAAGAAAGAGCCCTCGACTGTTGGTGTAAGCTTCACGCTGACGGCAGGGGCAGAAAACCCGGGGGGTCCAGAGGGGACACGTCCCCTCCATGTTTTGAGAGGTGGGGGACATCCCCCCCAAGTTTTTGTGATCCCGATTTTAAAATCCCCGTTTTTAGCGCTGGATTGAGCCTCCAAAGCTTTGCGCGTGTGTGTGAGTGTGCGCATGCGCGTGTGGCCACCAACAAATTGTGTCCCCCGTCCCCTCCATGTTTTGATAGTGAGTTCCGTTCTTGGCTGACAGTACTCGCATCACCCGTCCGATCGAAGTGTGGAACTCCACGTAGTGCTAAGAAATCAGCTCCAGCGACCGCCATTTAAAAAAAAAAAATTTTTCCAGCTCGAAGCCACGAATTCAGAATCCAAAGTATCCTCGTCGCCAATGTCACATCTTCGCCTCAGATGTGGAATAATAATAATACTGACACAATATTTACAGGATACATTCCTTGGTCTCTGTGTTTATTAACTCACCCAGCCATGGCCTCCTGCCTTGGCTTACTCAGTGCACATGTGATCTGACCTCCAAGTCATCTGATACAAAGGTCATGATATTTGCATATCATCATCGTGACTCATCATCATGACAATAATATTGATTGTTTAGTTTAGTTTAAACATATAGCAAGGAAACAAGCCCTTCAATGTCAGGACTGTCATATGAAGAAAGACTGGATAGACTCGGCTTGTACTTGCTACAATTTAGAAGATTGAGAGGGGATCTTATAGAAACTTACAAAATTCTTAAGGGGTTGGACAGGCTAGATGCAGGAAGATTGTTCCCAATGTTGGGGAAGTCCAGGACAAGGGGTCACAGTTTAAGGATAAAGGGGAAATCCATTAGGACCAAGATGAGAAAAACATTTTTCACACAGAGAGTGGTGAATCTCTGGAATTCTCTGCCACAGAAGAAGGTAGTTGAGGCCAGTTCATTGGCTATATTTAAGAGGGAGTTAGATGTGACCCTTGTGGCTAAAGGGATCAAGGGTTATGAAGAGAAGGCAGGTACAGGATACTGAGTTGGATGATCAGCCATGATCATATAGAATGGCAGTGCAGGCTCGAAGGGCCGAATGGCCTACTCCTGTGCCTATTTTCTATGTTTCTATGTTTCAAAACACTGAGTTCATGCTGACCATTGATTACCTGTTCACATTAGTTCCAGCTTATCCCACTTTGTCTTCCGCGCCCTAAACATTAGGACAATTTACAGAGACCAATTAACCTATAAACCTTTAGGAAACCGGAGCACCCGGAGGAAACCCTGCACATGGATAGCACCTGAGGTTAGGATTGAACCCAGGTCTCTGACAATGTGAAGCAGCAGCTCTTCCAGCAGTGCCACTGTTCTGCCCCAATGACTGAGGGTGTTCATGTTGGCCAGAGTACCATGGATAGGATTCTGGCTCTTCTTCAAAATAATGTTGAGCTGGCAAGCCTCAGTTTATTTATCTGGGAAATAAAACAGCAATCAGCTTAGCTTTGTACTCTCGGATGTTTTACACTCGCAATCTTCTAACAGAAGTGAAGATGCTACTAACTGAACCACAGATGTAGAATGTGTAGGAAAGAACTGCAGATGCTAGTTTAAATCGAAGATAGACATAAAATGCTTGAGTAACTCAGCGAACAGGCAGCATCTCTGGAGACTAGAGATGCTATCTCTGTACTGCTCATTCCCCTGACATCAGTTTAAAGAAGGGTCTCGACCTGAAATGTTACCCAATCCTTCTCTCCAGAGATGTTGCCTGTCCCACTGAGTTACTCCAGCATTTTGTGTCTATCATAGATGTAGAATATTCTGTTGATAGTGTATTCTGAATTAATCTATTTTTATGATGTTTTAGTATGAATCATACTAAGCAAAGAAAAGAAACAGTTATAAACCATAAAATAGTGGAAATATTCAGCAGTATCTCCAAACTGAACTAAACTAAACTAAACAGGTCAGGCACCACCACAATGGAGAGCGAAACAAAGTTAATTTTTCAGGTTTAAGAAGGAACTGCAGATGCTGGAAAATCGAAGGTAGACAGAAATGCTGGAGAAACTCAGCGGGTGAGGCAGCATCTATGGACCGAAGGAAATAGGCAACGTTTCGGGTCGAGACCCTTCTTCAGACAGATGTGAAGGTGGGGGGGGGGGGGGGGGGGGGGGGGGGGGAAGAAAGGAAGAGGTGGAGACTGTGGGCTGAGGGCGAGCTGGGAAGGGGAGGAGAAAGCAGGGACTACCTGAAAATGGAGGTCAATGTTCATACCGCTGGGGTGAAAGATTGATAATAGACAAGAGACAATAGACTGCCAACCAATTTTCTATCCATGTCAGCACTCTACCCCCAATACCATGTGCCCTAATTTTTCCCACTAATCTTCTATGTGGGACCTTATCAAATGATTTCTGAAAGTGCAGGTACACTGCATCCACTGGCTCTCCCTTGTCCATTTTCCTAGTTACATCCTCAAAAAATTCCAGAAGATTAGTCAAGCATGATTTCCCCTTCGTAAATCCATGCTGACTCGGACATTTCCTGTTACTGCTATCCAAATGTGCAGCTATTTCATCTTTTATAATTGACTCCAGCATTTTCCATCTTCCCCACCACCGATGTCAGGCTAACTGGTCTATAATTCCTTGTTTTCTCTCTTCCGCCTTTCTTAAAAAGTGGGATAACATTAGCTACCCTCCAATCCACAGGAACTGATCCTGAGTCTATAGAACATTGGAAAATTATCACCAATGCATCCATGATTTCTAGAGCCACTTCCTTAAGTACCCTGGGTACTTAAGTGGTACTTGATGACCTTTCATCAGAACAGTTACTTTAATATGTGACAATTTGATTTTGTATCTTGTAGCTGTACCATGTTATGATAATGGACGGATACAGTTCTGTTACGATTAGGACTTTTTTACAGTTTTCATTTTTACTTTTATGTATCATTTTATTAATAATTTAAAATTTGGTTAAACTCACTTAACTTTTATGCATAGTTACAGATGGTAAAATCTTGCAGTTAAACAGCAACTGACGATAAAGATCCAGATACTAGTGTAACCTGCAACAAATGAATATTGGCTGTGATTAAAACCAGGTAAATATACATTTATTTGAATTTCCAAACTATGCGAGATGTTTTTCACCTACAACCAAATACCATACCAGATTAGTAAAACTCCTTTCATTTCTTTTGAATGTCCTATTCACAATCAGTGAAGCACAATTGAACAATTGATCCACTGTTGCTTTCCAGGCAAATGATGTGACAAAATTGTAAGATCACACAAGCAGCGATCATACAATCATTTAACATGGGCAAAATCTTGTTTTCTTTTAAAGAAGTGTACCGACATTAACTAGGAATCTACTCTTTTCTGCCAATCTCTCTTTATTTACCACTGCTGGTTTAGGAATGAAAAAGCAGTAATTGGAACTTCAAACTTCATGAAGGAAAAAGATTAGACTTTATTGCCCTCCATCACAGTAAGGAATGTGGGGAAACCGCTGTGGTGGATGTTTATGTTAACTTATGGAGTTGTGGTCTTGTGCCCTTTTTCAGTATGGTTGTATGGTAATACAAATATCACTGTACCTTAATTGGCACATGTGTCAATAAAAGGCCTTTGGAACTTTTGAAACCTTTGAAACAAATGACTTGGAATAAATGGGATAATGCCACAGAAGAAAATCATATTATAGAATCAATACCATCAGAAGTCTTATCAATAGAAGCTCAAATAACAAAGCACATAAGACACCAATACATGAATTTCAGCAGATATATGTGAAAGTCTAAGTTCAAATTACATTTAAAAATCAAGAATGCCAATAATTGGCATTCATTGCATTACATCTGCATTGAATTCAAAGATCTTTGGCCCAATTAGTTTCGTTTTGAGATACAACATGGAAACAGGCCCTTTGACCCATCGAGTCCGCTCTGACCATCGATCACCGCTTCACGCTAGTTCTATATTATTCCACTTTCTAATCTACTCCATATACAACAGGGGAAATTTACAGAGAACCAGTTAACCTACAAATCCGCACCTCCTTGGAATGTGGGAGGAAACTGGAGCTGCTGGAGGAAACCCACACAATTTCAGGGAGAACGTGTAAACTCCAGACAGACAGCACCCGAGGTCAGGATCAAACCCGTGTCACTGGCATTGTGAGACAGTGGCTCTACTAACTGCACCATTGTGCATATGTAATTCACTTATTCGTATATTGTTGGATTGAAAACAAATTTTGCATCTCACGATGTATTTCTCATTTCCACTGAGACCCACGAATTTACAGGTAAGTTCTGAGAAAATTGCTGCCACAGATAAAGTTCTGGATAGATGAATAATTAAATATCAGCCCAGGAACAATGTGTCTTCTTAAATATGTTTTGTAGCTGCTTTCAATGCACCTTATTCTAAAAAAAACTCTGGAAATTAAATGTTTGAACTGTTGAACAAATGAAGAGCTTTGACCATTACCCATTTACTAAATAAGCTCTGAACTACATATGCTTGGGGGCAGACACAAAAATACCAGAGTAAAAGGAATTGATGATGCTTCGGGTCGAGACCATTCTTCAGACTGAGTCAGGGAAAGGGGAAATGAGAGATGTAGGCGGTGATGCAGACTTTGGGGTATTGGTTTTGTCTTTTTGCACTCTTATTGTTTGTTTGTTTGTTTTGTGTGTATGTATGAATTTATGAGTGTATGTAGGTTGATAGGTAAGGATGTATATATGTCTGTATGTATGTGTGTGTGTGTGTGTGTATATATATTATATACACTGAACGTCTTTTCATTTCTTATTCTGTTTGGGACATATGACAATAATACACTCTTGACAGGTAGTGGCAGCATCTATGGAGCAAAGGAAATAGATGCTCTTCTGCTGCACCCACTGAGTTTCTCCAGCACTTTTGTCTACCTTCGATTTTCCAGCATCTGCAGTTCCTTCTTAAACATACACTCTTGACACCTGATACTGACGTTTAGAAAGGATTTTTAAAAAAAAATTGTTGATGTTGGAAATTTGAAATATTAGAAATTATATGGAAATGTATTTGAGAGAAAAATGAAGATTAAATATTCTGTTCGAGGATTGAACAAATTTTAACCTAACATTTATTTTTAGATTCTGGATTAAGGTACTTGTTTTGGTCCCATTAAGTTTGTGCCTGTTTCCAGAAGAGCAATCCTATTTAGAGTGATATAGTGTGGAAACAGGCCCTTCGGCCCAACTTGCCCAACCCAGCCAACATGTCCCAGCTACATGAGCCCCACAAGCCTGCGTCTTGTCCATATCCTTCCAAACCTGTCCTAGCCATGTACGTGTCTAACTGCTTCCTAAACGTTGGGATCGCCACAGCCTCACCTACCTCCTCTGGCAGCTTGTTCCATTCACCCACCTATGTGAAAAAGTTACCCATCAGATTCCTATTATATCTTTTCCCCTTCACATTAAACCTATGTCCTCTGGTCCTCGATTCACCTGCTCTGGGCAAGCGACTCTGTGCATCTACCTGATCTATTCCTCTCATGATTTTATACACCTCTATAAGATTATTCGTCATCATCCCGTGCTCCAGGTAATAGAGACCCAGCCTACTCAACCTCTCCTTATAGCTCAGATCCTCTAGTACTGGCAACATCCTTATAAATCGTCTCTGAACCCTTCCCAGCTTTACAACATCTTTCCTATCACACG